>NC_137042.1:30416778-30754278 GCF_032717465.1 Coenobita brevimanus
GTGTGTGTGTGTGTGTGTGTGTGTGTGTGTGTGTGTGTGTGTGTGTGTGTGTGTGCGTGCGTGCGTGCGTGCGTGCGTGCGTGCGTGCGTGCGTGTGTCCATTCATTTGCTGCCATACATTTATGCGCAATCAATATAAATACAGAGAAATATTTGATAGGTCATAAAGTTAATTACTAAGAAATGTAACTTTCTCAACATGTACACTTCATATACACCCAGATATTTAGTTATGAATGTGCATCTCTTAACACAAAACTCATTATCAATATTTAGAAATTGTGGAATAAAATACTTAAAATACACACTTGAAAGGGATACAAAAACGATGAAGGCAATGTCGTAAATGTATTTTTTCTAGTAAGGTTTAGAAAAATGGAAAAATGTTTCCCATACCCTTTTAGTCAGGCCGTTCTTTTCAGTTGCCAAATAACGCAAGCAGTTTCCAAAAATAAGTGTAATGTTGATGTCCGTACGATGTTGACAGTGTATGAGTCACAACACACACCATGCTTAACTGGAGGAAAATACAGTATGTCACTGATGTCTGTACTGCCTTTGAGTCATTTTACATCTTTCTTCATAAAGGCTATTCCCGCCATTAGTTTCGATGTCGGCAAGGGAGTGTTCGTGATGGGATACTAGGCGGCATTCCCCTGGGATTAGGAGGCTCTTTGGAACTTCTTCCTTACCAGTTTATTTCTGCACATGACACGTTGGTGATTCTCTTTTAAGATGCTTATGTAATTACTATCGATATGAAAGATAATACCAAAGAACAGTAACCCTTTCTGGACGTGAGTACTCTTGACACTTTCGTTCAAGTTGATATACTCAGCTCTGGAGGTATTCTAGTCCTATAAGGACGAAAACTCCAAAAACATTAAATGTTCTTCAGTTACCCTCTCTAAACATGATAAATCTTTAGCCACATCATTTTCAGAGCAACCGTATGACTAACTGTCGTAGGGGTGATTGCCCAAGTTTTAAAGGCTTACGGTGTTATATGTCAAATAAACTGATAAGGGAGAGGTGCTAAGAAACCTCCTATGTCTACGAGAATACAGCTTCTTTTACTCTGAATGATCTTAGGAAGTGCTATAACATTGACGGTGCAGAATCTCGACATTCTTTTTCCAGCTTTTCAGTTCAAGGACGTCTTTTAACAGAATTCTTCCTTACTACCACCAGATATTTTCTTGATGGTTCCCTCACTCCTCCTCTTCCTGGACCGACTGGCAGAGTGAGGCACAGGATGGGGTTGAGCAGGTGACCACGCGGCTGGAACCGACGGGACTTGGGATGATGGTGGCGATGGCTTGGTTCTCTTTCTTGGGCGCGCTGGCTTCCTCCTCCTCGTCGTCCGGCGTGGTGTCCGCCTGGCCGCACGAGGAGCCCATCACGTGTCATGACTCCACCATCTGCGCCACCTCCCGGAACCCACCCAGGAACTTGCCACTCCCGCTGCAGCTCTCCAGGCCTGGCAGACGGAAGGGAAGGGCAAGCTCGAAAGATGTTGCGTTAGTGAGTTTCTATACAAGTACCTTCTCTAAGAATTATAAAATCTTCTGCTTTCTTTACAGTCGGACTACAAAAAAAAAAAAAAAAAAAAAAAAAAAAAAGTATATTAGGAACTGTATTAAAAAAGCACAATTTAGCCTAATACGGAATCAAAAGTAAAACGCGTGTTCTCCCCATTTTAACTAACTTATTGAAGCAAAAGTGAACAACATAGTTATACTGAGTACTGCGGGCCAATCACAATATATTCTGATACTGAATGAGTAGTGAATATTCACTTTCACTTTGGCCAAAAGCATGACACGGACCTGCCTTCCTTTTGGACTTACAAGAAGACAGTGATCCGGGGGAGGACCCTTCACCTTCGTATCGGTAGTTTCTCAGGTCGTCCTGGGATACGACACTCGGCCTTCTCTTCTTGCCGTTGACGCTCTGAACGCTGCGTTTCCTTCGACTTGGAGACGCTGTGATCACTACGCAGCCGTCACCCCTCTCTTCTAAACTGCAAGGGAGCGATGAGCCGTCCACTTGTAGTACGTCAACATCTGCAACAACATGGCACAGTCGATGATCATAGGGGAGAACATGCAGGAGAAGCATGGTGCAAATAGCTAATACACTATGTCATCATTATCAGCGTTAACCGTCCTCTCATTTCTCTGTCAGATGAAGGACGTCTCTTGTATCTTATTCTGGCTAATGGTGGTGATTTTATTCAACACAGGAAGGACGTTCTCGAGCTGAGGGAGTTAAAATTTATGATCATCCAGACATCTTTATCCGCCTAGGGACAGGGTGAGGTTGGGTCCAAAGAGCAAGAAAAAATCTGACTGAAGGAGAAATTAACCAAAAGTCTGCCCAATTAAATGGGTCACACTCATATTTACTTACCACTCAAACCCCTGTAATCCAGACTCCATCCACTCCTCTGATGGAGTTAAAAACAGTTTCAATTTACTCCCTCAGTTCGATACTTTTTTTAATAGTCCACATATCACTCAATGGCTGCATTCAGTTTAGTAAAGAATATCCATGGGATTAAGAAGTTAAAAATGTGATTCTCCCACACAAACTGTACCTGCTATATTTATATTTTTTACCCAGGCTGGCTGCCCATTTGCTCTGGGAGGTTTTTGAATTTGAAGCTCGAGTAGGTTGGGTGTGTGGTTGGGGGGCGGCGACCCCTGGCCCTTGCAGTCCACGGTGCCGCCCTTCACGTCAGCCAGGCTCTTGCGTAGTGCGGCGCGGCGGTGGTGCTGGTGCAGGAGGAAGGCGCACACCAGCACTGCGAAGGGTAGGAAGGAGGGTCACTATACTCTTTTCACTTCAGAAACGTTCGTCAGAGCTCAGAAACTTGAAAAATCCATCCATCCATCCATCCATCAACCATCCAGCCATACATACATACAAAGAAACTCACGCCAATAATGCAGCAGATGGTCATATTGCGAGGGGAAAAAAAAACGTAGGATGGATGATGAAAAGGTAATATGTGAATGAGTCTGAACGCAGGAGGAAGGATGATGAGACAGGAAGTTGGACGAATATGATAAATGGGTGCGTAAGAAATAGAAGCGAGGAAGTTGACGTGGCTGGAAAACTGGCAGTGGGGAATATTAGCAGGATTAAATTATGTGCGAAGGAACATAAAAGAACTTAGCTCCTTGAAAAAGTGTAATACTCTTTTTCATTTATTCTCACTGCCGATTCGTAGCAAAGGGGGAAATTCATAACCAAAGGGATTATTCGTGACCGAGGCGGCGCTCGTATCCAAGGGACCGATTCTAAACCACGTGGCGGATTTGTAACCAAGGGGAAGATTCGTGACCAAGGGGAAGATTCGTGACCAAAAGGAAGATTCGTAACCAAGGGGAAGATTCATAACCAAGGGGAAGATTCGTAACCAAGGGGAAGATTCGTAACCAAGGGGAAGATTCTTAAATAGTGGTAAGATTCTTAACGAAGGAGCTGCTTCGTAAACACGGGGCCGACTCATAACCCCATAAAATTGTCTGGTGTTAGCTTATCTCTTTCCACCCAGGACGATAGTTTAAAAACTGGCTAATGCCAGATTATTTAATTCAGCTTAGGCGACCCCCTCTTAGTACTGAAGGGATTAATGGTGGCTATATCTAACTACTTCAGTTCGAAAAATCCCTCCAAAGCTGAATAAAATCGTCTGAACATAGCGAGAATACAATATAAAAGGCGTCATCGTAGTGAAGGAATTAGTAGTAGAATTACGTGTAGCACCAGGCACAGTACATGTGAAACGTGAACCCAGTGGACAGCAGACCGAAATGTTGTTCTTTTCCAGCAGCCCACCATCCTCCTTTCGAGGGACGGAGAACGGGGTGTTAACGGACGTTTATATGACAAGGCAGCTGGGCCGCATGGCTATATCAGTGTCACCACATGAAGGCGTCCCTCTCCAATACCAGCATGAGGTTTAAATACCTCCTCAAAGCGTTCCCATCATCGAAAGGGTTAACATGCGTCTCTTTTATCTCCATTAACCGGGCCAGCAGTAAGGTGAATTATCCATGCAGAGTCTCAATGACTTTATGGGCCATGCATAAGAGGAACGAGGCGACGCGGAACCGAACGCCGCTGGGGAAGATAAAATGCTCGCTACAAACTAGGCGAATGTCCGCATATATCACTGAAATATCGGTGTTCATAGTCTGCGTCTCTGGAGGCAAATTTAGGGCATCGTGGCACCTACATCGTCTGCATTCTGACGCAAATTGTCCTGTTGTGTAGATTGGGCTGAAAAATTAAGACCATCCCGTTTAATCGGATCACGTTTTGGAGCGTAACGTATTTTAATGGGACAATGTTTTTGTCATAACGTTTTTCAATAAAGCCACTTTTTGGCCATAGCAATTCTTTATGGGGCTACGTTTTTGGTAGAACATTTCTTAATGGGGCCACGTTTTTGGCATAACGTTTCTCCATGGGACCACGTTGTTTGGAATAAAGTCTCGTAAATGGGGCCACGTTTTTGGCATAAAGTTTCTTAAAGGGGCAACGTTTTTGGCATAACGTCTCTCAGTCACCTTCATATACCGGGTACTGAGAAACGGGATGCCCAGAACGAGGCTTAATGCAACAAGTATTCGTAGTAGCCTACAACATTTTATTCATTTCAGAAATGTCCGATTCTAACCTCAGTCAGAAGGGGCCCTGAATGACACGAGTAAGAAAACGAACGTCAGTCACATGTTACCCCTGGCCTGGTGTCGAGCCCCAAGGAAAGGTTACACGGGTTTAGTACATTCAGCTACTTCAACCCAGGCACGTCATTCATATTTTATTCCTGTCCAGACGATGACATTCAGCTTAGGGGAGAGCTCGAGATATGAAACAAGGCTGTGTGTCCAACCCCTCCATTCAGAAAAGCCATTCATAAACTAATAAAGTCATCTGGGGGTAGACGAGTGAAAGGGTTAAGGGTAGGTGACCAGCTTAGGCCCTCGACGGCATAAAAAAAAAATACCCATATCAATCGTACTTCATTCCGTAACCAACCCATACCTCACAGATACTGAAGAAACAAAACAGTAGGATAACTCACAGATGAGGAAGGTGCACCAGACGACGATGGTGACGAGGACCCCGAGGGGCAACTTCAGCGATGTCTCCCCAACGTCAGGCAGGTGGCAGTGCTGGCCGCTGAACCCCGCTGGACACGCGCACACATACCCTGATGGAGACACGATTATTCCAACACTTGTGAGGGGTATTGGTTTCTTCACTGCCTGAGTTTTGTTTTATTTACCCGACTCAAAACACAAACCAGAAAATCCATCCTTGAGACTGCGGTCCTCTAATGTACTCTCACCTCACCTGTTAAAATACGGGAGAGGGGTGAGGAGCTTCTTCATTTTGGATTCATGTGATACTGGTGGGTCATGTGGAAGATTATTATTTTAAGATTATTTCACCTTTCTCTCTGTGAACCTATTGCCTAACGCCGCATGGTCAGAGGGATAAATTACACAAAAGGACCTCCCGCAGAATCTATTCCCTAGTTAGTAACGAACCCTCTTCCCACGATACACCAACCTTCCTCACATACTCTATAGCCTTACCATACCTTACCCTTCATCTTACCTCTGTCTTCCCTCTCCTCCCATTCACCACAGTCTCATACAGTCTCTTCGTTAGTCTCTCTTCTATTCCATCTACAATGCTGAGCTTGATGTGGGTGTCTATCCAGTCTTTAGGGGCTGGTAGATAAAATGAATACCTTGGGAAACACCTATGGAGGAATTAACTGTGGTAACCTGGGCGATGAAGTGACCTTGTACAGTATTCCAGGAGCGTTGATGAATACCCCACCACTGACTCAAACACCTAAGGTTAGCAAGTTATGGAGATGGGCACCATGGCTAAGCGCCTCCTGGTGTCCGCCTCCATCTTTAGCTTAAACACACAACCTCTACACCACGTTCTTCACGCAGCCTTTTATTTGTCCATCTATTTCTTCATGTTACTCCGCAGGCACTTCTGAAGTATCCTGCTTCAGTTCTCACTCTTTATTTCCTCTGTCCCTTATCACCGACCACGCATCAAAACGAGACGTCTGTGTAGGAAGTAATTCACAGTCTGTGTAGGAAGTAATTCACAGTCATGCAAAACTTTCCTCAACAGAATTCAAATCCTCAAACCTCACCTTGCAGCAGCAGGAAACAATTTTGTGCTATTTACAATCAGCAGTTCACTTCCTTACTCGACCAACCCCTTTCTCCCACATCCATTACATTTAATTTTTAACAGCACTTTAACGATTATTCTGCTTAAAAAAAAAGTGTAAGCTCAGGCAGTCAGAATAGTGGACTCAGTATGTTCTCCCCTTCTCCATGTTTACCCCGAAGTACAACTGAGACTTGGATATAAACGACTATTCAGAGGGAAGATTTAGATGAAGCGAGAAACATTCCACTCTATGATCGACAATTCACCTTTAAGAGAGTAATACTGACATCGCACTAGATACAATGTTCTAGATTAAGATGCTGTTGTTCAAAGTGTTTACCTGGCTGAGTGTTGAAGCAGGTTCCTCCACTGAGACATGGCTGCCAGGCACATTCGTCCTCGTCCTCACACGCCGCCCTGCTGTCGCTTAACACACTACCCTCACCACAGCTGCAGCAAAGGACGTGTTAAATGATGCATTATTATTACTATCACTATTATTATTATTATTATATTTTTATTATCGTATTTACTCTTTTCTGCAAAAAATAGGTCAAGGTGTGGCACTGGTAGTACCGAGTTAGCTCTTCTATACCACTGCAGTCAAAGAACCTTACCATGTTGCACATCTTTCAATCTATCTATCAATCTATAACTGTTTACACAGATTTTAATATCGAAATGCAACGTACCCGCAATGATAAGACCTCCAGGTATCGACACAGGAAAAGGGAGGTTCACAAGACACATTGGTGCAGGCAGAGGGGGCGTTACAACCCCGCTCCACTCCCTTGAAAGCACTGGCCTGACCCCACGCTGTGCTGTTCACCATCGGGGGCAGAGGCACGCTGCGCCCGGAGATACGCAGGTCGTCCATGCAACCTGAAGGAAGGTGGATTCGTCACAGGCAGGTAAGATGAATGAATGGATGGAAAAATAGACTAAACAGATACTGATTAATAGAGGACTCAACGGCCACAATAAATTACAGAATATATATATAAAGGTAATCAAGTAAGTCGGTAGGTGCACAGACTGAAAGATATAAAAATATGGAGACGAGACTGTCAGGCAGGAGAGATAGAAATATAAAGATAGGCTATATTAATACAAGCAGATGGATAAGTACACAATATATAGATGAAACAGTCACATTTTCTGTTAACCTCACACATCTTATCCCACGCCATCCATTAACAAAATAGCCAGTTCCCATCTTGATGGAACTGAGGTCATGGGTGAGAGACGGACTGATAATAAGAACGAAAGAAAAGAAAGAAAGAAAGAGAGGAAATCTAGATAGACAGACAAACAAACAGATAAATAGATAAGCTGGAAAGGTAAACAGGTAGATAGAGAGCCAGAAAGACAGATACATAGATAGACAGACAGATAGATAAATAGGTAGGTAGGTAGGCAGGTACGTGCATAGGTAGATAGACAGACAGACAGACAGGTAGCTGACAGATAAACAGACAAAGACACTCAAAGACAGACTGACAGACACAGATCTGGCCAGAGAGAAAAACTAAATGGAAAAACATACATAACTGCAGAAAAAAAAAAAACTAACTCCAAGCTCTCACCCACTTCCTCCCCACTCCACCCACCGTCAAGATAGTCATTCCTGATCTTGAAGGCGGTGATGTCAAGGAAGTCAGGTGAGCCAGCCACGTGCACCCCCTCCTGCTTGTCCACCTGAAGCAGCCCGGGCCCCTCCGTCTGCACCGTGGCGTTGTACAGGTCACCGTCGCCGTCGTCTACAGCCAGTACCATGGAGGACCCGTACCTCGTGTTGGTAAATAATAATAATAATAATAATAACAAGACGAAGAAGAAGATGAAGAATGAAACTAATAATGATGATGATGATGATGATGATGATTATGACTAACGACGACGACGGCTTAAGTAAGGCAAGTAACTTATAAAATACTGTGTAATTCCTTTTGTTATACCCGACTACTTGTACATGTACGATGAGGTACTTTACATTATCTCCTTTGCTAGCGCCACATGATCACATTCTGCTAAGAGAAGGCCCTCTTATACTGAAAAGATTACGTTTGGACCAAGACATTTTTATTGACCTCTAAAACTGATTTCCGACACAGCCTTTCTCGCTCAGCAATAATTCCATGAAGTTGCCTAAGTTTATTGGAAATCATCAAGAGCGGGGAAAATGCTGGCAAATCAAAGGATAATTAATGCCATCTAACACCGGTAATGAGCGGGGTAATGGCGTCGTAATTATCCCTTTCTGCTTGTTAGAGCCAACCTCGTTCGCTAATTAAACCCGGCAAACCCTGCTGCTAATATCAAATGAATTCCGGCTAGCTGCACACGGAAACCTGCAATGTATGATAGAAAACGTACAAGGGAAGATCAGTGGTCCTCTGAGTGGAGAGATATATGAGAACGGAGGTGGGGGGGGGGGCGTGAGTTGAAGGGATGGCGGCCAAATGGGAAATGGCAAAAGACAGCGACATGGAGGCGATTTGTCTGTGGCGATCCCCTTACGGGTTTATGGCGTCTGACAGCAGACACACAGACAGAATGTAACCCTACCCCGTCAAAAAGTCATCATAGCCTGTCCATCAGAGCACCACATCTTACTCGTAAACGGATTCACTATACTGTATATCGACCTAGGTTACGAACACTTACTTTACCATTATGTTGCCTATTTTAGATCACCTGTTGGCAAATAACTCTTCAAGTGGGATGCTGAATAGTTTTTAAAGTATTCTTCCAACAGGGGAAAGGCTCTCTACTACCTTCGCCCCCTCCCCTCCTCCCTCTCTTATGCCTAAACTCAGATTTCATACTGGGTGGCCGAAGCAAAAATTCGCAAAAATTATTCGATCACTGCAATGGCGTGATTTTTTTTTTTATTACCTTTCTGTCCGTCTGTTTTTATCTACTTATATTTTACAATGGAGGTGAGAAAGTGTTCACCCAGAATAATATCTATACCTAAAATGAGTTACATGACGATGAAATATTAAACATAAACCTATCTCTGCACTTGAACAAAAAAAAAGTGCCAAAAAAATAAGCCGGGTCTATCCTCCCCCTGCATGCTTATTGAGATGCAGATGTGTGTAGGTGTGTTTCATTTCACTGGACAAGCTAACGATATATTTCCTGTTCTGTATTTTCATTTTCCTGGTCCTGTACCCCTACCTATCTGCCTCACGTACGAGTATAACAGTTGGAATAAGATGTTAATGCTGATGATGTGACTGTAACATTATTCATAATATTAATGAAATACAAAACAGATTCACAATGAGGGAGGATTTTGATTAGGTCAGTAGATTTTTAAGAGTACATCAGTGCAATAACGAAGCAGTTTTCATGGCAACTAAATCAGAGAGGGCAGCCGAGAGGGAGGGAAGCAAAATACGCGACTCCTGTGAGAGGCCCGCCCCTTCCCCACCTCCTCGTCTCCTCTCCCCCCACACACGAGTACCTGACATTTGTTATCGGTTAATGATATCCAGTTGCGAGCCCTTTGATTCGGAACGTGTTGATTAGGAAGGCTTTATCACACTTAGGGCTTACCGTGTTTTAATTTGTTATAATGGCACTACAACGGGGTATCTCTTGTTAAAATTATTATCGGTGGGATCGTCAGACCGAAAATACAATCTCCAAATAAACCACTGCTACACAAGTGGTCTTTGGATTTGCAACGGGTGATATTGCTAACTTATAATTTCGTGAACATAATACTTCTGAAATATAAATACTTTTACATGCACTATAAAGTTTCGTCCATACGACATACTGTGTTTATGTAGGTATACATACAGAACCCGAATTAATGGAAGATATTAAAATGTCACGCGTTGTGCTAAGGTAAAGAAAGGTGAATTAATAATAGTGATGCAACTTTACTGGGGACTGTACAGTACACATATTTATTACATTAATCTTTTATAAAATGCAACATAAAAGTACCAGAGCCGGCAACTTTCAATTAAAGGTATGATTGATGTCACTGCTAGATTATGTTGATAACAGACGTTTTATACAGCAACCACTATCAGCATACTGAGAGGCATACCGAATGACAAACTGCTGGGTTTGAATCAGTAAAGGTTTTTGTTATGCCGTAGAAATAATATCGTGCAATGTTTATCGTACTAAGTGTGAACATGTGTTGAGTGTACAGGCAGTGAAATCTGAAGTTATTCATAGGTTCAGTTATACATGAACAATGTATTTTCAAATATTTCAATATACAGTATTTAGTAACTGAGTAACAAAGCGTTTAGTTCAGTTTAATTTCGTATTATTTAAATTATAAGTGGTAAAGTAAATTAGAATTGCCACTTCTGGAAGAGGACATAAGGAATTATGTTGCACAGTGCTAAGTAGGAACAAAGATACTGATCTGTTGGCTGAGCAGACGCTGGGTGTGGATACTCAATGAGCAGAGGAGACATACTGTAGTCAGAGTGACATACTGTACAGTCAGTGAATACAGGTGACATACTGTAGTTGTATTCAGTCTTTCCTTCAGTTGTACTGAAACCATATGCAAAACCTACTGACATTTTGCGAAACTAATCAGCAGCAATCAAATGCATTAGAATTTTTGCATCATTGAACTGGGACTCCAGATATGAAATAACAACTGTCTGGGATTACAGAGCATACAGATGCCTGTAGGGTGTGCCAGTCAACCGTCGTCTGAGAGTGGGTTCCGGTCGAGAGAGAGAGAGGTGGGAGAGAACAGTGCAATGAAGAGGCAGAAAGGTGAGAGGTGGCAGCGGATCAAACAGACGGTGAATAGGGAAGAGATGGTGGACTGCGCAGCCGGTGAACTGGGATGAGATGATGGATTGAACAGATGGCGAGGAAGTGAATACCAGAAGGATGTCAACTGCTTAAGAATACCTAGTTGCCTGAAGGTGGTGCCATCGGCCGTCTGTGAGCGTGGCCCGGGCGAGGCAGAGTAAGGACTGTGGTTGTGTGTGGAATTGCAGCACGGCACACAGACGCCCTCTCACCAGCTGCACCGACCAGCTGTCCCGCCCATGCTGCGACGACAACACCACCAGCTCCCCGCGCCGCCTCCACGTCCGAAACCTGTTGGAGATGTGCCATTGGTGCTGAGCTCAGAACCAGGGGTGTGATTCACAAACAAATTTACAAACACGTCCCTAATATATGTCAGATTAACTGCTGCAGAAAACGATGAGGAGAGAAAAGTGCAAAATCTCATAACCCAACTAAACCAAAGGTGCTGCCAATAGCCTACCTGAGTGTGATGGAGGTGGTATATGCGAGGGGCGTGAAGGAGAGGGCCAGTTTGATGTAGCTGTTGGGCAGGAAGGTGGTGGGCGTGGTGGCCGTGTCACAGCCCGGACCCGCCCACCCCGGCTCACACTCACACCGCAGTGAACCAGGCGAACCTTCACACCTGCAAGATGGTGGCAATGCTATGTCGAAAGATGCTACTTAATATTACTTCTGCGTCTTACCTCATGCTATATAGTGCCACTCAGCTCTGAGAGGCGCACTGCAGCTCAGTAGGGGAAACCTTAACACCTGCATGTGGGCAATAACATATTTCTGAGGTGGTTTGGACATGTGGAGAGAATGGAGAATGAAAGACTGACTAAGAGGGTGTATGTAGGTGAGGTGGAGGGAGGGAGAGGGAGGGGTAGACCGAGGATGAGGTGGAGGGATGGAGTTGAGAGGTATATGAGGGAGGGGGGGGTGAGTTGGCGGGAGGGTAGTCAAATGGTGGGTGACAGAGTGACTTGGAGGCGTTTTGTCTGCGGCCACCCTTTGCGGGATTAGGGCGTCGGGCTATAGATAGATAGATGGATAGATTTTGATATTGTTCCTCCCGTGAAATGGTGTGTGTGCATACCTTGCGTGGAGTCCGCAGTGGATGCCAGCGGTGAGACAGTCAGCGGCTGGACACCCTGGGGAGCTCGCCCGACTCAGCACACCCTCACCCAGGTCCACCAGCTGAAGCACAGGAGGAACATGTCAGGATGACCCAATAATGTATTTTAAATATCTTGAATGAAAATCGAGGTACCCCCAAAGGAGTAAAGAAATAGTCGCACAAAATCTGTAACGAAATATTAACAGAACTGTCTTGGTACAATTTGCGTATGTTTCCATTCACGATATTTTTTAAAGAAATGATGGTGACGACGAAGATACATTGTACGTGCAGATAAACTCAGGTGTAGACTTTTTGTACTTATGCACTAACAATAAAAGCTTAGCTGAGGCGAGATATAATGCTGCACATTTTTCTATCTATCTAAAAGTGAAAAGGAAGGACCCATTATTCTTCCGAAAAAACTGAAAAGTACCCAAGCACTTTTTCCGACTCTTAAGTATAACGCAGGCTGAAGGTTTGCCTCCGTGATCTCGTAAGCCGAGGAGGCTTCCTAATACCGCGTCTTTTTCAATTTACTTCTGCATAAGCCAGGTTAATAATATTTTGAGTTTAGAAGAGTTCCCACACCTTTTTCTTTCTTTCTAGCTATTTCTGCATTTGTCATGTCAATAATTTGTAAATTACATAATGTAAACTAAGCTGATACATGGTGTATTACATACACACACACACACACACACACACACACACACACACACACAGCCAATGATACGCTGCTAGGGAACACTCAAGAGAATACGGCCTTAAACTTTTATGATTTGTAAAATATAACGAGATTCTATTCGGAATTTCAACACCATCCCAAACATTGAAAGGAAACTTACAAAAAAAAAAAAAAAGCTATTAAGATGAAGAACTGCTGATCTGTATTTCATGTTCCACAATACAATCAGTAACTACGTAGACACGAGAGATTTCATTATCCTTCATCGTATATTCCATTCATGACTTCAAAATATGGGAGGCTGCCTACACCTATACCCAGTTAATTTTCAGGACACAGTCGTAAGCACGAGACAAGTGGGTATGATTGTACTTGGCGTCGGTGTTAACAACCAGAGCCAAGCGTTCCTATTGCACATACCATTGTTCCAGCTTCATTACGTCCCGTCATAAGTAGCAAATGTACTGTAATGGACTGAGAGCTAATTCAGACATGACACGTGCCTCTGAGTTGGAGTAAGCTTCATGGCACCTATGGCTGTATGGAATAATGGGAGGGTGTATGCATACCCGGAATTTTTTGGTAATCGTTTATGAGGCATCTGTAATGGCTAGATGTGATTAGCCTGCATCCCATATTAAAAAGTCACTATCACCAGTCATTGTCATCATCATCATCATCATCATCATCATCTCGACCTCCTTCCTCATCTTTGCGGTATCCTTTCATGTCACTGCTAATTCAGCCACTTTCATGATATTGGAGGAAGACTAATATGATACATGAGTGCAATTTCGCCTTCCAACCTAATTACTTATAATGAATTTAATTGCATAATCAACCTTCCGGGCTTAGATCTAAGACTGACAGCAATATTCATCTTAATTGAAACAGGAAAACTGAATTATGAGAGCTTGTTAATATAGCCTGATTAATTATTTCCCCAAGTAAATCCATTTCATAAGTGTGTATGCAATAATCATAATCCACACCTGCTTACCTTTCTCCTACAATAGAAGGAAACTCACCCCTGTCTCTCCTTCTCTTCCTGCTTGTTTCTTTCATTTCGTCCTTTCCTTTCCTTCGTCCGTCGTGTCCTCCCACTTTAAACGAAGAAGCGTTGGTGCTAAGGAATTAATGCAGGCAGCAGTATGTGTTCACCTCCACAGGTTGACAAGAAAACCCCTTCGGTATACTGCTTCAGTATGGTGACGATTTCTAGCTGTATATTTTCGATGTTACCAGACGATTTTCTCAATATAAGAGCGCCCTATCGAACAGAAGAGGTCATGGAGGCTATATCTAACCCTTCCAATTGGGAAGGTCTGTCATATGTTATACACAATAATTATACCACCTGAAGCTGACAAGAATATGAAGAATAAACGTCACAATACTGACGGGGTGAAGTGTTTACCTCTACATATTGAAAAATGGTTAATTTCTGTACTTGTTCAAACCTTCGGTCAGAACAAATCCATTTCTGCATGTATTCAACCTCAGAGAAAATAGTTATATACGTGTTCAATATTACAGACAGTAAAAATCTTGCTTTTTCACGGGGTCAGCCCCACATAAAGTAAATCCAGGTCCCTTAGGCACATGTTCAACTCCACATACAACATCAATCCAGTTCTACACGTGCTGAACCCCGAAGACACGTTTCAAACCCACAGACAGCATAAAGCCAATTCTGCTCTGCATCTGTTCAGTCCCATAGACAACATACATACAGATCTGCCTGTGTTCATCCTAAGAAGTCATCTTGATCTGTACGCGCCCATATTCACAACAAATATCACTGTACGTGCTCACCTCCGCAGGTAAACTTGTAAGTTCTAATGAAAAAAAAAAAAAAAAATCCATTCCTGTATACTGTCTCCACCAGACATTAAAAAATCTAGTTCAACACCAGGTCCTGTTCTATCCATATTCACTTCCAAACACTGCAATAAATCAAGCTCTTTTCGGGCAATAAATCCAGTTCTGTTTGAGTTCATCTGTACAACAAATCAACCTCTACACGTGTTCACCTCAACATGATTAAGTTCACTACCCTCATGGAAGAGGTTCATGATGGTGACTGTTCCCCAGTATCCAGGTGGGTCTTGCTACTCACTTAATTAAAACTGCTTATTGGATGGGTAGTCTATCGTGCCCGCCAACCAGTACCAGGAGCCGCCTCATCTCTCACGGGGACAATTTCCATAATGACACCGCCTGGCCTGAACCTCGATGATACAGGAGGCGATACAAGTGAATGACGATACACAGGACAACTCGGGTTACGAACGATACCAGAGACGATGCAGGTCACGCATGAGGATGGTTAATTTAATGCAAAGTAAAGGAGTAAAGATGTCTGTCATATCATCCCCTTCAAAGAAAATCAAGTTAGATGGAGCCATAATCAAGATCCGTTACTATTTTTACAAACTAGACGCATTGCATTCTATATTCTGGAGGACACAGACAAAAGGAAAGAGGAAAGAAGATTGTTCCAGAGTTGATAATTTGTTCTAAAGGATGAAAATGTCGGCTGACTCTTGATTTTAAGAGTTCAACAAACAAGTGGTGAAAGTGCATGCACAGAGTGGTACTGCTTGTCTATCTTAGAGGAAGAGGTATGTAAACAGAGAATTCAGATCAACAGTGGAAACCCTGATACTATGACGCACTGTCGCAGGTGTGCATAAGAAGAGCAAAAATCCAATTCGCTAGGAGGTAGGAAAATAAAATCTCATCACGCCAACGACCCAAAGATTCCTGACGTAACCTCTCAGGTATGGGGGTGGAGGAGGGGTGGATTTCTCCTAATCTGAGTGAAGTCGTCAGGTGGCAGTAAGATTTTAAATGGGAAGGAGGGATAAAGAGGATAATGGAGGCTATTTCTAGCTCTTTTAATCAGAGGGATCTTTCATATTGCGAACAAAACTGTCTGGGGATAATAAACGGCAGACAGATAGACAGACAGACAGACGGAATGAAAGAAACAAGGCGCTCTGGTAAAAAAATGAAACAGTGTTTAACATAAAACTACAAATGAAATCCAGACTTCTCACCTGTCCATTGACCCTGAGATTCCTGACACAACCTCGCAGGTGTGGAGCATCGTCAGGTGTGGGGGCGTGGGCGGCAGAGGGACGAGTCAGGCCGCCCACCTGCAGCACCCCGCCCGTATTGAGCACTCGGGCGGCCTTGGGAAGTCTGGCTGCTCCCCGACACGTGTGGGCGGGGGACTGGGTGGGCGTGCTGGTGTGGTTGTGGGCGGGCTGAGGGGACGTGGTAGGTGGTGCCTCCGTGCTGCCGCCAGAACACAGGTCCACTACCAACTCCACCAGCTGAAAGGAGGAGGAGTACCAAAAAGTTAGTATATTACTCTATATAACGTCTTCTTAACCACTTTTTACTCACCCCGAAATCTTATCCAACACAACAGTCAGTAAAATCTCATTAACTGCGTACAAGGTACAACATCTTACTAAGCACAGCAAAGTGTGTAGCTTCATTAACCACATTTTACTCAGCATATCATTAAACACACCTCAGTTGCCGCAGCATCTCATTAAGTGCATATCACTCGGTGGAGCATCTTATTAAGCATACTCGTATTCCAGTCAGTGCAGTGTCTCATTAAATATATCTCTCTTAACACAGAATCTCATCAGGTATATCTCACGCAGCACTGCAATTCTCTCATCACAGCCTTTGGAATAATACATCATCCTGTACTGCACTTCCATGCAACACAACTCCTAATCAACACAAGGCTTAACGCGACACCTCACTAATATAAACCATTAACTCTGCGCTGCACCTCACCAACGCATAACTCAGATCATACTGGCATTGTCCGTCAACACACCATCTCATTACATATCGCTCAACACAATATCCTCTAACACAGAAGTACAATGTTGAGTAAATGTGTTCACTTTATATCACAAGATTGGAGGAACTTCTTACATTATCCATCACATTTCCGGAACAAATGGCACATCAAGAAAATAGTCAACATACATTCACCACTGCAGCATGTACCCAGCAACCACTAAACTGTAAGCTGTCTCCACATTTTCCAGTTTTCCAGCACAATCCGTTATCAGCCTTCAAAATCTGCATTAGCTACCAATATATATTACAATAAAAAACCATATCATTGTAGTCAGTAAACACATCTTCTAACCAGCCTACCATTTACTCCTCCTTATTACAGGTTGCCAATGTGAGATGCCACTATACTGTTATATAATTATCAACATACTATCATATCGTCCAAGTCCCTCGCCACACCTGCCCTACATACGGGGACGAGTGAGGGTGACCAAAATTAAAGGTGCCGAATGAGAGGTGTGATGACAGAAAGGGGTGGTGAGAGAGGGAGGGGGGGGGGAAGAATGAGAGGCGTGAGAGTGCGGGTGGGGAAAGTGAGGGTGGTGAGGGTGAGGTTGACAAAAGTGAGGCAAGGGAGAGTGAGGAGTAGAGAGATGGGATAGTGAGAATGAAGGGTGGAAAGCGTAAGGCTGGGGAAAGTGAGAGGTGGGGAAACTGAAAGGTGGGGAAAATGAGAGGCACGGAAACTGAGGGGTAGTGCGAGTGTGGGATGCCGAGAGTGGACTGACCCAGATGCTCCCCAGTGTCGAACTTAGCCACTTGGCCGGGACTTCCAATATGGCCAGAGTGGTAGTATGGACCAGCAACTTACAAACTATAATGATGAGGGCAGAACCAAGGGACTGTTTAAAAGTGATGTAATACAGCTAAAGTTGCAGTTATCATGGTATGAAATTACTACAAATACCTGTAGTAGTAATTAAGGACTTGTCAGGTTAATAAACTGAGTGATAAAGTATTAAAATTATGAACCGTGCATCTTACTTCAGCATATGATGGCTACAGCAAACATTTTAAAAATGCATTAATTTTAAGCACGTGTGGAAAAAGTGACACCACCCTACGGAGTTCCACTTCGTTAAAAGTGTGACTACCCTCTTCCTGTCTTGGACGAGGTGTGAGTAGTCCTTAGTAAAAATTACTTTTCACTGGTAATATCTGTTTGTCTTCACTCTGAAACTTTCCTGTGATTTCCACGACAAACGTTATAATATTAAGCAGTGCATTAAAAGTAATTAACTCCATCAACGTTTTAAGGTGATTACATTCGAGTATAATGTTATGTATAAAACAAGTAACTACCGGTATGTGCAGTTCAGTTATTTTTAATCATATCACGGAGGTCATGAAGTTTTATGCCAAAGAGTTTATGCTAAAAATCTAGAAAAATTAAACACGGTACGAGTTTGCAGTGTTGATAATACGTGCTGTATATTAGAGGATTATTTTGCTACAGTTGTTTTTCTATGGTAATTAGTTATATGGTGTTGGCTAAGTTAATTACACTAAAGGGAAAAAAAATACATGAATAAAATGCAGCTTGCTCATCACTGTTAAAACCAACAAATATTTTTTAACTGACTTTTATAAGGTCGTTAGCGATACAGCGTAAACCAACAAATTACTACAGCATAATGAAGAACAGAGTGAATATTTACAGCTGTGCATAATTTATCATTCATCGTTTGAGGGGTGAAGAGTTCGCAGTAAAGTCATCACTGCTCTTTAAAATGCGTATCGACAAGTACACGAGGGAAAAAAAATCATAAAATCAGTCCTTGATTGCATCTCATAATTTATGGGTATTACTGCCAAACTAGTGAAACGTGCGGGTATGTTTGCGTCGTCATCTACCGGTGAGTAGGGCTAATGCTGGGTCTCAGGGCATAGGCTAAATAACATCTGTCCAGAGCAGAATAAAAAAAAACAAAAATCGTTTAGTTATAGAATCTGTGAGAAAGACACGACAACAGATAATCAGGAAAAATACAATGCAGCTCAATTATTTTTCTTCTGAATCTGATACTGTGAAATCTAACTACAAATTATAAAATCATACATGAAGTTGTTGTTGTTGCTTGATCCCGATCTGTTTGGGGGAGCAGACTCGTCAAAAGTATTATCAATACACGGTAACTCCGAAGTTATATGACCTGACTGGCTGTAAGACCTGGCCAAAGCACAAAAATTGGCCCATTAAAAGTTTATTTAACATTCATTCCATACAAACTTTTTTTTCTGTCTGTTTTTGCACACACACACACACACACACACTTGCACCCATAAGAGGAATGGGATGTAGATCTCATTGCTCTCCTGCTTCCTTCGACACATTCTGGAGATATCGTACCTGGGGTATCCTTGATCTCCCTATGTTCCCAATGAGTTCAAACAGCGTTACTTCATTTGTATTTATTATTGCATGAGGAAAACTGGGTCAGGATGATCCTGATAAAAGCAGTTTTTCCTTGTAATAAATCATACCAATTTCTTTCAAATATACTATGGAGAGAAATGGGTCATGATGATGATGTTGATTATAATCTTGGATCATATTGGCACTGAATGTAGGAATTGTCAAATACAACATCGTCATCCTTACCTCATCCTTCCATATAAGGTCTATCCTGTGCCAGGTGTTGTCTGCGAGTGAGTATGATGCGTTGAGTGCCAGTGTGACAGGTCCACCACCAAGGTCCAGCAGTAGGTGGGGCCGCCCCTGCCGCAACTGCAGCAGCAACTGGTCGCTGATGGGTCCCTGGGGCGTCGCCCCCCCGCTGGCACCAGAGTAAAGCAGCGTGGCCTCCCAGGATCCCGTCAGTACCTCCAGGCTGATGTGCACCTCGGCGCAGGGCGGGATGGGCGGCACCCACGCCCACCCTCCTCCGGAGCTGTCTCCGCCCCCACCACCATCGAAGTGCCTCACCAGAACTTTGCAACGCGAACCCCAAGTCCCGTGTGGGCAGATGCACCTGCAGAGGTTAAACATTTGTAAGAGTAACTTTCTGTATAACTGCACCTGACATGCTCACGACGTAAAGCAGTTACAAGTCTGGGATTCGAGTGGGAAATGTTTCACAGATATATTTCTATGGTAAAATAGCCGATGAACTGTCTGTGCAATGACAGCTAAAAATGTAATTGATTTATAATGAAACAATGCCTTAAGACTAGCAAAAACTGCTTCACCTGGGAGACTTTCAAGATGACCTGTCACTTACTCACTTGGTGCCTGATGCTGTGGGGATACACCTGCCGCCGTTGAGACAGGTGTTTTGAGTGCACTGGGTGTCATGGTGTGGGGCGGCAGCAAGACAGCTGCACCCACTGCCCACCACCACACCGGGTCCCACAACAGCTGAAGTGTTGGCATCCACCACACTGAACATGTCAGACAGCGCCACCCAGCAGCCCCCAACGCACCTAGCTGCCCCTCGCACAGCTGCACGACTCTTCTCCTCACTCCCCTCCTCGCACGCCACCCGTCCCACATCGCTTATGGCAACACCAATGGCTTCGCTCAGCTGTTCAGGTGGTGCCAGAACTGTGAGAAGCTCTATGCAGTTGCAGTTACACATTTATTTTCAGGTTATGGAAGTAACATGGTTTACTTCGTCTGTTAACAAACCAATAGTCGGCAGTGTTACCGGAAGCAGGGCTTTCACTTAAAATATCATACATTTGTGTAGAAAATGTGCTTTCGCCACGTTCGAGGCTTTCGTTGCTTAAAAAAAGAATATGCAGAATGTTGTTGGTCTGGATGGCTAGGATATGACGATTAAAAAAACTTGATTTTTCATATGGGGGAGGGGTTATTGTTTTAGTCTGTTAAACAAGCTCATGAGCAACCACACTCGTAGGTTTTCACAACTTCCTGTCCTCAAGATGCCATACTCCAAATGATGAAGGCAGGCCAGGAGTTCCAGGTCGAATTCGAATACGAAAAATAAAGACGGCTTGCAGGTCGAGGGAAATTATGGCGTAAACATCTAACCTTAGAACTCTATGATGTTTGTATAAAAAAACAATAAGCAGTAAAATGTGGGAAATCTGTAAAGTGTTACAACCGTATTTCTGATATTCGAAAGCTCATTTTATATATGTATGTTACTTCCCGTTTATGAATATAGCAAGGTTACACATGGCACAATTTTTGTCCAACACTTTGATGTCTCCTGCTTTTAACATTTCTCTGTCCTGTTACTGAATCGTCCCACCCCTGTATAACAATGTCTTTTTAGGTCAGTTAAACAATGCTATTATAACCGTCTTCCTTGCTCATATTTTTATTCCAGTTTGATTGTGAAGTGCCAGGCAGCTGTAAGAGTAGATACGATAATAAACAAACATTATGGTTTATGGTCCACCTAACCTCACCTCCTGTTTATGGTAGAGCAAAATGTGATCGAAGTTGGTGACCCCGACTGAAGATATCCAGATACGTGTGGCTGGGGCGGTGTCTGTGGCTGTGGCGGTGGAGGTATGGGAATGCAGGGGTTGTATGGACACGGGCCTCACGCTGCCCCCGCCCTTGCCCACCCACGCCCGCACCGCTGCCATCAGTCGCGTTAGGATGGAAGGTCCGCCCTAGTGGAGGGAACTGTTGTATTTAATGCGCGCGCGCAGGTGCTCACACACACACACACACACACACACACACACACACACACACACACACACACACACACACACACACACACGCACACACAAATATGCAGTACACCCTTTTTTTTCCCTCAGTACATATTTCAAACAAGGACAAACTGAAGTGCATAACTTTAACATTCTGCACGTCTGTGTTACCACTCATAATACCACACGTCCTTACCCATAGTACCTCTCTTTCCACGTGATCTAATTAACTAACTCACATGGGGCTCCTCCCTGACCACGGTGTTGGTGTCGGCGGCTATGGTGAGCGGCGTGGCAGTCACAACTTCGCTTCGGGTGAGGGACTGGACGTGTACTGTGACGCTGGCTTGAATGTCTTCCTGACCCTGGCTGCTGTCACTCACCAGGAACTCCAGGTCGTAGCTGAGGAAGGAGTTATTCAAGCTTTTCCTTAATGATCATTCTCTTCTACTTTATGCTTTCTCTGTCCTGTTCCTGGATACTACTCACCCGATCCATTTGTGGGAATTTGCGTCACGATAAGTTTTTCAAATCCAGAACCTCTGCCACCTGCAGCAGAAATATCTTAACCATACAACCCACTAATAATGAGCTGGGAAACATTCATAAACTGAAAAATGAGCATAAAGCTATGCCAAGGAATATTGAATACTTCATTGTCAGGATTTTTAGCCTCTTTGGTTACACCGAAAAGGTATCCTGAAAATGACAAAAAAGAAGCTACGTGAGGATGGTGATCTGTGGAATGCAAACAAACTTTCTGATGGCTTGAATGGTAAGAAAATGGTTGTATGACTCACTTTACCAGACACTCTGTTTACAGCTTTTCCTAGTCGTGCTTTTTTTCCGTCTCAGGATTAATCCCAACTGAAGTAAGAGAAAACTGGGTTAAGATGGCGATGATAAGAGTATGATTACAATAATACTACGATATATACAACTCTCGGTATCCCACCTGCCGTCTGGGGTGGAGGCAGCCATGGTAAGGCGCCCGGTGGCGGGGTCCAGGTAGAAACCAGACTGAGGACGTCGCCAGGTGTAGGTCTTAGACGCCGCATCCCAGTCATCAGGGTCCCTCACGTACACCCGCCCCAGGGGTACCGCCGCCCCCTGTCGCTATGGAGGCGTATTGTTGGAGGAGGACATGTGGCCGAGAGCTTAAAACTTAATGACGGCCATATTCTTGAAACTCAAAGACCGCCAAGGAAAAGGAAATCCCCCCAACTTTTAAAAATTTTGAAGCAGATATCGTATTGCCGTGGCTTAACGACTCTGTGTTTTGATATCATACCTACATATTCTCTACTAAGTTATTTAGTGTTATGCTCTATATCATATACATAATAACACACATTATAATATTACATACCTATACCACATGCAATAATAGACAGGTACTATAATTATAAGAGAGCCTCCTTGCCCATGAATAGGCTTTGTAAATACAGTACTAACATTACGAATAGATGCACATATTCAAACGTTAGCTTATCATGGTGACTGATGGTTACTGACCTGCAGTGTGTGGACGGTGACGGTCTTGGCGGCGGGCGACATGGGATTGTCGTTGAGGTCGGCGACGTGGACGGTGAGAGTGACAGTGGCAGATAGTGACGGCCACCCGGCGTCTGCCACCACCAACGGCACCAACAGGGCGCGGCGCTCCTCCCGGTCCAGCGCCGTGGTCGTCCACACCACGCCCACGCCACGACCATCATCGCCTCCTGACGACCATACCACACATCCAACATCATCTTCACATCCTGTACCACATTACATACCACAGCACAACCACGCCAACAACCATCATGACCCCTGGATGCACCGAAACCACACACCTGATCACATCCCACACTATATCCACATCTAGACTATCAAGACCTGACAACCGCACCAAGACGATCAGCATCAGTATCACCACATCCAGTACCACACCACATGCCACACCGCACCCATACTACTGTAATCGTCACTCCCTGATAACCGTACACTACCATCAATATCAACACCACACATCACATCCCATACCATATAGCACCCACACCACGATCGACGTCATCCCTTTATCACATCAGGTCAATCGGCATCAGCATCACCACCACATACTTCATCACACCACATACCCCACCACACACCATACCACACCCATAACGTGATCATCATCATCCCCTGATCGGCAGACCACCACCACAAACCGCACCATATACAGTAACATGTCACATGCAACTCTCACACTCTCATCACGTACCACGTCACACCCACACCGCAACTATCGTTGTTCCCTGACAAGCACATCTCGATTATCAATAACACACACACACACACACACACACACACACACACACACTCTCTCTCTCTCTCTCTCTCTCTCTCTCTCTCTCTCTCTCAACACACACACACACACACACACACACACACACACACACACAAAGAACAACTGTCAGTAGAAATCTGTGCAATGAGATCCATCCATTCATCATTCAAACACTGGAAATCATCAGCTCCATCTCTTATAAATAAATCAGTAACGCTTTTTTTCCATAGAAGAAGAAAAATGACAATGCATAGCAAAAAGAAATACTAATCAATAATTAATTCATAGTAATGCCATATTTCCAATGTCTTTACGTGTTACACTCTTTGTAATATGAAATTAAGGGATGAATATGGGGAACACAAGAAAAATGAGCACCATAAATCTGATTATCACCAGTCAATTCTCAAAGCTAGTGGGACATAAGTCTCACTCTTGTCTAGGGTGACCCTGACGCTGCCGGCGATGTGGGGTGGCGCCTTGGGGTCTAGTGCGATGGTGAAGGGCGGGCCGTGACCCTGGCGCCAATCGTCGGGGTCACCCAGCTTCACCCGAGCCACCACCTGAGGCTCGCTGTTCTCCGTCACCTGCACCTCCTGTGGCTCCGCTAGGTAAGGCGGGTTGTCGTTCACGTCGGTCACGTTCATCTAAGAAGGAGAGACAAGTTAAATCATGGTAAAAAAAAAATGGTAGACAGGCAAATTAAACCTGGGATAAAAAGCGAAAACGGCAAAAGTCACTCCCATATCACACTAAACCTGATGCTAGGCTACTGCACTCCAGTATAATTAAGGGCACAGTTGAAGGCGGTAAGCTGGAAAGATAAAATTACAGATATGGCTGAGGGGTAAAGTTAAACGCATATGTGAGGATAACATGGCGACACGACATGTCTTCTTCACTGAGGGAAGGGGGTAGTAATGGAAATGCATCTAACCTGAACTCTGTAATTTCGGCATAAAACTTTATCTGTTAGATTTTATTTGCGCATTCTTTACAAGGTCACTGTATAAACCCCTACAAGACTACTGCCGCACCTATCAGCAGTTAGGAACATACCATCAGTTCTAGGCTACTGAACAGAAGCACCTTTGAAGTTTTATTTGTAATGTTTTCTTAGACTGTACAAAAATAGTGTACTAGTAATGAAAAGAAATTTGGCGACGTCATCACTGAGGTCACGACAGATACCGGGTTATATAAAACACAAGGAAAAAAAAAAAGAGCTATAGGTAGAAAGACTGCAAACTTCATTCCTTCCAAAGATGGGTTGAATAGCAAGTGGAAATAGAGATTCTTCCATGTCAAGATATATGAGCACAGCAGGTCCCATGGACTGGAGGTCATAGACACGAGAAGAGATAGATTGGAGACAGACTGACGAATTCAATTTGGTGGGCGGAGGCCTCTAATTACAACAATATTATTATCATGTAAATTTCACGCAGAAGTCGACCGACCGACAACAATTAACGTGTGATAGACAACATGGAACACAATACTGGTGCTCTTACCACACACACACAAAAAAAAGAGGGTGGGGATGTTGCGTGGGGAGTGCGGGGGTGGGGTGGGAATGGGGTGGTGAGGGGATGGTGGGGATGTGGTGGGGGTTATGTGGACGTGAGTCTGGGGGAATAGCTAGGGATAGGGTGGGAGTGGGGGTGGTATGGGGACTAGGTCGGGGTGGGGTGTGGGTGGAGGTGGTGATCCTGATGAGAGGGTCGGGTAGGTTGGTGTTGTGGGTAGTTGGGATGAGCTGGGGGCAAAATATTCAATTATTCACAGTAAGTCCAGCAACCCCCACACTCATTTGTTTCTGTAATGATCATACCACAAAATTAAATTATCAAAGCATATTCCGGCCCGCCCAGTGGTCATTAGGCTCGCTTCGGGCAGCACTGGACACGGTGAATCGATCTTGATTTTTTTTTACTGATGTAAATATTACAAATGCATAAAATTTCCTTGTGGTGTTATTTCGCGTGATGCACATTCTGTGAAGGTTATTATAGTTCACTACACGATCGACAGATAAACAGATAGCTGGGTAAACAGATAGACAGACAGATTATATGCAAGTGGACAATACATAAATGAACAACAAACGCACCACTTCCATGCTCCTCTACATTTCATTTTCCATTTCCCTTCCCTTCCGCCTAGTCAAGCTGAGTGAATATTGTATGCCGTCTCCCCTCCCTGTATCCCTGTCGTGTTTAATATTCTACCTATACAGACCCAACTTCTGAAGTCTGTACAGTACGATAATAATTTCTATCGTAATGTTTCTTGACGCCTACAGAACCCTTACCTTTGTCTTCTATTTTACGAGTATTCATGTCACTAGCAGAATATTGTATTATAATATTTTATATTACACTTTGCTATATTTTACTCTACTATACTATATTCTGCTATATTATATTTGGAATTACATGGAGAGACAGACTGACAAATAAGGAAGTGAAGGAGCGTTGTGGCGTATATGTAGATGTGATAGAAAGTAGGCGTTAGGGGAAATACACTTGACAGAGACTTTTCACATAGAAGGATTTGTAAAAATCCGATAACTCCCACGTTACGATGACTTACGGAATTTTATTCTTGGTATGCAAGACGATTTTTATTCAGGCTTAGAAGTTTCGTAGAAACGCGATTAATTAATTTTTAATCTCTCCAGTCCCATACCTTAAAATCAACACTTCAGAAATGATAGTTGTACTGTGACAAATTGTGAAGAAACTTTGCTCAGGTCTATTTCCATCAGTCCTATGGGTAACAACACTTTATTTGTTAACTATAAGCACACTGCCCCAGTAGGGTTCAGGACAGCATTTGGTTGCGTGTGTTTTTGTTAAAAACCAGTATCCTCAAGTTTGATGGCCCCTTTTTCCCTCTTTCTTCCCAGTTAACTTTTTTGCATATGCACACTAAATATTCTGTTTTGCTTTAATAATTAAAATTATTGGGATGACTGAAAACAGAAAAGTAGTATACCAGAGAAATGCATATCCAAAGAGGCAAATATATCATTAAGTCCGAGGAGTCAAAAAGTGAATGATTTACATGGAGGGTGGTGGTGCTATACTGAATAGTCAGTGTTGCTAAAATAACCTGCCACACAACCACACAAAATTTAAAGTGGTACTCACTGTAAGTCCTGTGGTGGTGGTGCACCGTGTAAACATTGCTGCTATATTGTCCTTCCACACAGCCACCCAACCTTGTGAATGAGACAAGGTAATATTCTCAAGATATTGATGATATACTGTACATTACCACAAAGAACACAGAACTTACAGTGAGTGTGGCCGTGGCTGTCCTGGGCGGGGTTCCCTTATCCACCGCCCACACCAGCACAGTGTGGGCGGCCGCTGTCTCCCTGTCCAGCCCGCCGACCAGCCTCACAGCCCCGCCCTCGTCCACTCGAAACTGTCGCCTGGGGTCGCTCTCCTCCGCTATGCTGTACCACACACTACCCTCCCCGCCCTGATGGAGGCAAAGAGTAGGGCGCGGAGTATAAGCTTACATATCAGAATATCATACTGTTATTGTGCTGTGCATGGTGAGTAGTAGCAAAGATGCTTATATACCTATAGTGGTGGTCCGACTTTCATGGTAGTAAAACATGTATTTTTCCCTCTCAAAGCTGAAAGAACCTTCCCTTCCCGTCGCCTCCCCTTCCCCCAGCATCGAGTGGACTTCACTATATCCAAAATCACAACAATCATACCCGACTGACAGAATGATAAGGAAAACTTGACGTGATATGGGAAGTCTGATGTTACTATACTCTTTTCATCTTAACTTGGCCCAGAGTTTCGTCCTTTTGCATCTTACTTCCAGTATTTCAGTTGCAGAAAAAGAAAATGCTGCAGCTCCACATACTTTCATGGCACTTCTTTGTGACTAGTTATTCTGCTATTACAACTCAACATTTAAGATGGAGAGATGACAATTTTGTCAATCGTGTCATTTCGTTCTTATCGTTTATAAAGGCTTCAACATGCTTGTATGTGTCGCCCTTGGTCACCTAATGGCAGCCTTCCACGCTGCTCGATCTCTGGCAGCCTCCCTATTCAGTTCTTATCCCTACCCCGTCAGGATCGAGTGCGGTGAAGGTGGCGAGGAGAGCACCGCGTGGGGTGTCCTCAGGTAGGCTCAGATGGGTCAGGTCACGGCTGAACACAGGGTCGTTGTCGTTCTCGTCCACCAAGTTCAGGCGTACCCGAGTTTCGGACACGTGGTTGCGCTGGCTCCATCCATCCTCACCCTGCAACGGTACAGGGGTAATCATCATTATCATCATTCTTACCACCATTATCATAATTATCATCATCAGCACCATAACATCATTATTAAATTTAACATACTATAAGCCACCATCCTTATCATTATCCTTACTATCATCTTCATTGTCCTCCTCCACCTCCTCCTCCTCCTCCTCCTCCTCATCATCATCATCATCATCATCATCATCACCTTCATCCTGACCTACTTTCTCACCTATAGATGGGGTAAGGTACGATTTAGAAACCAGAAGAGAGAAAGTACTAAGTGGATCAGTCATTCACATATCATTTAGGCCTGTAATCGTCAGTGTCATATTACCCAGCTATCTATGGCCAGACGTCTCAACCCAGGAAGGGGTGGCCACAAACGAACCGCCTCCATGTCACCCTTTACTCTGCCATAAAGCTGCCTATTCTCCAGCACACTAGCCTCACTCCATTACTTCTCAACCCCATCCCTCAATGTCATGCTTGGTCTTCCCCTCCCTCTCCCCCTCCATTTCATTCACATACATTCAAATAGTCAGTCTCTCAATCTCCATTAGCTGCACACGAAAAATATTAATGTGTAATAATCAGAAAGAAATTATTTTAGGAAGAGGTGCTACAGCACGTGCGATAATTAGCCAACAAGAATTGAGTCCAAACTGATATTCCGTTATCTGCGTTACCCAAGAGGTCACAACAGCTCCCATCAATTATTACCCGTGAGCTGAGCCTTTGGTACACCGAAGGGTTATTTGTTGTTCAGGGTATTGTTTGGCCCTCAGAACGTTTGGTGCAGGAAACCGAGATAATATTTAAAGTTCTTTGATTACTCCTTACTCGATGCTGATTAGATTAGTCAAATGTGTAATTAGCACTGAACTAATATTTAACATTTTACGGGTGGGATATTAAAGATATTTTCCTGAAGGTTGACTCGCTTTTATAATTTGAAATTTGAAAGCCTAATTACACAGCACGGTGTTCATATACAGAATAAAATGCGCGTCCTTTAAAAAACCTGTTGCTGGACAAGAGGATATTAATGCAGCATGATTACAGAAATGTAGTGTGTGACAAAATAAATAAATAAATAAAGGATTTGCCTGAAGCTTTTACCGGTAATCAGTTTTAACACTTTCCATTTTCAGACTGAATTCTCCGACTCTTATCTCATTTGTTAGTGGAAATTCTTATAATAACATGTATGATCCAGGCTCTATTTTTACGTAACAACACATACCTTTTTTCTTTATTTAACATTTAAATCACTGCACGTGAAAAACTAAGCCCCCCCCAAAAAAAAAATGTTTCCTATACTGGAGCATTTCAGGGTGCTCATTTATGCAACATCAATGATTATTTTTCCATCCCTTATACCCAAGAAAAATGTATTAATATCTACAGCGTCAAAGTGCCTTTTAATGCATTTCCTCTGTGGGAGCAAACCTGAAACTCGATTATTAAACATATATGATAAGCTATTTTATATTATAGCGGTACCTTTCCAGACAGCAAGGGTGGACCACTGCATGTAATATCTAAGGATACAGTATTCTAAGATTTTCAGTATTGCACTGATTAAATTTAGACCACGACAAATAACATCTAAGCTGCAACTCTGGCATCTGTTTTTACAAATTTCCTGTATAAATGAAAAATGGGTGACAGTACACAGCTATATTTTAAAACTTTTCCTTTTCGGACAGGGTGAAGTAGAATTCATGAAAGAAAGAGAAAACAGAAGAAATTACTCATCCTCTCGCCTCCCGTCTGTGCACCTACCAGATCAGTAACCTGGACCCTGAAGTGGAAGCCTCTACGGTGGTCTGGGTCCTCGTAGTCAAGGGGTTCCACAGCCACCAGGTCCCCGCCCGCTAGTCCGCCCTCACGCCCGTCCACTCGGAACATTTGCCACCCACGCCCACTTCCCGGCACCACCTATTTGGATGAGCGAGAGAGAAAGAGCTGGGATAGATAGGTAGATACTGAGTGTAGGCGGATGAACAGACAGACAGACAGACAGACAGACAGATAGATAGATAGACAGATAGAAAGATAGATAGAGAGATAGACAGATGGACTAACAGGAATATTTTTTGGTTCACCGACGTTTTTCCGTGTTTACCATATTACTTATACTTAGTCTGTATCTACACCGCCTTCCACGAATACCATGATTGTCTAATATACAGTCCTCTTTAACCAGCCTAATCATATCATTGTGTGTGTGTGTGTGTGTGTGTGTGTGTGTGTGTGTGTGTGTGTGTGTGTGTGTGTGTGTGTGTGTGTGTGTGTGTGTGTGTGTGTGTGTGGCTATATACGAGTATGCAGTCTGGCAGAATACATGGTTTTATTATACTCCTCGCACAACATTACGAGCCTTTTCGAGTGTCCTTATGTCCCAAAAGGCGAAGTGGTTTGTAGCCGGTTATGACGGTGATGTGACCCTCTCTCTCCCTTTGTTCTCCCCAGCATACAGAATACAGGAAGCCGAATATAGCCTGCAGATTACCTCTCACGCAAATGAACCCCTTGCGAGTCCATTGGTTAAGACTGGAATACTGCCAACACCCTTCCAGCCTCCCAACACACAGCACATGCCCATACACCTTCCGCCACCACAGCCCCATCATCTCTAACGATCATCACTTTCCTTTTATTCAGATTCACTCTATGTCCTATTGACTCCATTCCATCTCTGCACCTCCAAATTTTCCGTATAGTCTCCCTCCCATTCCCGGCAATCAAGATAAAATTTTCGGCATACAACAACTTTCACGGCATGTCAGTTCTAGTTATTTGATGATGCCTGAAGCAATAAACAGCAAAGGACTCAGAAGAGAACCCTGGTGCACATACTGAAAATTCGTTCCTTCAGCTACCATTCACAGTCAGTTGGGCAATTGCGCCTTTTACAGCTGCAGGAATAAATATCGACTCACTTTAGAGCAATAAATAATGAGAAAGTGGGCAACAACTTTCGAAGCCCAATACTGCCATGTTCGGAGTTCAACAAACGTCTTAGAATGATGTCCAACAGTTTGATAATATTCGACTAAAAGTGGGCAGTTATTACTCGTACTGTCCGCCATTGCACATTGTCATAACCACTCTGACAATCATCTCCTAAACTTCAAATTTCTTCCACTGACTCATGAATCATTTCGAGCGACGACTGACCCTGAAGGCGAAGTCGTTGGTGACATCCTGATCGACGACGGTGAGGGTGGCGAGGACCTGGTCGGGGGTGAGGCTCTCTGACACGTCCAGCGTCCACTCCGGCCGGGAGAACCTCGGGGGCACGTCGTTCACATCCTGCACGTCCACCACAACCGTACCCGTGCCTGTGAGGCAAGAGGAACGTGTCTGTATCTGTCTGTATAACTCACATCCTGGACGTCAACCGAAAACAGAGCTGTGCTTGTGGAGGTAAGGAGGCTGGCAGTATCAATCCATCAATCAGTCAGTCATTCAGTCAGTCAGTCTCTCTCCATCTGTGTACGAAACTCTCAGCATCAGTATATGAGTCTATCAGTCTCTAGCTATTTTATCTATTTATCTATCTATCTATCTGCCTGTGTCTTTAAAATCTACCTATCAGTCTAAATGTTTATCTACTCATCTATCTATCTGTCAGTCCGTCTGTCTGTCTGTGGTAAGCCTTTCATGCCTTGTAATTGCACCACCAGCACTGCACCTGTACCTGTGGGCGGAGACGAGCCATCTATATCTGTCTCAAGTTGTGCAAATCCAGCCACACTGTGCCCAAGACTAAGGCAGGAAGGCAGCTGTGTGTTTATTAATCTATGTGTTATTTCTGTCTGGGTACGTCTTGAAGTCCACCACCACACTGCTCATGACATACATACATGCACACATACATACATACATGCTTATAGTACATGTATACAAACATATATACGTATATACATACAAATACTATTCCTAAATATCTATCTATATGTGTATGTCTACCTGTCTATTATTATGTTTATCTATAGTTTTTTCTTTTCTTTTTTTTTTTTTTTTTACTATGGAAGAGGTGCCGATTTTCGGAATTCTTAGTACTGACTCTGCTTTAACCCTCTCATAATAGGAACAGCTCTAGTATTCCATTACTGCTAAAGTTACTGTAGATTATTTTATTTAAATGAGCGCGAGTCATAAAAGACTGAGGTGCTAATATGATGTAAAATGTTGTGAACACGTAAAAAAAAAAAAAAAAAAAAAAAAAAAACCCAGCTTGCTACAAGAAGGAAAAGTCTGTAAAATTAATCAATATTTGCAATTAGGAGAAAAACCGACTGAGGAAGACACATCAAGTCTTTCATCAATTTACTCTGCCCAGCCAACAAACGCTCATTTCTGGGTACCTTACATGTGATTTATTTGGCTCGCAGGAAGTAAAATATTGGTACAAATTAATACAAACCGATATGAGTAAATAATTCGACTGACGATAAATCATCACCTTGGAGCCTGAAAACTGAGAGTAAGACGACTGTCCTGCAGGTATTTAAATCAACTACGACACATTCCCAAGAAATAATTTTTGGGCATGCAGTAAAAGCTATATCCAATTTGAGCGCCACGTGTACGTATAACCCAAATTATCTGCACTCCCTCCCACCCTGCTCTACGCCGCAGCTCTAATCTGCAGCCTGAATCATAAATCAAAGGGATCGAAATTGCATTATGACACGAACTCTTTATAACACTTGAATTTCGCCGCAGCATGCAAATGGTCGGTCGGGGAATGCAAGGCGTATATTAAGGCCAGGCGGAATACAAGACACCCGAGGAGGATAAGGAACACAGATTAAAAACTCTCTTTGTTCTTCCACTTTATGTGGCCGCAAGTTATTCAACACAAATCTCTCGGAAGCTTTAATTTATTCCGTTGCACACACACACACACACACACACACACACACGTGCCCACTAGCACTTACAATACACATGCATGCACGCACACACACATGCTCTCCTGAAGACACACGCACATTAATTCTCTCTCTCTCTCTCTCTCTCTCTCTCTCTCTCTCTCTCTCTCTCATATTCTAATTTAAGTTTCAGTCTTGGTTCCACACTCTCTTTATGCAAATGGAACTGTCTGATCTTCGGTTGTACTTTTAACACGAACGTTTCTAACCATTACCCTTTAAGCGTTCCAAATTTTACTCGTATCAAAGGGAAGAGTAAAAAAAAGAAAAAAAAAAAAATCGCCGACACATGATAATCAGTACATCGAATGCCTTCCTTTGATATATGCAAGTCTGAGTCACTAGCCGCCAAAACGGAAATATACAGTAACCAACCACTTACCACATCAATATCAATCACAGCCTGATGGTGGGAAAAAAAAGAAAGGACAAGGTGGACTGGTTACTGGACGGAGATTTGGAGCCTTTGGGAACAACTGATATGTTCTTTAGCTTTACTCTCGCTGGCACAGGGGACGTCTTAGCACATCTCCTTAAGCTATTTGATTTAAGCGTTGCGCCTGAACGTTCACACTTGTATGCTGTTTATATCTATTTATAAAAGGAGGAAGGAAAAACAAAATCAGTATAGAAAAGATCGATACCCCGGACTATACGTGTCCTCCACCAACGAAACACCTCCTGTCACCTTTTGGGTATCAAACCTGTGAAAGCCGTAACTCCGATTGGGACATTCTAACCACTTGACCACGGCGATATTATGGCGTACCAAGCAAAATAAATCGCTGAGAAAGGGTGTTACAGAGTCTGCTATGCGAACGCGTATACGGCTCCTTGGCTGTAAGCGACCTCAACATGTGGGTAATGGAAGCGTCTTATTTTTCATGCCAGGATGTATGTTAAATGGTAAGAAAAACTTTGGAACGTGAACTACGAAATGAGTACACGAACGCGTCATAAAAACAGTCATGGCTGCATAAAACAGAGGGAAAGAAAAGAAAAAATGAAATGATAGTGACGGAAAATTCTGACACACTTTATTATATTTAATACACAAACTCCGCTCCGACGGAAAGTGTTTATGCAAGCGATTACAAACAAAATGATCCGATAAATATGGGAACCTTTTCCGAGAGACAAGTTTGAGAGACCCGTTCTGTAATATTATAAAATGATGGGGTAACAATTAACGTAAACCCGCCTGCAAGACCAGCCTGCGTAAAGGCGGAAATTGTGAGTGTTTATGCATATTTAAGCGCCCTCATTGTTCCGCTAGTCTTTAATCAGGAGCGAAAAATGTTTAGCTTCTTTTCATCCGGGAGTTGGATGAAATGCTGGACTTGGCTTGCTTACATACTGAATAATAACGTGTGCTTGAGTGTGTACAGCCAGAGAGTACACACAGCCTAACTTCTTCACTATGATAACGACTTTTAAAAAATTTCCTCCTCCTCCTTATCATCATCATTTTAGTTCACTTTCCCACTACCACACAGAGTGGGGAGGATCCAGAAAGAAGGAGTACAAAAGTATCATCAGTGTTCCGGAAAAACTGGTCACACTTCCATTCAATCATACTTTACTTTTACATCTTATTTTTGATATGAAAAACGATTCAACTTAACTTTGGAGAGACTTTTCTAACTAGAGAGGTTGGAGATAGTCTTCATTAACCCGTTTTACAACTAAGATGGTCTTCTAAACAAATTAAATAATCTGGTAGCAACTATTAACAACAAATCATGTCCTCGGACTAAAGAAAAAAGCCCCTCTGTCCCTAGGGTTTCTCTAAAGATCCAGACTTAAAATACTGGATCTGGCTTCTTGAATGGGTTACATATGCTTCTGTGTACAGCGAGAGAAGCACCAGCAGCTTATACAAGTGGGTAAGTATACTCTCATAATCTAATAATAATGTGTCTACACAGCACGAGGGACATTATTAAGATGACTTTGATGATTTGCTCGTGATTCGTTCAGTGCAATACAGAAAGCACTTTTGCTTTCCCAATCGAACATTCGGATGGTAAGCCTTCCAGTCTCGACACATTAATTCGTTACTGCCTGGATTTGCTGCACATGGGACTTAGCAAGGACATTACTTCGCATCGCCTTTCGCCTATCGACCCCAAAGCTCTTCGGTCCACCCTAAGATTATTAATTTAATTTCTGCTTGAGCATTCCAGTCTCTGATCCAGAAGTTAGAACAGAAAGGGCATAGTAATAAGATGCCTTCCTCTTTAGGGAGAATTTCCCCTTCGTTTTACTCTGCTTCTCGCTCGCTCTCATTACCTCGAGATGAAGCTGCCTAAACTATGTCTTTCAGTCTTCGTTTGATCGTCTTATCTCTGAACTGTCTGTCTCCTACTCTGATTGATTTCATTGCCTTGACAAGAAGTTCTTCGAACAGTCTGTCTCCTCCTCTCCCTTTCATGTCGCTTCCTAGAATGAAATTGTCTGAACTATGTCTCCTATTCCTCACATGATTTGGTTATTCTGGAATGAAACTGACCGAATTACCTATCTACTGTTCTTCCTTACCGTCGCTATTGAGACAGAAACTCTCAGAACTGTTTCCCATTCTTCGCATGATGTCTTTATCTTAAAGCGAAAGTCTGAACCTACTAAATAACCTTCTCTCTGCCTCATTATCACAAATCTTCATTACGCTTCTTTACTCAGCAGCGGAATGTCTTTCTCGGCCACGGACGCGCGTTGGCTCAGGACGTTATCACCTCCACTCACTAAACTGCACCATAATTAAAACGAACATGATTAATGAAAATTGGGACGCGGCTTCTTAGGGTCGCATTCTCATGGGTTTATACTACATCCATTTTAGAGATCTATATGTAGTTAGCTATCTATCGATTTATTTATTTGTGCATTTATTTATTTACCTATACGTGCCATATACACAACAGAACCACCTGAGCAGCGCCAGGTCGTCAGCAATGTTAAACTCAGGTAGATTTATTCACTCCCATTTCTTATAGTTCAGCCCCATTAAGATAAGAAGTTCAAGTGCATTAATGTAACAAGTTTAGTTGAAGTGACAGTTATTAAAGCTATTATGAGATATTCTGGACGAATCAGTCCGACTTTGTAGCATCGGATTCACTAACGGTACTCTGAAAAGTAATGTGTGGAAATGCGAAGTATTCCAGTTGCTCAGGTCTGATGGAATCCTTTTTTCTTTTTCTTTTCTTTTTTGAGAACGTCTATCGTAAAGTGTCTTTTTTTTTTTTTCTTCAAAGTTTTCTCTAGCCGGAACAAGACCAAAGAGGGTAAACAAATAAGATGGTGTTTCTTTCTTATACCTTAAGTGATGCAACGCAAGTATTGCTTCTCGTCTCATTGCATAAGACTGAGGCACTGACAGTGAAACATTTGAATGATAATGTATGTCAGCCTTTGAAATCCACCACAAGTTTATGACCTCATTTCGCCTCCTCCCGGGACCATGTTCTGACCATATTCATCCCAACACAACACACCACACAACACCACACCACGCCACACAATGCTCTACCTCCATTAACCTCAATACACCGTACCATATTTTGCTTCATTATATTCCATCCCACCATACTGTGCCCTCAAAGACAGCATCACATCATAATCTGAACACTGGCTTAATCCCTTTGCTACGATGACATCTAATGGGTATAGTTCTTGCTACACGAAAGACAGAGCTGGAAGGCTTAGAGACAGCCTTCACTGACCACATTACAACTAGGTGACTTTCTCAAGCAGAATGAAATCGTCTGGAGGTAGGAAGAATATACTACAAGAGATTTCGACATACAGAAGGAGAGTCTTGCCTTCCAAGTAACAGGTCGGCTGCCAAATACCCAACACTTAAGGGAAGATGCCCAGTGGTCCTCCCTCCATCGGTCTCTTTGTACTGTTTTTATCATTTCCAGCTTTCCTCTTACTCTCCCTTATCTTCCTTCAGAAAAAAAAAAGGTTACTGCTCCACTGTCTTGTCTTCCCGCCGATTCCTCCCCAACTTTCATACTCTCTCCGCCTACCATGTTCCTGGTCCCCTCTCCCCCAACCCCCACAAAAAAAAAGTTACTCTTCTCTTTCTCGCTTTTTCTCTGTCTTCTTTCCACTATACTCTCGTTCCCTAACCTAACCTGTGTGTGTGTGTGTGTGTGTGTGTGTGTGTGTGTGTGTGTGTGTGTGTGTGTGTGTACCTTAGGCTTTATTTCATTTTTTTTTCGCCCCAGGAAAATACATATATTTTTTGGTACAAAGGGTGAGCGCTAAAACCGAATTACTGATTGTTTAATTGCCGCGCAAATGTGGGAGGACGAAGCTTTAAAAGGATTATGCACATCAGTTGTTTGTTGCGGTCTGTGTGTGTGTGTGTACACATACGTGAGCTTAGGTGTGTACGTGCGTTCGTTGGTTTGGGTGTGCGTAGCCTAGATGCAGTTTTAACAGTCTTTATAACAGATAATTTTTTCTGGTACGCACAACCTTTGAAAAAGAAAAAAAACTCATGAAACTACAGTGGAAAGACAGTAACGTAGATATCACAAGTAAAAGGGATTAAACTGATCGCTTCCTCGTGCAGTATTAAATTTTGTTAATCACAAAAACTCCACGTCTTTTTATTCTCTGCTCAGTGACAACATTTCCTCCCATGACGCACCACCCTGCCTCTCACCAAACGATTCATCTTAAGGGGGATGTCCTTCCTCGTGAAGTTATATCCCTCTGTTGTTAACCCATTCAGCCCGATAACGTATTGAATGTATTTTTGCTACAACCAGATGATTTTATTCAACTTTGGACAAACTCTTAGTAGTCTATCTATCTATCTATTGCCAGACGCCTCAATCCCGTAAGGGGTGGCCACAAACAAATCGCTTCCATGTCGCCCTGTCCCCCGCCATTTCACGGCCCTGCTCCCAGGTCACACTCCCCTCTCTCAGTAGTGATGGGCGATAATGAAGGCTGTATCTTATTCCTCGATTTCGAAAAGTCTCTTCTCACATTCATATTATTTTCTGAACATGAAAACAAATGCAGTTTGGCTATAGAGGTTTCAACTGAGAAAAAATAGCAGGGACCAAAAAAGTGCTTCCCGGTTAAAGAAACTGAGGTCGTTCGCATTTTATTTTGTTCCAGTGTACGTGAGTTTTTTTCTGTGTGTGTGTGTGTGTGTGTTAAAGTTTTACAGCAGGTAGTTTTATATCCTGCTTGGTCTGTGTTAGTTTATAAGACAGTGTTATTTCTCTCGTAAAAGGGACATACGCCTGGGATGTCTTCTTGTCCGGAGGAATAGACTTCCCTCTGTCAGGCAGCAGCATCACATTCAACGCTAAATTATACTGTGCCCATGTCAACTTTTGCATGACGGGAGCAGCTTTCGAGATTAATTCCAGCTGACACCAGACCATTATAGTCACCTGAGTGGGCCATAGGAGCCTGAGAAAGTTAATACTGCTCCCATTAGCTATCTCAAAATCGACATGTCCCTTCATCTTGTACGGATTTTGCCGATGAAGCCGTTTCCTACCCCATGAATGATCTTTTCCCCAACCCTTAGAGCTCCTATTGCTCATCCTTAAGCCTTTCTTACCTTTATGCCTCTATTACTCACCCCTAAGCCCATGTTACTCACCCTTAAGCCCATGTTACTCACCCTTAAGGCCCCGTTACTCACCCTCACTCTCCTGTTACTCAACGTTAAGCCCCTGTTACAGACCTATAAGTCACTGTTACTCACCCTTCAGGCCTCCACCGTCAGTAGCCACCACCTGCACGGCGTAGCGCTGTGTCTTCTCCCTGTCTAAGCAACATAGCGCCGTCGTGATGAGGCCGCTGTGGCTGTCGATGGCGAAGATGGGACTGCCGCTAGTCTCGTCGATGGCATTCTTCTCCAGCGAGTACGTGACCTTGGCGTTGTCTCCCTCCTGGGGGTCGTCGTGGTCCGTGGCTGACACTCGTGCTACGGACGACCCTAGGGAGAAAGAAGTACAATAATAATAATAATAATAATAATAATAATAATAATAATAATAATAATAATAACAACAACAACACCGTCGTGGTCCGTGGCTGACACACTGGCTGCTGACAATCATGGGGAAGAAACAGAGTAATAATAAGAACAACAACAATACCAAGACTAATAATAATAATAATAATAATAATAATAATAGCAGTAATAACAATAATGACAGACACATATCTTTCGACTGCACGAGGGTAATTAAGGCAGACATTAGTGGGGAGATAGATGTTTAAGTGGTTTCATTCTCAATCTTAATGTTTTATTAACTGACTAGCAATCAGTTCAGTAATTTTCAAGTACAGGCGTATTTATCTGTTTATATATCAATCATTATATAATTAATAGACGTACTGAGTATTTTGTTTATAATGGTATGTCTACACTGATGATTCTAGTTTGTTTCCTCAGTATAAACTTATTCACCATCAGTGCATGACTTTGAGAAGATTCTCTCTCTCTCTCTCTCTCTCTCTCTCCAAACCTCCGGTCAATCTGCATTCACGCTCCATTTTCGCAAGGAGGACGCACCACGCCAACACAAATTTCGCCCACAAAAACACTAACAGCGGCTCAGCGTTCTTTTGTTTGTTCGGAGTCCTCGTGATCCCGGCTCAGGCTGGGCTCTCAGGGTGACAAGTGGCCGGAGTCGCCTCATTAGCGGTCCTGGGGTAGCGTTGCCAAACCAAAAGACGCTTGAGGGTCTTTAGGAGCACAGAACTTAAAAATAAAAGTGTTCATCTAATGATATATGGTGCTTAAATCTCTAGAAAATATAAAATCTATGAAATCATAGCTAAAATGTTGGTGTAACTGATGGTGACCATTAAATTCGGCGCTAGATGGATGCAAAAATCCGTAGAACTCGTACCAGAAGCGTTAAAGTGGCAACCTCGGCTACTGTGGGTACTTAGGAACAGTGTCCTCCATAGTAAACGACCTCATTAAGCCAAGTGCGCCAAAGTAGTCACTCTCTGCTATTTTTACTATCACCGTCTGCTAAGGACCAAATGGACCCAAGACTACTGGGAGTACTGTAGTCCTTTCACCTTAATTTGGTCCAGATTTTTGTCCCTTCGTTCACGTAGTCCAAAGGCACAGAAAGACATTACCAAGGCTCAACATCCTTTCCATGGCACTTCTTCGTGACTAACATTATTATCTAGTATTAATCTAATCTATTGTTACAACTCAGCATTCAAGGTGGAAAGATGGCAATTTTAGGCCAAGTTAGAATATAAAGAGCACATCACCACAGAAGGACTGATCGGTCTCCACATCCCAGGTCAGTATTTTTTTTTTTTTTTTTTTTTTCAGTGTTATCATCGCGACTTATTTTATCTTCCTTTACGACTCTCAGAGAACGAATGGGTAGTACTCTCTCTTCCTTATTCCCAGGGTGTCAAAAACAGCGAAGATTAAATCGTCTGAGGCATTTCTTTGGTGTGACTACGGAGATACAAAACCGACCCTTCCACTGGGTGATTATATGCTTTACTATTCCACTCATCTACCGTACCTCCAGGGATCTTGAAGTGAACAGATCAATGTCGATATTTTCAACTTCAGAGTCAACCAAAACTCGCAAGTGTAAATTATATGATTTTGCTGATACGAGTCTGACACCTTAGTCTCTGAATGACAGGAAACGTGGAAAGCAGAAGAGACCAAGTGCTGTAGTTTTTCTTTTCAACACCGTCCGTGCGATAAAGTCTGGAGTTCTCTATACCACCAGACGATTTCATTCAGCTTAAGGGAAATCTCTTCTTGCACTGGGGCTAAAAGCAACTTATTTAAACACGTCCAGTAAGCTAACGTATTTTTACTCAACTATTGCACTCGTTAGATGATGAAGCTTATCTCAGGGAACACTTAGATCATAAGGGGGTTAACTACGCGTGTTGAAAAAGAAAAAGAAAATATACACAGACCGAGAGAGAGAGAAAAAAAATTCTATCGTACTCTATCTACAACATCCCATAAGCTGCTTTCTGTTTTCCCTACCATCTTTTCAACAACCAGAAAAAGGTTACTAAATTCCACGCCAATCACCGCTGTACTGTAGCACTGCCTGTTCGGCTTAACTCGCTTGCATGCTAAAATCTGGAAGGGCAATGGTTATAGCGTGTTCGAAAATCCTGACATGTTGTGGTATTTCTCTCACTGCCGTTTCAACTATTTCCCTCAAATTCGACAGGATGGGATGATGACAGCAAACCCTCCCCGTTTAACTGACCGCAGGCACTGAACGCTGCTCTCCAACAAGGATGGCAGTGTTTTTCTCTTTGCTCGTTAACAATATGAAAGCTTTGGTGAACTGACTGCCAAAACAGAAAATAAAACACAAAGCTGCTCATCAAGTGAATTTTTTGTCCAATCACAGCTAAACTGACTTGCATGTAGTGTAGCCAATGCTAAAAGACTACATTTGATCTCCATCCAATTCCTTACTGCCTCGGAGCATCCGGGCTCGGGGCTAACCTAGTTTGTGCAGACATTCAAGGCAATGATGAAGATTCATGTAACCGCCAGGCGTGCAGATATTGGTATTATGGTTACCACCAAATGTAATAAATGGGCTACCTGGAATACAGGAGACTACTGTGGCTTCTCACATTGGGCATAAGGTAGCACTACACTGCCTGAGTGGATGCTGGGTGCCCCTACATTTCTAACTTGTTCATATGCTAAGTTATTTATCAGTAACATAACTCCGTCCATGATGATGTTCCTCTTTCATGATGGTGAACATGCCGTAAATCACTAAAGTAAAATTATTTATTCATAGTGAATATTTTTGCTACTCATTTACCACGTCAATTTTCTTCGAACTTTTGGGTTGAATGTTCTTCTTCTTTTTCTTCTTTTTTATACTGACCATGCAGGAGAAAGAAAAAAAAAAAAGCTTAACTTATTCCTTAATACTTTCCCAAAGTTTAGTCAAAGGAGGTCGTACCGTAAGGTTATTTACATATAAATGTGTAATGATATAGTGCTAATCCTCCCTTTTTTATTTTTCCTCACAAGACAAAATTATCATACAAATAAGCACCACAACTCGTTAGCAACAAACCCTATCTTATGGCTGTGAGATGTGTGTGATGGAGGAGGGGTAAAAGTTGAAGGTCATAATAGGGATGAAGTTAGAGCTCACTTGGGTGCAAGTTGAGCTACGTATAATGACAGGCTTCAATTACTGAACACGCAGGCAAACAGAAAAGGAAAAAAAAAATAGACTGAGAGACGTACGCGTGCACATATACAGTACAAACATTACTGGCGAATTCTGGAGCAATCTTCCACACTGTTGATTCATATGTGTACGACCACCAGTCACTTAAATGTAATGTATCAGGGCATCTTAAAATGAACGGATCAAGTGATTCGACCTTCTTTCATATAACTTCTTTGGAATGGACAACTTTCATAGGGTTTTAATGGCAAGGTTCCTTCCTTTTGCATAAAAAGAAACACACACACCCGCAGAGAGCACCACGAATGTATAGGTACACACACACACACACACACACACACACACACACACACACACACACACACACACACACACACACACACACACTCTTGAATCAGGAGCTTTCAAACTGGCACACTCTTTGAGATACTCAGGTAACAAACCAGGCCGAGGAGGAGGCGGAGGAGACACAATCCTCTTTGACAGCAGCGAGGCGGCGGAATCTGGCGGAGTTTCATTAATAATAAAGGGGACTTACCCGGCGGGATATTCTGAGACTAGTGGGGGTGGTGAGACTAGAGAAATGGGGGATGGTGGGATTGAGATAAATAACAAACGAGCAAAATCCAGGGAAATATTCTCTTGGACTATGGCAGGTGTATAAAGAATAGGTGTATAACAGACGAAATTTTGCCAGCGGAATATTTTAGAGTATGCCGTATATACTAATGAGGGAAGGAAAATAAATGGCGTTCAGATTAATAACACACGTGATATGCCCATCGGGATATTAGAGGACCGTGGAAAGTGTAGTAACAATAGATTAAGTATTCGCAGCATAATAATTTCAGAGACTGTGCCAGGTGTAGTAAGAGGAGGGGAGTATTGGGAGAACACTTACCTAGAGGAATATTCTCTGAATCTGGAGACGATGGATACTTACCCAGACGAATATTCTCGAAGTCTGGAGACGATGGTGAGATATAGGGGGGGTGGCTTCTCCAGAGCTTTCAGAGACAGTGGGAAGGAGAGGAAAGGAGGGAAGGAGAGGAATGAATTACTTAAAGGAATGTTCTTGCAGACTGTGACGAGAGGAGTGTGAGTAGGGAAGTAGGGAAGGAGACATGCAGAACTCTTACAAACAGTGGTAAGTGTACTGAGATTAAGAATGCAGGTGGGGAGACTTACCCATGTTTTTTTTTTTTTCAAAGACTGATTAGTACAGTTACAGCAAGGAAGTAAGAGGAGGGAGACTGTTTTTGGAACCGTCAGGGACAGTAGTAAGTACGGTAGAAGCAGGGAGGCATAAAGACGAAACTTACCTAAAGGAATTTTCTCTGAAAATGACGAGTGTGGAGAGACAGTCGGGAAGTATAGGAAGGGAGGCTTACCTAAAGGGATATTCTCTGATACTGTGGCGTGTGTGGAGAGGGTAACTAAGTACTGGGACGCAAATGTGTCAAGTATAGTAAGAGTAGGGAATTTGGGGACAAGACTTACACATCTAATGGGATGTTCTCTGAGACTGTGGCGTGTGTGGTGAGGGTGAGGAGTTGAGAAGCAAGGGGAGAAAATTACTTACCTAAAGGGATGTTCTCTGAAACTGTGGCGTGTGTGGTGAGGGTTGGGAAGTAGGGTGCGTTGTCATTGGCGTCCTTGAGGTTAACTCGGACGTCTGTGTGGGCCTCCAGCTCCCCGTCAGAGGCAGTCACTCGTAGTCGCCACTGGGCCATGCCGTTGGGTGGGTCTCTGTCCAGCGGCTGTGGGAGGACGGGAAGCTTAGCAATGTTGCCCTCAATAACCCCTTCACTTACAGGGGCTCTCCTAAATTGAATAAAACTGCATGATGCCTGGAAGAGTAAAACGAAAATGACTTACAGAGGGCCTCTCCTAAACTGAATATAAATTTTATGATGATAACAAGGGTAAAAATGAAAATGTCCTCCTCGGGCTGAAGGGGCGATGGGGCGAACCAGAAATCTCCCTGATGAAGCTTTACCCACAAACTGGAACGTGTGTACTGTGTGTCACTAGGTGGGCAGAAAAATTATCATGGTTAAAGGACTAACGAGGACTTCCTGCATCCTCCACTTACAGAAAAATTCGTCCTAAAATAGGAAAACGTTGTCTGATGGTGTTTAGAATAAAATGGAAATGTCCTGGTGATGAAAGGGATGAAAGTGGGAATGACACGCCACGACAGCAGACTACGAGCATTTGCAGTAAAGCTAAATTAAGAAGATGCTGTAATTCATTCTTAAGGAAAAGGAAGACGGACAAAGTGTTAGAATATACATCTATAATACAGCTGTAAAGTTTGATGGAAGAAATCAAGTTAGATTTATCGAATTGGAGAAGTTAGCTACAGCCTCCTTAAACCTCTTCAGAACCCTATTCAGGATAAAATCGTCTGGCAAACATCAGGAAAAAAATACCGTACAACAAGACGTCCTCGTGGTGAAGGGGACTAATGTGAGGAACAAGTAGGACATATATCCAGCCCAGAATTATATCTCCGTGATACGAGAAACGACGGTAAATGGGAGTGTTATCATGTGAATGGCACTGGCTACATTAGAGGTGATGAGAGCCGGAGGGGTAAATGGGGCCAAACTAGCGCCTACGGGGTTGTAAGTTCCCCCACCATGACACCACCGTAGCACACATCAAACACCTCCAGCACGACAAAACATTCTTAGCCATATTACATACCCAGATGACACGCCATCTCGAAAGTAGATCCCTTCGACATGCGTCCGGCTAATCAGAATAACGCATGACTGAAGATATCCATTACAACGCAGGGCTACGCATATCTAACATGGTGACACGAGCCCTTTGACTTGCTGACCAAAATAAACACAGGGCTGAACACAATCGAACTCACGACTGCGAAAATGCAACCCGTTTGCCTGGTTAATAAATAAGAGGAAAGAAAAGGAAAAAGACTAAATATACCAGGACAAAAATCAGAATCCCTTTGACCTGCACTCTATTAACGAATACAACACAGAACTGAGCATAATACACCAGAGCAAAGAAACACACACACACACACACACACACACACACACACACACACACACACACACACACACACACACACACACACACACACATACACACACACACACACGTCACGAAAATAGGTGCCCTGTGACCAGCCAATCAAAATAACACTGGAGAAAACACAATCCAATATTCACCACAGCCTCGCATAACAACACCTCGACCAGCTTCCTCATAATATATACGAAGGAAAGAGGGCGAGCGCGTCACTTTGGAGCTTCTGTGTTTGCGACCCGGATCGGTCTAGTGCTTCCCTCCGGCGCAGGGCAAGTCGGGGTGGTGGGGAAACGCAAGCCAAACAAGTGGCAAGTAATGACGCGTGTGAGAAACTGAAAGTGTTGTGCTGGGAGGAAAGTGGAGGTGGTTGGTTTGGGAAGGAGGTTGAAAATAAAAAGGAAAAATATCCTACCTACCTACCCACTTACCTACCTACTTACCTATATATCTATCTGTCTACCTGTCAACCTATCTACTTATCTATCTGTCTACGTTTACTTATTAATACGTATATAGCTTAGTAGCACGGAGGAGCATGTATGTGAGAAAGAAGGAAAGAGAAGAAACGAAAATGAGAAAGTGTGTGCGTGGAAGGGGAGGGAGGGAGGCTGGAAGATGATGGCGACGGGACTGAAAAATACTAGCATGACAGGAGACAGAAACAGGTAAGTGAGCGGAAGGAAAGAGACTGAGAAAGGTTGAAAGTAAGGGTAGGAAGGAGGAAGTGAGGCTGGGAACGAGGTGGTGCAGGAGTAAATAAATATATAATACATAAATAAATACCCTGGCAAAGGAGGAATAGACACTTGAACAAGAATAAAAGGGAAACCACGGAAGTAACAGAATAAGCGTAAGAAGGACGGGGGGATAGGAAACGAATACTGGCTACGTAAAACAAAACAAAAAAACAAAAACACTTGGCAGGCGAGGAAAAAGGTAAATGAGCAAGAAAAAAAAGAGACCCCCCCCAAAAAAAAAGGTAAGAACGCTGTTGTAAGACAAGGAGAAAGGAAAATTGGAAAAGATATGTGAGACGATTGAAAAAATATAAGTTTGGCAGCAGCGAGGAATAGGCAACTGAACGAAAAGAAAAGGGAAAATACATAAATGGAAGGGTGAAGGAAGTGCAGTTGTGAGTGTATGAAGAAATGAGGTTAGGAGGTGGCGGGGCTAAAAAAAAAAAAAAAAAAAAAAAAAAAAAAAAGGCATGAGGGAAGACCAGGTAAGTGAGAAAGAAGGTAAGGGAAACCAAAGAAGTAAAAGAATAAGGTTGGAAATAAATGAGGATGTGAAGGAAACTGTAGCTGAAAAAAAAAGCTTGATAGGAGAAAGAAATACACAGGTGAATAAGACATGTGAAAGAATGAATGTATAAGAAGTAAAGGATATTGGGTAGAAAGGAAGAGAAATGCGTAAGTGAGAAGAGTGAAGCAAGGAAGATGAGAGAGCTGGTATTGTAAAGTGAAGCAAGATTCCCAAGAGGGAAAAATATGCAGTAAGATGGAGGTAATGAAGATGAGAATACGGTGAAGGAGAAGGAAGGGGGAAGAATTATGAAAGACGAATTCCAGGGGCAGGGAAAGGAGGGATAAAAGAATAAATTAAAAAGATGGTAAGGGATGGAAATTATGAAGGGAAAGTTGAAGACACGGCATACGCAAGAGGGAAGACAGTGGCGATGGAGTGTAAGCAGAAGGGAGGGAGAAGGAATGAGATGGAGAGGGCGGGAATGAGAGGGGAGGCAGAGGAAGGGAAGAAAAGGAGACAAGAAGGGATAAGGGAGGAGGGGGACTGGTGGAAAAGGGAGAGAGGCAGGTGGAGAGAGGAAGGTGTGGGGACGAAAAAGAAAAGGGAAGGAAAGATGGGGAGGATGATGGAAGCCGAGAGGAAAGGGACGAAAAGAGGAGACGGCAAGGAGAGGGGAAGATGAGGAATGGAGAGAGCAGAGGAAGGGAAGGAGAGGGGAGACTGAGTGGGAGGAAACAGGAGGGACTGAGAAGGGAGGACACAAACAGAGGGACAAGGGAGAGAAAGAAAGTTGAGAGGGATGGAGAGACAGGGGATGGAGGGGAAGGATAAAGAAGGATGGAATAAGAGAGAGGAAAAGAAGAAGAGATTAAAAAAGAGCGGAAGACAGGCGGAGGACGGAAGGAGAGAAGGCAGAAAAAGAGAAAAAGGGAGAGATGAATGGAAATTAGTGGGGGATGAAATGATGGGAAGGGGAAAGGAGGGAAAGGGAAGAAGAGGAGGGTAGAAGTAAAAAGAAAAAAAAAAGGAGAGGAGAGGGAATGAGAGAGTGATGGAAGAAAGTAGAAAAAGATGAAGGAGGGAAGGAAAAGACGTAAGATGGAGTGAAGGAAGGGGAGGAAAGGAAGTAGGAAAGAGTGAAGAAGGGGTATGGAAGGAGAGAGGAGGGGTTCGAGGGATAGGGAAAGAAAGGGGAGAGAAAGGAAATGAATGACGGAGGAGGAGGGAAGGTGGAAGGAATGTGGAATGGAAGAGATGGAGACGGGAGGTAAATGAGTGAGGGGGAAAACGAAGGGGAGAGGAAAGGCAACAGTGAAGGAAGGGGAGGGAAGCAGACAGGAGGGAGAGGTGGGTGAGGAGAGATGCAATCGTGTGAAAGGGACCGAGATGGTAGGATGCGAGAGAGAAATCGACAAGCAAGAAGGAGGGAAACGGTGATGGAAGGAATAAAAGAGGGAGGAGGAGGGAAAAATGACAATGAATGAGAAAATGAAAGGAATAGATAGGAAACTATGATGAAAATTAATTACACAAGGAAAAATGAAGAACGTAGAAAGGGAAGAAAAGAGGAAGTTGAAATAAGAATAACATGAACTGAAGAAAAAGGCTAAGAAATAAGTCAAGAGAAAATGAAGGGAAGAGTGGAGAAACTTGGAGGAAAATAATTACCTGGACGCGAGGAAAGGAATTAAGAGGAATAGTGAAGGAGACGAAGTTATGAGAGAGAGAGAGAGAGAGAGAGAGAACTATGAATGTGGAGGACAGGAAAAAAGAAGGCGAGTTAATTATGTAAGAAGGTGAAAGAAATGGATAAAGGAAGAAGGGAGGCGAGAATAACGGGACGGGAAGGGACAGGTACAAAAAAAAAAAGGCAGAATTACGAAAACTGGAGAATGGGAATAAAGAGGGAGGCAGGGAGGAGATGAAAACTTGGAAAGAAGAGATAGAAAGTTAAAAGAAGTGCAATTTAAGTAGAAGGAGAACAGGATAAAATGTGGAATGGAGGTGAGGGTGAAAAGAAGAGAGAGGAAAACTAAGAGGATCGGGAATTAAGGAACCTACAAAGAGAAAAGAAAAATGAGATTAAAGCCCACCACAGACACGATATAATGTAATATTTGAAGGATCATGGTGTGAGATAAGGGGGTACTCGATCCACTGCTACTTTCGGTGGCACAGGAGGCTCCGTAACACCTCTTCCTTAGCGAATTAACCTACACAGTATACCGTAACATTCTCTTTCAGGTTATTCATTTCGTTCTGACACTGATATAATTTGCGGCAGTTACAGGAATGGGGATACTAAGGTGTAATGGGGATATTGAAGTGTAATGGGCAGAATAAACTGTTACGTAAAATGTGTTACGTAATCTCTTACTCACACTGAAAAATACAGGGAGTGAAAAAATTGTCTTAAGAAAATGGATGCAGGAGAAGAAAAGAAAGAGTGAAAAGCAAAAATCCCAAAAGAAGTGACGCGCAAAGGAGAAAGAAATGTGGGAAAGAGAACGGAACCAGATCTTTTAATTTTAGATACTGAGGAAGGGAAGACGAAAAGGAAGGAAAGCAGAGGCAGGAGGAGAAGGGGAAATAAGGGGAGGTGTGGTGTGGGAGGAGGAGGAGGAGGAGGAAGATAAGGACAAGGGAGAGAGAGAAGGAGGTGGAGGAAAGGAAAAGAGGAGGAGGAGGAAGGAGGAGGAGGAAGAGGGGGAGCCTGTGAGCATGAGATAAGAATGAAAAGAGGAAAATGATGTGGACGCAAAGCTAGATAAAGAAATAGCAAAGGGGAAAAAAGGAACAGCGAACATGAGCAGACCAACAGGGAAGAACACTGTACAGTCGTGGTCAGATCTCTCTTTCATTTTACACTAAACAGAAACCGTGTCAAAAACATATACGGCTTCCGGGGAACTAATTAACCTGTTGAGTCCACGGGATGCCATTATGGTTATTACCTTGCATCTCCTGACGATTTTGTTAAGCTTCGAGTGGACTTTTCGAGCTGGAGGGATTATTTACATCACGAATAATCCCCTTCGCTACGAGAGGACTTTCCTGATGTTGAAAATAATAGCATAGTCTGTAGGCTTGAGCTGCTCTTCTTCTGCGGCCCACCATCCTCCATTTGGGGGACACGGAGGTTGTTCAGGGACATTTGTTTAACTAGACACTTGGGCAATCTGGTCACATCGGTGGCACCACATGAAGGAGTCCATCCCAGCAGCATAAAAAATAATAAAAAATAATAAATAAAAAAGTGACCCAGTTTCAAGACGTTAAACCCTTTTCAGGACGACAACACCTTTGCTGTTCTTGCTACCTGGATTCAACTTGATCCATCTAAGGGCTGACCTCTTGCTTTACCTTCTTCAGTCTGATGATCCGTTTTGTATTTTGCCCAGTCTATTTCTAGGCAATTTTGTTCAGTTTGGGAGAGCTAGTGAAGGCTCTAACTTCCTCCTCCAAACCGAAGCTGCAGAATATCGTCAGTAGGTTCCAAGAATGAAGTAGAAAACGTCATCATTCTGAAAGGGTACTATTAATGGGCCTGCTTGTACTCTCCCTTTTATAGTAATGTGGAAAAAAATCACACTGGCCACAGAAACCACACAAGCCAAGACAGACTCTACCATGGAAACACAAAACGAAATCTGGGGACGAAATAAGAATCTGAAGGCCAGGAAATTCGAGTCAAAAGAAAAAAATGGCATGCCGGCATCGCCCTGAAAAAAAAAAAAAAGAAAAAAAAGACGGAAGGTACAGTTCGTTGGCCAGTGTGTTTGTGAATTCCTCGTCGCAAAAGGCAAACTGACCCCGGTATATCACATTCTGAACTCAGGCCCAAGACTACACTCTCTGACCTCTATACACATAGTTCTTACGAAAAGCTTGTCATTTACCCGCATAAATTTAGTGTGAGTGAATGTGAATAAATAATCACTTAAATTCTTTTCAGCACCCCACCTCCCATTCTCGCATATATATATAGATAGATAGATAGACAGATACCCCTCCCTTACTCTCTTCAGGCCCAAAGTGAGGATCAGGCACGAAATGAATACTGTATGCAGTTGATTGCCCATGCATGGTGAATTCGATGGGCACGGCTGTGGTGGTGGACCAATAAAAACAAATAGAAAAAGAAACTAAATACAAAAACTCATTACCAAGGGAATGCTATACATGAACCGCCTGATCCCACCCAGTCCCACAGAGCTATTAGATCATACTGTAGAGATTTAGAGGGAACGAAAGAGCTAGTTACATATCCAAGAGGAGAGGCTGCGAGTATGACACTAAGAGAGAGAGAGAGAGAGTGAGATGGCGAAAAAAGAACAAGGAAAAAGAGAGAAGGAAAACCAGGGAAGAAAAGAGGGTAAACGAAGGAAAAGAAAATAAAGGAAGGCAAAAGGAGATTCAGTAGAAATAAAAAATATGAAAATAAATGTAAAAAGGAAGGAAGAAAGAGAAATACGAAAATACGAGCATAAAAAAGACGAAAGAAACAGGAAATAAATAAGACAGGTAAAAGGGAGAGAGAAAAGTTGGGGACACGAAACTTAAAAAGAGGAGAGGATGAAAAATTCTGAATCATGAAAACAGCAAAAGTAAAAAGAGAACGAAAACATTAGGAATCAGAGAAGTAGGTGTACTGGAGAAGAACTGGTTACACAAACACACACACACACACACACACACACACACACACACAGGAAATAAAAAAAAATGAATACTGAAACTGACACGGCAAAACATAAAGAAATAACTACATAATCAGCAGACAAAGCAAAAATGACCAAGAAAACGGAAGATGTTTCAGGTGGTGTCAAATAAACCGAAGAACAGAAAAAGGACAAAAAATGAAAAAATAAGAAAGTCGACAGAAAGGATCAAGAAAAAAAAGAAGACATAAAAAAAAGCGAGAAAATAGAGAAGCCAATGAAGGAGAGAGAAAAAAAAGGAAAATCAAAAGAACTCACAGGAAAGAAGACGGGAAAGAAGGTCACAGTGGAAAGGTCTCACAAGAAAAAAGGGCACAGATGAAAGAAGGACACAGGGGAAAGAAGAAATGAGAGTGGTCAAAATACAAAAGGTTACACAGGAAGAAATGGGACAGGTCATATGAGAGGTCACTAAGAAGGTCACATACAAAAAGTCTCAGAAAAGACACACTGGATAATATAGAAAAGGTCACATATGAAGCAAGAAATAGGAAGGGACACATAAGAAAGGCTGCATAGTAAAAAAAAAAAAAATAAAGGTCACATAAGGAAGGGTACATAAGATCATATGACACAGAGAAAGAGAGAGAGAGAGAGAGAGAGAGAGAGAGAGAGAGAGAGAGAGAGAGAGAGAGAGAGAGAGAGAGAGAGAGAGAGAATTATTTTCTGTGTGCGAATAATTTTTCGAGCTGGAATTGCTAGAGATAGCTTTCATTATCCTCTTCAAAACGAATGCTCTCTCCCAAGTGCAATGTAATCAACTGGAGGAACAAAAAGAAATTGGAGCAAGAGGAATGTATATCTGACGAGTTAAGGAACAGAAATCAAACCAAGACAAAGAAAATGGCTAACACACACACACACACACACACACACACACACACACACACACACACACACACACACACACACACAATAAAAGAGGAGGAGAAGGTAACAACAGGAATCGTATGTGGCGACAAACAAGACTGAGAGGGGCTTCTGCGGGGCGCCTGAATGTCGAAAGGTAATTGTTGTTTGTGATTTATACTCCGCAGGTGGAAAATACGAGGCCAGACGGTGACCTGAGATGCGGAAGAGGAGGGGAAGACTTGTGGAGGCAAATTGCGCATGAAAATAGGAACGCAGCAGGAAAATAAGAGAAAGGGTGAACGGTGAAAAAGTCGAACGTTTGACACGGAGGTGGGAGTGTAGAGGAAGATATTGGTATACATTGCTACCTTTGAGGCAACTCATAATACTATACTCCTTTCATTTTAACCTGGCCTAAGTTTTCATTATTTACAGCTTATAGCACGTATCGCAATGGCAGAAAAAGACTACTAGGATTCTGTATCCTCTAAATAACACTTCTTCGTAACTAGCAACATACTCTAGTGTTCTTATTTTTTTGTTACAAGTCAATATTCAAGACACAGAAATTTGAATCTGTCCCCGAGCCTGGGCATAGACTAGACAGCTTCCTGAGGCCCACTAGTTTTCCTATGTGTCACTCACCGTCACATCATACAAGTTCTACTCTAATACTTACCATCCACATTGTACCCATACAGAGAAACAAGCACATTTACACGTGCCTCCCGCATACACAATAACACACACATACACTGGATCACATACCAGATAACTTACAGAAAAACACAAATATATACGAACGAATGTCCATAGCCACACATACGGTACATGCACACATGCACGAAAGAAGTACTCACAAATATAAACACACACACACACACACACACACACACACACACACACACACACACACACGGTGAAAGCTCCCTGAGGCACTACGTAATTAACATACTCAGAAATTTACATGGCCGTTAAGGTGTAAGAGTCAACAGTAATTGAATGCAAATTAACTACAAATAAATGCAAAACAAGGAAAATGTCTCCGGAATGGAAAAACAAACAAACAGAATTTTAGGGCTAGAGCGTCAGCCAAAAATGCAGAAACTAGGAAAAATGTGGAATACTGATGAGAACTGTAAAAAAGACAAGGTCACCCTAAATAACGAAACACTGAGAACTCTGGCCCCGAAATGCTACTACTCCGAGATTACCTCAACCAAACATCCACAGAAAAGTAAAGAAAAACAAGACTATAATATCATACACAAGTTGGCAGTGGAAGTTTTAGAGAGCAGACCATTCTCATACAAAGTGTTGTTCCTCAGTCTCCCTCTCTTTTCCTTGAGACCCTCCACTTCAAGAGAAGTTGTCCGGCTTTACTAAACTCACGGGGACAAATCTCAGGGTCTGACCATATTCCATTCACTTTAACTTGGCCTAATTTGCCATCCTTCCGTCCTGAATGCTGAGTTATGAGACTAACGCTAGAGTATGGTGGTAGTCGGGAGGAAGTGCTGTGGAAAGGATGCAGTGTTGTAATGCTGTCTTTTTTTCAGTCACTGATCTACGTGAAATAAGATGCAAAAGGACGAAAATCTGGGCCAGGTTAAAGTGAATGATTTGAAACAACAGCTGGAGAGTTAATGATGGGGTATATAGGAGAACATGAACTAAAGCAATAAGAAACAACGAAATCGGGAAAGAATATCAACATAAACAGGATGCAATAACAATGGGGACTCGATAAATAACAAAAGAAAAGAAGCAAGTACCAAGATTACGAAACAAAAGCAGAAATTAAAATAATAAATAACGATGGTAAGGGAAAATAAAAATAACTAACGGAAATAACACAACTTTAGGAGAAATAAAGAATACAATGAAAGCTGGGCAAAATAACAATGCACACAGAAAAAAGCAAAAGCAGGGAAATCATTATTGCATCAGAGTTAATTCTGAAGTAAGGAGTGCAAAAGAAGGAAAACGCCAATCAACGGTAAACTAAAGGAAATGTGAAAACAAGCTGCCAGTTTTATATTACTCCCTGCGAAATGTACGGCCCCGAGACTAGTCTAATAAGTCCAGAACATTTGGCACTTTACCCTCCAAAGAATGACGGTATTTAAATGGCGCCGACAGAGAGAAGGTTGGACGTGAGAAATTATGAACATGGCTGTGGTTGGTACTCGCAGGGACAAAAGTTCACCTACTATTTCAGTGCATTTTATTATCACTTAAAAATGCCCATTACATTCCCCCCTAACATATCATATCCAAGAGTAACATCTATGAGCAAACATACCACGCCTTTCTTAGCTTCTGAATATTAGGCTTCCTAGCAAAGGAAGGTGACACGTAAAAATGGCGAGATCTATCTATCTATCTGTTGCCAGACGCCATAATCCCGTAAGGGGTGGCCATTCGACTCTGAGTTATTTGTTTTACAGGGAGGGGCACTAACCCTCTACTAACCCACTTGTTGACACGTAGGGAGCACGTATGGTTTGGTTATATGGTTACCACCCAGCGTTGCAAATGGTTTCTTGGCTTACAGGAAACCATTTGGCTTGTCACTCAGTGTAAAGCCACCTGTAACGGAAAGAAAAGCAATATGAAGTGACAGGAAAGATGGGAGAAATAGGAAGAGAGGAGGGAAGGTACAGAAAAAGAATGATAAAGGCTAAGGAAGAAGCAGGCAGCACTACATCAAGTGAGTGGATGATGGTCGCCACCACCTACCACTAATGGCGAGATACAAGGTGAAATTATGTCCCCGACTTTACACAATTTGATATTTTAGAGTTGATCAGGGCGTGTGATTAATGAAGCGAAGTCACGCGGCGCCTCAGTACTCCACATCCACTCAAGCTAACCTGATGCGTAATATTCAGTCTAATTAGCGGGTACTTTGAGGCATCCACAGACACGTGCTGGGGAATATCTAATGCAGGATAATTGGATGGGAACGAGTGGTAGCAAGTCAGTTCGATGAAGTACTCTTAATTTCATTACTGATACTCCCACACAACACCAATTAAGCTTAAAAACGACCGCATGCAACTCTGGGGTTAATTAAGACTACCAAACCCCTTCAATTCAAAAGATCTCCCAGAAACTGAATAAAATTATCTGGAGGTCGCAGGAATAGGAAAAAAAAAAAAGTAATCGAACTGGTGGTAAAAAGGTTGGCGCCCGGCTTACGTCTCCGGCGGAATTAAAAAAAAAATCCGGTCGCTTCATGAGAAATTCAGATCTATAGAAGCAGCACAGGACCTTCAGGCTCAGGCATTAGACACCAGGATGAAAGAAAACTAGACCATTGTCAGTTCTGAAGAAAAGGCGGGGAAATTGAAGATGCAAATACGTTGTAACTACAGAAATCTGAACTAGAACGAGAAGAGACTCCGAAAAGAATGAAGAATGAAATAAGAGATATGGTATAAAGGAAAAAGGGATGTATGAGACTAAGTAGGAAAGGGAAAGAAAATGAAGGGATTAAGTAGAAAAGAAAATGGAAGGTAGGGTACTCAAATAAAAAAAAAAATGGGAAATGACAGAAGACTAAAGTACAAAGAAAAGGTAATGCAAAGGACTCAGAAAGATGGAATAAGGAAATGAGGGGACCCAGAAAAGGGAAAAAGGAAATATAAGGTTCTCACATTGACAAGGGAGTTTATGGGACTAAACAGAAAAGTGAGGAGAGTCAACAGATGTTACAGAAAAACGAAATGGAAAGGAATGAATAAATAAATACAAAGAAATCTAAGAGGAAATTAAAGGAGCTGAAAAAGAACATGTGAAAATGTATACTCGAGAAAATACACCATACTATTACCAGCAACCCCCTTCAAAGAAAAAAAAGAAAAGAAAAGAAAACGATTGCAGTGTTGGATTTTTGACAACAACAACGCAAATACTGTACACACGTAGGTTTTATGCGCACGCGCGCACGCACGCACGCACGCACGCACGCACGCACACACACACACACACACACACACACACACACACATAGACCATTCACTCTTCCAGCTACCCACAGAGATACAACTTCACACAAGGAACTAGTTAGCTTATATCACAGCCTCCTCCTATCCCTCTTCACACACACACACACACACACACACACACACACACACACACACACACACACACATCCCCTCTTCCCCCACTCACCTAGTCACCACCTCCTCCAATCTCCCTTTCCACACAAACACACCCTCTACCAGAGAACCGTTTGATGGTGGTGGTGGTGGTGGTAGTGGTGATGGTGGTGACTGCTCGTTAGCGTGTACCCCTTAAGAGCTCCGCCATTACATCCTTCTCAGAGCCTCGCGCCTTTTCATTAGCACCTCCAAATATCCTCGCCCTACTACCGCCCCGGCCACCTCCATTTCACCGTCAGGAGGGAGGGCAATTTACGATTTTTATTCTGGTAGTGAAGGTGTAAATTAGGTCGACATGTTTACCTTACAGGTCTGTTATTAGGACTTTTAACCCCTCAAGAAGGGAGGGTTAGGAACCTGAGAATGAATGAATGAGAGAGAGAGAGAGAGAGAGAGAGAGAGAGAGAGAGAGAGAGAGAGAGAGAGAGAGAGAGAGAGAGAGAGAGGTGATTTGGAAAACAGGTGAAAGGGGCTGTGAGGTGTATCGAGATATACAAAAGAAGGATTGCGATATAGGAAGAGAAACTAGAAAGAAAAGATAAAAGTGTTGAGAGACCGACAGAAGACTTGGGAAACAGAAGAAAAGAGCTGAGATGGAAAGAGCGTAGGCGGAAGATACGAGAGGAGGACTGAGTGACGAGAGGAAGGCGGCCAACCAGCCAGTGTGCCAATCGCTAGCCAGACCATTCCCACCGGTGCTAACTCGAAATTGAGATTCGCTCAGAATATCCATGTAGGGCCAGGAATCTCTGCGCCCGAGAAAGGATCTGCCAAATTGTCCACAAATCCGTAAAATAAAAAAGAAAGGAGAGGATGGATGGGTTTGGAAATTCTGACTGGCTCTACATATTTCATCTATTTTTAGCCTTCCTACCTACAGTTCCTAAATTCAAACAGTAATCAGCTCTGAGGAAGGACTATATATACTTCTTTCACCCACACCTGGCCCCAAATTTTAGTTTTTATGTAACTTATTTCAAGAGGCTAATGAGAAAAAAAAAAGACAACACTACTGCTCTACATCCTTTCCATAAACACAGCTCATATTCTAGTGTCAACCTGCAGATACGGCTCGGCATTCAATGTGGAGAGATGCCAATTTGAGATCAAATTAATGGGAAAAGATCCTAAATCTAAAGTCACCAGAGAAGGAAAACGGAAAAGCAAAGAACAGTGCTTAAAAATGTGAGTGTCTCTACAAACGTCCAACTTTATTGCCCCTCTCTGGCCACCTCTACTAATAGAAAATGAAACTGTAATACAATTGGAATACTCACAGAAAAAAAGAAAATCGCTACTCTTTAAGAAGGCTCTGTCAAAAGTCTGCAAAGCCTGAAAATACAATAATAATAATAATAATAATAATAATAATAATAATGATAAAAACATAAAGGAAAATGAAACTGGAACGATGGGCAGTGTTATAAAATGGGATTGTGCCTCGGAATGTTATGTTTTACTGCTCTTTCTTGCTACCCTTGCTAAGTTTAAATTGAGACGCGTTCAGAGTACCTACGGAGAGCCAGGATGTCTTTACGCTCAGGGCAGTATCCGCAGACGTCCGCAGAACATCTGAAGGTTGGAAAATAGAAAATTCGACTACCTTTCCTTCCAGCCATAAAAAGTGTTCTCTCTCTCTCTCTCTCTCTCTCTCTCTCACACACACACACACACACACACAATGGTGTTATGAAAATGTGTATAGGGTTTTTTCTGTTGCGCATAGGAGGACTAATGTTCTTTATACTGGATACTTATAAAACAGGACATAGCTCTCACTTCTAACTTTAGCCTGGCGTCTTCCAGTGCAGCCACACAGGTGCATAATACACATGCTAACAACCAAACCGTCACATACAACGTACACAGGTAAACACGCACACATACCCGAACCACAGACACGAATAAACACAAGGACCGCACACAGACAAACATACAGAAAGGAAAGGCACTCGCCCATTCACACACACACACACACACACACACACACACACACACACACACACACACACACACAGAATAATTGCGACCTGCTCTGAATACCTGCGACGAACCAGGAAGTCGCATCGTCCCGGCAAGGATATGCAACAGTCAATGTACGTGAAAGAACAGAAAAAGAAAAAAAAACTCAGACGCAGCAAAAAAGGGCCAATTGGTCAGTGGGAAAGTGGGACTGCCTTTACAAATATTCTTTTTCGTGTTGGGTTGGGACATAATAAAAAAGACGATATTTTCCTCCATTTACTAAGATTTGTTGTAGAAGGCAGGGCAGGAAACGCTAGATTTATGTACTTTCCTTTCTTACGACAGAGGAATCCATTTTAAGTTAATCGGTGCATCAACACCCTGGTTCGCACTGACTCCACTCTCTCGCTATCCTTTCTAATAAAACCGAGATTCCAGCTCCCTACACATTCAGACCCCGAACGTCTCTACAGCCAGGGAAGATGTGCTAACTGCCTGTAAAGCGACAAATAAGTAAGCCTCTTCCTGCCCCGACCCCCTCCCCCCAAATGAAAAAGAAAAATGAAATAGAAAAAAAGAAGAAAATGGGAAAAATGTACAAGGAAAGCGCGCACACACACACAAACAAACACACACACACACACACACACACACACACACACACACACAGCAGGAACAGTATGAAAAAGGGAGTCATCGTATGGTAAAGTGGTTAATCGTATAGTGAAATGGTTACGGTAGGTAACTGGACTGAACGCTTCTCAAAATTAAACAGTATATAAGCGAAAAACACCCCTGTCACCTCTTGGGGATTCAAAACGGCGCGTAACCCATGGCCGTAATAGAAACAGTTCCTTAGTACGTCTTCACAGTGCTTCTGCTCTAAAGCATGGACAACGAAGATATGAAGATGACCAGTACTGGAGAGTGCGAATGTTTTTCCAAATGTAATTTATCTGTCTGGTACTATTCACGAGCTTAGGTTGTGTCTATGACTGCTTGTTATATTTTTATGATCACTGACACGGCTAACATGAACCACCTCACAACCAAATCGGAGAGAATATTAATGTGAAAAAAGGCCAGATAATTACTTCTGATGATAATGCGCTGCAATATACATCAGGCACTGCCATAGGGATAATTCACTGCTGTACGCTAGATACTTACTTTACCAACTAATCCAAAAATACTGGATGGACACCTGAGTGGAGTGGCGCCGGCTGCTCGCACTACAACTTGAATCTTGGAGTTATCGGGTGCGCGGCCTCATAGCTAGTAATGCGACCACTATGCCATTTGGTCTGCACTCACCTCCACCCTCTACTTAGATTAATTAAAAAATCTTTGTTGCTGTTAAGTTTTCCTGAAGAATATTACAATCGCTGCTAAGTTTTCCTTGAAGAATATTACAATCACCTGAGGTTAGTCTAAGAAAATACAGATTTCGTAGTTCCCGATCAAAGAGTTCAGAACTTTTAGGAACCTTTCTTGATGGCACTAACACCCCCCACCTTTCCCCCTTCTCGTTCTCCTCGATTTTTCAAGACCATTCGCCGCTCTCAGTCCACGGCGCCGAGCAATTCTCATCTCACCTGTCCACACACCACGATTACGTCCCGCCATTTGCTCCCATTATAATCGCATGAATGTCCCGGCTCGCCAGGTTGGAAGAAGAATGCCAACAAATAGAGAGAGGAAGGCAGCACAGGGGCCTCGCAGAAATGGTACGAATCTGAACGAAAAAAAAAGAAAAGGAAGATAGGAAGAAGGAATAAATGTGAGACGAGAAAAAAGGAGAATGAGTGAGTGGGATAAAGAACAAATGGTGTGAGAAGAAATATGATAAATAAAAAAAATGGCGATAGACAAGAGAGAGAAGAAAAAATGAGAAGTGATATACAGGTACATATAAAATCCTGGGAACGTGGATGAGTATAATAAATCAGATGGACGATTACCTTAGTGTATGGATGAAATATATAATAAACAGCCACACAAAAGAGAAAAGTGAATTAAATCAGAGAGGGAACACTGCTGAGGTGAACGAAGTAACATTCAAGAAACAAGTGCGAGATGGTACGAGGAGGGTAGATATAAGAGAGAGAGATTCATCCAAAAATGGCAACAAATCAGAGCGTAAAAGAAGACACGAGGAAGTGCGAAACTGTAAAGGAAGGTTTGAACAGCATAAATCGTGTAAACTCTAGAGCAACACAGAGGCAGAAATATACCAAGAGCTGGACAGATGTGAGGGAGAAACAGGCAGAGGTGATCATGAAAAATGAAGAAGGGTGAAAAGAGTTTTACCAAGAAGAGGGAAAATGTGAAAAAAAGGGGCAAATATAAATCATGCAAACCCAAGAGATGATAATACAACGAAGAGAACTGTACACAGAATATTTGTTACCTTGTATAAACCTGAGGAAGTGGAGAGAGGCTTCATTAAGATGAAAGATGTGACAAAGGAAAGAGATAAAGCCGGCAGATTATGTAAACCCATGATAAATGAAGTTTGCTCTCTGTTATCTTATTATTTTTTCTTAGAGGGAACAATATTATGGGCTTCTGGCCTTTGGTTCCTCCTTCCTTGCATTAAAAAAAAAAAATAAGCGTGGGTGAACAGTGGATAAGAAACATGTGCATAATTTAAGAAAAGAAAGGATGCTACATATTGAGAAACTGTGAAAAGGAGAGTGAAGAGAGATTTCCAATAGAGAGGAAAAGAGAAAAGGAGAGTAAAGAGATTTGCCGGAGAAAAAAAAATGAAAGATGGAGACAGGATTCCAAGAAAGAGAAAACGTGAAAAGGAAAGTGATGGGAGATTTTCAAGTAAGACGAAAGTGAAAAGGAAAGTGAAGAGAGATTTTCAAGTAAGATGAAAGTGAAAAGGAAAGTGAAGAGATTCTTGAGAGAGAGGAAAATTGAAAGGGAGAGTGGAGACAATTAAAAGAGAGACAGCGAGAAAAAAACAAGAAAAGTGATAAGAGGATTCCAAGAGAGACAGAACACGCGAAAGAGAACGTGAAGAGAGGATTCCAAGAGTGAGAGAAAGCGTGAAAATTAAAGTGGAGATTGGTTTCCAGGAGAGAAGCAACTTGAAAATTACACTGGAGAGGTTGCCAAGAGAGTGGAAATGTGGAAAAGGGAGGAGGAAAAATAGGATAAATAATGCAAACACCCCAGCCAAAGTTTCCTCCCAAGGTGGTACGCCGCTTTCAACAGTCTGCGGACATGAGTGCCTGCCTGCCTACCTGCCTGCCTGCCTACCTGCCTGCCTACCTGCCTGCCTGCCTGCTTGCCTGCCTGCTGCCCTCCACTGCCTTCCCTCCTCTTGGATGAGCATCTTTATTTCTCTCATTTACCATGTTTACCTATTTTCTCTGACATATAATTTCAGCTTCATAGAGTGGTCGCCACAGTGGAAATAACAATGAAACATGTTACCCCTCTCCCCACCCATCTCTCTCTCTCTCTCTCTCTAATTATCTGTCTATCTATACCCATCATACGTTACTCTCTTTCTCCACATCACAACAGGCGACACAAGTCCCAAAGAAAAAGTAAAAGGTAGGGCCCTGTCCACCCCACCGTCAGAGACACCACATCGCCAACTCACCCGCAGGAGCAGGACGGTGCCGGTGGTGGGGTCGAAGGAGAAGCAGGGGCGAGACCCATTGGTGTAGATGCCGTCACCTGAGATGCTGTAGATGAGCTGGCCGTACTCACCTGCGTCCCCATCCACCGCTGTCACTTGCTGGAAGAAACAGAGACATAAATTATACACAAGTTTTTCATCACCTGTCTCTTGCTGTAGGAGAAAGTCAGGAATTATGCAGGAATTATACTTTACATTTTCGTCTGTTGGCGCTTACTGGAAGACAGACAGAAGCATGAATAATACACAGGTTTTCCATTACTTGTCTCTTGCTGTATGAGAAAGACTGGAATTATACAAGAATTATACTGCTCATTTTCATCCGCTGGTTTATATTCCTATGTTGAGGGAGACTTGGTCAGTTTCAGTGCCCATTGATTTTGTTTTTGCCCTTTGATATGATGCCCCAGGAAAAAAAGTGAAGAAAATGCGTTCACTTTAATTCTACCGCCATCAATTCCCCTGCAGTGACAGTTACATGTATCAGGTTTTCCAACTGTGTAACCACGCGTTAAAAAAAAAAGAAAAAAAAAAAAAAGGGAAAACCTACAACTTCAGCACCTAAACTGCCGTGTGTTCTTTCACTTGCTGGCCAGACCTTTGGGATTTTCCATCGACCGCGGTCAGTTGCCGTGGGATTTCCAGCAAGAAGAACAAATTTTCCATCTCAGTTTCTCTTGCCACGACCTGAAATATAATAAGCGTAGCCGAAAACCTTGCAATGTGCATTTCTGTGATCGCTTCACACAGCACTGGTCGTATTTAGAAACTCTCGAAGGCTTGGGTTTGAAATACAGTACGATTGCCTGTATTTGCCTTCCCTCATACCGGATCAAGCACTTCACAAACAAATCAGCGTGAGTATTAGAGCGAAAAAAAGAAAAAAAAAGAAAAAACTACCTGTAACAATAGCTTAATATCATGGAAACTTATCCTGCTAATTGGCCAAGATCCTTTTTAAACCCAGGGCTTCTCCAGATCTGAGATATTTGACATCCTCCGCCGTCAGGTCCTCAGGTGTGACAAGCTGAAAGTCATGCACGCCGTTTCATATCTTCAATATTTGTCCGCAATACTGTACTTTATATCTTTTGTTTACGTATATTTCAAAATTCGTCCCTACAACTGGCACTCACGAAGTATTTTGTGTTCACTATTTTGTTATGAGGGGGCACATCCCATTTTCATTCTTCCTTTGCCATATCAGGAAAATACAGGGAAGAATGAATCAATTTACAGCGGCTTCAGTGGTCACCCTTCGCTTACAGTCTCACAGATACTTCACCTTATTAAAATCTCACCCGTAAGGAGGGTCAGGAAATAGAAACCACCTTCCATTTTTGCCAACGTAGCCAGATATTTATTACGCCATGATTCCTCGCCGAACAATGGGCTCCCTCATGGGTAAATAAATGCCCTGACCGAATAACAGAATAAATATTACAGCTTTCAAAAGATGGCTGACTTTAATGGCTTTTCTCTCGGTGGTCGTACACGTGATTAAAACCGATCTGACTCTTGCTTATATATCCAATGTGCGTTTACCGTGACTCCCATTCAAAGGGCTGGTGTCATTGAAAATACTGTGAAATCACTGAAGATGCAGTAAGTGATGATAATTGATTTGAGTATTGCTTTAATTCCAATTATATCTGATTGTTACAATAATTCCAACTTTATTTGGTATTCTACATGAAGCGCGCTCATCCTGACTCCCTTTCAAAAGATGGCTGCCACCCCCCCTCCCCCCAAAAAAAATCTGGAAAATCACTGGCAATTTACAGCCCTACGTAAAAGTTCACCAACACTTCTCTGCTCGCTGTGTCAATGGAAGATGTTACATAAACTAATTATATGTGAATGCAATATGAAGTACACAGGAGAGTTGCAAATAAAGGAAGGATACTCTCTATCGTTTGGGAAGGAATGATGAATATGTTAGCAGAGGACTGTATGCGAACTTCTGCTTATAAATATACGTGCTAAAACGGCTATAATTATTGGAAAGATCTTAATTTCACTTGGTGGTTCATACAAGTGCGCTCACCCTTTGCTCAGTTTTAAAAAATGGGTGTCCAAAAGCTTTACGAAATCACAGTGACCGTGTGCGTGATAAAAACAGACCTGATTGTTGCTATAATTCCAGTTTCCCCCTGGGTTTCGTGTGAAGTGCGCTCTCCGTGACTCGTAGTGAGGGGTTGTGAACTGCCAGACTTTTACAACGTAGTGCTAATGTGCCAGGCAGTGTGGCGCCACCAATTTCGGATCCGCGGAAAAAATAGCCAGCGGATAATCAGACTCCGTGAAATAGCACTGCCATGTTTGGGAAGTATGGGGCTGTTGTGTGTCCCGCTTCTTGTGAAAAAAATAAATAAATAACAATAAAAAGTGAAAAAATAAAAAGGTCAAATAAAAAATCAGTGATTCATGAATTAACTCTCATGAACAGGGCGACTCTCATATTCCATTCCAGCTGAGGCCAGACGATTTAATTCAACCAAGAGGGTCCTAGATACTCAAGATAATGCTGTCAATTAACTCCCCCACGATCAGGTCAACTCTAATAGTCTATTCCCGCTGATCCCAAACCATCCTATTTAGCTATGACTGATTCACAGCTTCTTGTGATAGAACAATAAATTTCGTTGTAGATATTAGTACTCTCAATGTTCCTCAATCTATCTATCTTTCTATCTGTCTATCTATCTATCTCCATAATTACAGCTGGACTTTCCATTATCAGTCTTTTATATACACGTGGTAAATCTGAAAACTGTCTTCTTAATGTCAACTTTCCCTCTATGACCTGCACTTCTCCAATCGCAAATGTGTCAAAGTATATCGAAATGAATGGATCGTGGTTCTGGTCTTACGAGTATTTTTAGATGTCGCTGGGGGAGGGTCACGAAGCTCAGAACTTCGTAGCCTTTGAATGCTCTTTTCCGCATAAAATCTCGAGAGGTCAAACATGCTGTCTCCAAAGCTTCATCACGAGGAAAGCTTGGGTTTGGGCTTGAAAAGTGGGTGTTGTGTAGGTGAAACGCAGGACAGGTGGTGGGTGCTACTGGACTGACAGGGGTAGCAGACGTGGATGTGAGTTGGATGTGAGCAAGTCAATGAAACAGAAATGGACATGAGTGGCCAGGGGAGTGGTTTGATCGTTGGCAAATCGTGAGTGAGTATAGGATGGAGAAAGGTAGGGAAGGGGGGATCGCTAGGAATATAAGCTGCAGATTATGGACTGTGGAGTTTGCAAGGGTGTGAGAAAGAGCGAATCAGGAAACAGAGGTGGGAGCAATTGCATGTGAGTGGGGTGGCATAGACAGAAGACATCAGAGGTCAGATTCATAAGGCAAAGGTGGTAGGAATGGGGGTTACAAGCGTCAAGGCCAGGGGTGGAGAGTGGGTGTGATGGAGTGACATGTGGGTGTGGATGAGAGAGAATCATGAAGCTGAGATAGGAGGAACTGAGTAGGAGTGGAGTTGCATGGATCGAAGTGAAAGTGAGTCACAATACAGGACGTAAAGAAGTTGAAGGGGTAGATGTGGCAAGATGGTAGAGGTTGAGGCGGGTATGGTGGAGTGGCAGGGGTGGGGGAGAGTGTTGGCAGGTCAAAGGCATGTAAATATCCCTGCATCACAACTTCCTGGAAAACTGGGAGTCTTTACACAGCAGCCAGCGCCAGAGTGGCATCGGAGGTGGAGGTGGGGTTGAGGGATGGAGGAGGGGCCAAGAAGGGGAGAGACGAAGGAAAGCGCGAGACAGGGGGGGGGGGTCACAGGGGGAAGGGACGATGGATGAAGAAACGAAGGTTAGGGTGGGTTGCAATCGAGAGGGAAACGAAAGCGAGGAGGGATGATGAAGGGAAGAAAACGGGAGTGAGGAGTGGCTGGGAGGGAAGAACAGTGTAAAGGCGAGCTGTGGCAGAGAGGAAGCAGTGGACCAGGGAAGTGGGAAAGAGGGAGAAGGAACTACATAAGGAGTAGTGAATGGGTGACTCTTAAAGGGGAGCTGTGAAGGGGAGATCTAATGAGAAGCTGAGAAAGAGGGAGGGGGGGATGGAGGGGGCTTCTGGGGGTTGGTGTGGTGAGGGTGGTGAGACGTGAGGTAAACATGTAATTTCAGCCAGAAAGGTCACCCCGCAACCTCGCTAGCGTGGAGCAAAGCTTTACCTTCATGTGTAATACCCTCACTCTTGGGATTTTTCTCGGCTGAACATAATCGAAAAAAACGAAATGCGTCCAAAATAGCGTCAGGGTTAAATGCGATAGACTTATACCTTTGACTGTGAGGATTTATTTTCGTTGGTTAACTGAGATCGCTTTGAACCTTCTAATGCTTGGATTTTTTTGTTTCCAGCTGAACAAACTCGTCTTTTGGCAAACTGAGTGAATTACAAAGCCCGTCCACAGCAGGAAAATGATGAAATAAGACTGCTATGAACATTTTAGCCACTAGGATTTCTGTTAGCTGAAATAAATCAAGATTCGCCTAAATAAACTACCTGCGTCCTAGAAGAGCAGCAATTTAACCGGCTGGGGACCCAAGTAATGTACATCATATACTTTTAAACATATAACTCAAGGTTCATAAATATACCAGCATATGCTATTCCTTTCCGCACCAAATGCCAAGTCAGAAACATTAACCTGTGTCCAGTATAAGAGTTCATTTAATTTTCATTCACGTTTGCATTATAATGAGTGCGATTTAACACATTCTTTCTGTGCGTGCAATTTTCATATTTCAGGATATTACGTAGTCAACAAAAAAGGATATGTTATTCTCCCAGGATCTTAACCTTATGAAACCCAGGATGAAACACTGGAATACTTACTAGGTGGCGTTTCTCTCGGATACATTAAACTGTCAAGAGTTAAACTGAAACAAAAAAAAAGTGAGGCAGTTCCTAAAGGTAAATTTAAGACGGATGGTGCAGAAGATGGAATGGTAAAAGTAAAAAGGCATTAGACTGAATTTTTGTCACTCAGAATTCTCAAGTCCCATTTCACAGAATCTATAGGTAATGGTAATTAATCCTCGGTGAAATTTTGACGGAGAAATTTGCAGGAACATGTAAGAAAAAAAAAAGACATGATTTGCTACAATGACTTTTGTTAATACAGAGATTTCATTAACTCCTTCAGTACGTGTCGATTAAACAAGAGTCCATTAAGATAACAGTTAAAGGAGAACGATGAATTACTAAACAATAATTAACATTTATAAAACAATAAAAATTAAAGGTCATTAAACAGTCAACGCAAAAAAATAAATAAATAAAAAAAAGCTACGAGGAACAGACGGTAAAAAAAAAAAAAGCCAAACAGATAAAGAAGTTCGACAAGCAGTTAAAGGATACCAATAAACGATTAAAGAGTAATAAAGAGATAAAAGCACAGCAGTATAGGCGGCGGAAAGGCATATTAAAGGTGAGGACAAAGCAGGCAGTGTTGAGGTGGGCAGACTGTGCACTCAGCTAGGGACGGTGTGGCGTACCGTACTGTCACCCACTGCCTCATCACAAGACAAATGGGAGCACCGCCACACACACACACACACACACACACACACACACACACACACACACACACACACACACACACACACACACACACACTTATCCAGTTCAGTTATCCAGCTCACCCCACCCACATACACACACTCATCCACCCCCACACACCCACACTTACCAAGCCCAGCATGCCAGCCCACACACCCTAATCCAACCCACCATCTTCTTTCAGACTTATCCGCCTGCAACACCTGGCTTGGGGGAAGGAAGGGAAGACTTAAACTTTATTCAACACAAAAGCAGGAAGTTTCTGGGCTTTGATATCGCTTTTATTTTATTATTTACCTGGGCGGTGGCTAATCATTTAAGCAACGGTATATCTTTCTAACAATATCAAGCAGCAGTTGGGCTATTGACAAAAATGTGGAATAAATTTTGCCCTAATATTTACCAGGATTGCAGTTTGGTTCTCTGCTTACAAAGGATAGAAATATACACTATCTGAGCTGTTAAGACTGGTATGAGTGAAGCGTAATATTTAACTACAAAACATTACATTAATCTTTTCTATCTATCTATTGCCAGACGCCATAATCCCGTAAAGAGTGGCCCTTTGACTTTGAGTTATTTGTTTTACGGGGAGGGACACTAACCGTCCACCAACCCACTTGCTGACACGTAGGGAGCACGTATGGTTATAAGGTTACCACCCAGCACTGTAAATGGTTTCTTGGCTTACAGGCAACCATTTGGCTTGTCACTCAATGTAAAGCCACCTGTAACGGAAAGAAAAGCAATAAGTGACAGGAAAGATGGGAGAAATAGGAAGAGAGGAGGGCAGGCACAGAAAAAGAATGATGAAGGCTAGGGAAGAAGTAGGCAGCACTACATCAAGTGAGTGGATGATGGTCGCCACCACCTACCACAGACTAATCTTGATGCAGTACTAAAATAAGGGGGAACAGAGTAACTTACACTGTTGAATCACCAATATGAGCTATTTTCCAAGCAACTGACACAATTTTTGGCAACTGAAGGAAGTATTTTATTCAGCAGGGTACAGTCTTCAGATAAAAATGAAGTCTTCCCATTTTCTCCTTACGCAACTGCCAGGTAAATAATGCGTTACTTCGTTGTTAAGGTAGCCAGGTTTATTCACACACTTACCTGAAGAATTGCACTTGACGCTCTTGATATGGTAAAAAAAGAAAAGAAAAGAAAAAAAAAGGGGCATATGTGAGCTGTTAAGGGCGCTATGTTTAACTTTCACTCAAATTTATGCAGAGAGGTGTTAGTGTCGCTTTATTTAGTACTAGAGCAAACCGTACTTGATGCTCCTTACATAGAACACACACACACACACACACACACACACACACACACACACACACACACACACACACAAACTTGTCGGGTGTTAACCTCTTGACTTCAGTGACTTATTTTCATATTTTTCCTATCGACAGACTATTTTATTCGTTTTAAGATACATTTCGAACTGGAGGGGACAGATATAACCTTCATGAACGTCTTTTGATAGCGGACTCTCCTAAACGGCAAAAGAGGCAGCAAAAATCTAACACAGAATAAATCAATGAGTGTAAAAGTTAAGAGTGTTTTGATTCAACTTTCATTCAGATATTCAAATGCATAGTCGTTCGTGTCTGGTCTTTTATCACAACATCAAAACGTCACTGAGGTGTTAACAGACCTGCGGAATCACCTTTATTTCTAACATTTAGCGTGAACACTGGGACAGGTGGCGCTGCTTGCCCTGCCTGACAAGCGCTAACACACACACTAACTCTGGGAAAATTAGCACTCTCACGGTCGGGACATGTCTAGTAGAATTCCAGGTAAAGCCAAACGATTTTATGAATGAGTCATGTCAGTCTAAGTGTTATTCCCATCATCATTAACCCTCTCTCGGTAGGAATAACTCTACTCCTCTCTTTCAGCTAACACAGAAACACTTTTATCTAGTCGAGAGTGAGACATAGGAACCTGAGAGTGGTAATGCCCTCAGAAAATTACTACTACTATTAATCCTGTCACCATTAACACTCATGGTCGGAACAGTCCTAGTAGTCTGTTTCAGCTGACGTCTACGAATTTATTCAGTTGAGCCTGACAGACAATCACAAGGGCCTGACAGCTAAAGTCAACAGTACGCAGGTGGCATCGAGGCGAGTGCTGGGGGGCGAGGTGGTGCCGTGGAAGGGAAGTGTTGAATAAATATATAATAAATAAATAATAAATAAAGCATCGTTTTGTGGTGGCTGGAATAAAATACAAGGGTTGACATCTTATAAACACATTCTGGTATACCTGATAACGATTTCTGTTAAGTCTGAGATCACTTATAGTCAAAGGGTTAATTCTTCCATTTAAATATGGCCACTGCAGAAGTTTCTTATAATTATGAAAGACATCTCGGCCCCTTAGGGTTAAGGGGGGAAAACCTTTATCTGTTCCTTCAATTACATAACATTCCTTACCTTCAAATCACCATTAAAGTTTATTCAGCTCAGGAAGAACAGCTAAAGGTGTAGGAGTTTACGGAGGAAAATCTTTATCTGTTCTTTCACTACCATACCAATTCTTCCACTTAAATCTGGTCACCGCTCGAGTTTATTCAGCTCAGGAGGCACATCCCGGGGTGAGAGGGTTAACGGGGACACAAACGTTGGGCGTGGATGTTGTTTGAGCTGTTCACGGGAGGGCGGCGTGGGGGACGAGGGGCTAAAGAGCGGCACTGGCACTATGCACCGGCGTTACACACACTAACTTGCTGCAGGACTCGGGTTCACGGTACAAAGCCTCGACAAAAATGTGGAGAATTTTTCCTCGACAGTATGCTTTTGAATTTCACAGGTCATCGTTAGTAGAGCTGAAAATAGTCGACGATTACGTGGTATATATCTTTTCTAATAAACATTTTTATATTAACAGAATCTGAGCTTATGTACAAAGATAATAAGTTATATGTCCATCAGCAGATTCTATGTATTATGTACGTATGTATGTATGTATGTATTTAAGTATGTATGTATGTGTATATGAATGAATGTATGACACAAAAAAGTAGTGAACAACACAAGTACTTTGTATACGTATGGTTGAAAGCAAATATATCGATGCCCATGCACTGACATCGCAGGTTGCTTCTTGAAAACAGCTCCTACCAAACTGACCCCTTTAGAGTTTTTGCTCATTACTATATGTTATGTGTCTTTATCAGCAGTGTGATTCTTTGCCGATATAAATGCTTCACATCCCAAACTTTCTGGCATCACCTACAACATAAAAATAACAAAGATTTGTCAAGAATGCTTCCAGTTTTAGAGATTTTAAAATTTGTTAGATATAAATGTCCACTGTGTGTGTGTGTGTGTGTGTGTGTGTGTGTGTGTGTGTGTGTGTGTGTGTGTGTGTGTGTGTGTGTGTGTGTGTGTGTGTGTGTGTGTGTAAACGACAAAACTTTTAAGCTGAAGGACTGACTGAAGAGATGCTGCCAAGACCAAGAAAGAGGGAAGAGGGTCGAAGGGTTGAAAATGAACTACCAAAGGAATGCATGTACGGCGAGATAAGCTGACTGATTTGACTCACTAGGACAGAAGTGTGGAAATAGACGCAATACGAGGGAAAGCCCTGTTCTGGGTGTGTTAAACTGGTGTACTCGTATGGCGATAATTGCTGATCAAAGACTAAGAAGATATGGAGATCGAAAGTGCCATGAGGAGACTGAGAAGAGAAGGGAGGCCAAGGAGGAGGGGAAAGGACAGTGTGAAAGAAATTTTCAATCACTGAAGTCTAAGAATCTAGGTGGATTAGAGGCGTGCTTGGAACAAAACAAATTAAAGTGGCATACATTGGATGGGTATATAGCTTCCTTACTTCCACCCACCCCACCTTGAAACACAGACGCGAGCTTGGAGTTCCACATCTAATTTTTATAGCGAACAATGTCGATGATCTCCAACACCCAGTAAGCTAGCCGATCAGGATGAAATGTACAGTAAGTAACCGAGTCTCACTGTGGATGGATCAAGGGGAGAATGAAAGCCCTCCAGGTTCAATTTTACTACTCCTGTGCTATATGAGGTGCGTGGCTGGGTGCAACCAAAGTGCTGGGTAGTGGACTCGCATTCCCATACTGCTACAAAGGACGGTGACTAGTTATGCACGTCAAACGCGTATTGGGAATTAAATACTAATACAGTACCAATAATAAGGGAATATACTGATCCAACTCACCACAATTTTTTAACATACGCTCCTGAAACAGACATTACACAACAATAAAGGAATCGATTATAGACATTACTGCTGAATCACTCCGCGTAATAGACAGTTATAACCAACGAATAACAACGTTGAAATTATCACCTGATAAATATAAACCATGAGCCATTTCGGTTGCGATTGCCTGTGGAATCAAATTAGCCATAAATTGCGCAATCACTCTTTGCAGTCAAATCATCCATTCAGAACCTGCATTGTCCATTCGGTCAACAATTTTGCAGCGACATAATGACTTTCACTGATGCGATGGATTTTAGCAAGTATTCATTAAATTTTCATAATGACTGCATTATATGTATTCCACAACGTCCTCACAATCAATGCATTTCATCTTTTTATGGTTACTGCGTCGTCAAATATCCCGATACTGTCTACATAATGACCACTGCAATCCCCCTCTGTTTTGCTAATGGTTATACTTACCCTTCAGTACGATCCACAACAGTCAGTTTAGAAATACTTTACTTTTCACGGGACTATGACCAATACCACGAAGTACGTCATTGATGGAAACAGAAACTAATCCACAAAAATGCAGCCAGGAACGACGCAACAGTGCGCCGTGAAACACAAGCACATTGCCTCTAATGGACCTAACGTAAACAAGGCTCTCCCGCAGACGCAAAAAACGGCACACCAAACCTCGTATATTCGTAATTGTTACAGATGAAAGTAGTTTAGAACCGACCAAAGTAATAACTCCCAGTCATTAATCTCTCCAGCGTGAATGCTGAGTTGTAACAAAAGAGTAAACCTAGAAAACGGTACTACCCACGAAGAACTATGAAAAGAATACAGAGCCGCAGTATTGTCTTATTAGGTCATTGAACAACTTGAAATCAGCTGCAAGAGGAAGAAAAAAGTAGGTCAAGGTGAAACAACAGCAGTTCGTAATTATACTGGTGGGACTTACCTTGAGGATAACTTTGGGCAGGTGTCTGTTGTCCTCCTCGGTGATCTGCGTCTCGTGTAGCTCCCTCAGGAACACCGGGGCGTGGTCGTTCTGGTCCACAACCCGCACCACCACCCTCGCCTCACCTGACACCTCCCCCGCCCGCGCCTCCACCAGCAAGGAGTACTGAGGAGAGAAGGCAGTCATTAGTACACAGAAAGTACTGTTTATAGGTCGCATTTTTAACGTTCCTGTGCTGTTAAAAATGGCCAGAGCTACTTACAAAATCGTTTTATTTTATGATTGAGGACATGATCTCTCTCTCTCTCTCTCTCTCTCTCTCTCTCTCTCTCTCACTAGTATCAAACAACGTCTTATTTATTCCCAGGCGGTCCCAGCTCCCGGCACTGGCAAATGGCGGCGATCTGAAGCTAAATTTATATTAATGGAAGGAACGCAGGTAGAGTGGTGTTTCCTGGGAGCTCTCTCTCTCTCTCTCTCTCTCTCTCTCTCTCTCTCTCTGTGCGTGTGGGGGGGGGTGTGGGGTGCGGTCGGTGTGTCTGCCCATCTCTGTCTCTCTCTTTATCTGTCTGCCTGCCTGTCTGTAAGTCTGTGTTTGTGTCTGTCTGTCTGTCTCTCTCTCTCTCTCTCTTTCTCTCTGTCACACACACACACACACACACACACACACACACACACACACACACATACACACACACACACACACACACACACACACACGAAAAAGCTTGGCTAAATATGAAGGCATCACTCAGAACATCCCGCCTGAAGCCTTATAACTTTTCCGTGTATTGGGGCGGAAGTTGAAAAGTGAGAGTGACGCGACGGTGAGAAACTACCCGCTTCTCTCCTTGTTTGTAGGTAGAAGGAAGGAGAGAAAACTTGACCAAGATGAATTGTTGTGCTGAAAGGTACCAACTCATACTGAGAGAATTATCATCATCGTCATCATCATCATCATCATCATCACCACTGACTCCAACACCACCACTAACACAATTACTACCACCACCACCACCACTACGACAATTACCACCACCACCACTACCACCACTATCATCATCATCATCATCATCACCATCATCTTCTAAACCCTACTTTTTTACTAGTAAGAACGGGGTGGGTAGGATCTAGAAACAGAAATCGAATGCAAGGTGAAATATGTGATGTGCACGTGAGACAATTCCAATTTCCTTTGTATCTTTTCCTTTCCTTTTGTTTTTTCCTGACTCCTTTAGTTCAATGACGTAACATACAGTTCATTTCCCCCCTCCAGACGACTTTATTCAGCTTAGGAGAGACTCAGTCTGGTGTTAGAGACAACCTTCATTAAATTCTACATTGAACTGGTCTACCTCGTCTGCCATCAGCAACAGCATTAAAATTATGTCCTCGAGCTGAAGAGTGAAATAAATGGAAGAATAGACATTGAATATAGGAATAAACGAGAATAAAGACTGAATATAAGAGTATGGATGAGAATGAAGACTGAATGGAAGTGTAAGCACTACCAAAAACAACTGACAGCTCATGATGGATAATTATACGTCCAATAAATGCTTACAGATAAATGCAAACTCATATTCTTAAACTCTGAACGATGAAAGTTTAAGCTGAAATATGAAATTTAGATTTATCAAAAATCAGTAATAAAGGCAAGCTAAAAGAGGAGGAAGAATGAATAAAACTGGAAAAAAAAACATGAATTGGATTACAAAGCGTTAGTGATGTATTTGCATGAGGTTGTGAAATTACACTGAAAATAGCACGGCACATGCCACGCTCACAACTAAGTTAAAATACATTATTCAGCGTCGCTAAATAAAGCAGTTCCATGCAGTATTCAAATTAGGGCACTCACACACACACACACACACACACACACAAATTCAGGCCCAACTGTGTTAGTCTATTGGCTTTAGTTAATGGAAAGGTCTGTAATTTTAAAGGGGAATGAAAACAAGCATTATCAAAGGTAAAAAAAAAAAAAGTACAGGTATAATTACAGGAGATACGTAGTACTGAAACCAAGCTAAAAAATGCATAGAGGTATAAGTGAAAAGTAAAAGACTGAAAAAATATAGTCTTACAGGGACGCCATTATTACCCTTCAGAAAGATGATGTTATAGGATCGCTCATGTTACTTCTTGATAAACTAAGGATCTTTTTTTTTTTTTTATAATTATATATACTGAACACATCTAATGATGACAATAACCCCCTCAGTTCGAAAATTTTAAGGTTGAACATAATCGTCTGATGTCAAAATTAATTTTTAAAAAATCAGAATGCGGTACTTACGGATATCGCACTCTATACCGAGCGAAAACTAAAACCACATATTAAAAAAATGAATGACTTAAGTGAAAACTCGTAAATTTGGGGGCGTTAATGAGAAAATAATCTGATGCCCATACTCAAGGAAGGTATTTCTATTAAAGAGGGGTCGTTACTGAGGAGGGAGAGAAATGCCTGAAGATCAACCTGATGAGGGCTCCATTTAAAGAATTCCGCGTCTAGTAACATATGGATAGATAGATAGATAGACAGGCAGACAGACACAGATAGTTACATGAAGACATTCACGGATTGGTAGATATCCAAAACTAAGTCAAGATGGAGTCACAAATACGAAAAAGTGGGAAGTGCAAGATCCAAAACATTTTCAATTATTTTATGTCAACGGGGGGGGAAAAAAAGTATAAAAAACGAAGAAAACTAAAAGAGAAAAATCCAAAACGCGACAATGCAAAACAGTTCATCTCACTGCATACAGTATTCAGGAGGGGAAGAAAGCAAGGAAAGTAAATAATGTTGGAGTGAGCTTCAGGTGTGTGTTTTATTTTTGATATATAACAGAATCAGACGCAATGACGACACAAAGCCAAAAATGGAAAAAAAGAAAAAAGAAGGAAACAGAAACAAAGGAAAATATATGAAAGTAACTGTATATACTTTTTCCAGGTACAAGGGCAAATGCAATCAAAGAAATATTCATATGATTTATAAAAATGATATAATACTGCACGGGTGGATTTATAATGCAGTATTCCTGACTCACCACACACACAACGCAATAATGAAATAAACTTTAACAAAATGCAACCTCCAGTCACACTGCTCCCTCCATCGAATAAAAGGAGACAAATAAAACATATATAAAAAATGTTGTGCGGAATATATATCAAATTTACTTTTGCATCCTTATGTAACTCAGTCGATCACAGAACCTATGAAATCGTAACGTGGAAGATAATACAAAATTCGATACACACACAAAAAAACCGGACCTTCACAAAAGCTACATGTTCGGCGTCGTTAATAAAGCCACGATACTACACCGTTCCTTTGACTTTCCCGTAAACATATTGGCTATACCTGTAAATATATCTGAATAAACTAACCTAAAACCTAACACAGCAAATGTGAAAATAAAGACTAGTTGAATAATATGATTTTGCTAGCAGAGAACTAACAGCAGTTTTACAATATTTTTCTCAGATTTTACAAGTAATCACGCTGCTAAAGAAAAAAAGGAAGAGAAAATAATAAAGAAAAAATACCAGAATGAATATGTAATGTGTTGTTGGGAAATTGGTTATTTGTTGGAGACGATAACACACACACACACACACACACACACACACACACACACACACACACACACACACACACACACACACACACACACACACACACACAAGAAAAAAGAAAAGAGGCGCTGACTTGGAGAGCGCTAACTTATGGCGGCGTGGGAGGGTAATGCGAGTGGCGCCGCCGCTACCCTTACTAATGATCACCTTGCTAATATTCAGGAACTGCTAACTTTCACATTATCTTCACGTCCTTTCACATAACCCCGCCGATGCTGCATTTTTCTTCACAGTTACCTGCGTGTGAAGTCATGGTCTGCCTGTGTGTGTGTGTGTGTGTGTGTGTGTGTGTGTGTGTGTGTGTGTGTGTGTGTGTGTGTGTGTGTGTGTGTGTGTGTGTGTTTCCATTTGAGCACAAATTTAGTTACTCGTAGCCATGTTGGTACTGACAGTTTTCATGTAAAGAAAAAAAAAAAACAATTACTTTACGACATAGCTTTTCAGCACTTTCGCTAAAGAGTAATTCCGTTTATATTTAGAAACCTAAGAAGATTCTGTACTTTTTATATAACACATGCAGTGTCTGAGCATTTAAGAAGCTTTTGTCTCTGATGTCCCATTTACACCTCCAGTGAATATGAATCTACGACTTTCTGGGCTGACCTTTCATGAAGCTGGTAAAAACTCTCGAATTTTCAAGTTATTTGCGTTCTATGCGACTGGACTACCTTAAAAATAATATTTTTCACAATTCCATCACTATCTCTCCACAACCTCGTCTTTACATAATTTCTCTGTACCATGTATAGTCCACAGGCACCATCCGACTGGGACTTAGTTCATTCCTCTATGCCTCAGTCTACACAACCCTATCTTTGCAGCAACTGTTTTTTCATCATTTAATTTACTATCAACACCTAAGGACACTAACTGTATCCCTTCAAGTCCCTTTACAACAATTATGTTTCTATCGTTGAATTTACAGCCACCAGCCGACGGGGAGTTACTTCATCCCTCTAATTCTCCATCTTCTCAACCCTATCTTCACAACAACTCTCTTCACATCACAAATCCAACAGAAATCATCCAACAAAGGCGGACATCACCCCTCCTGGCCTTCCTATCCTCACACCTCCATCGATTAAGCAACCATCTATCCATCGTTCTATCTACCGCCAACATCCGACAGGGATTGACCTCATCCCCTCAAACCCCTGGAAAACTAGAACATAATTAAGTCCAGGCATCGTTAGCCACTGTTCACAAGGGACACTCTGGGGATGCATATTTGTGGACGCAATATTTGGCAACGCAATATTCGGGAACGCAATATCTGACTGCAATTTTCGGTAACGTAATATTTGGCAATGCAGTATTTGACTGCAATATTCGGCACCGCAATATTTGGCACTGCAATACGTAGCACCGTGATATTCGGCAATGCAGTATTCGGCAATGCAGTATTTGGGAAAGCAATAACCCTTTCAACCCGGCGATGTATTTATTTTTTTCTTATCACTAAACGATTTTATTCAGATGAGGAATAATCTCTTGGAGTTAAGAGGTTAGTCAGTTCTATATCTAACCTCTCTAAGTCGAAAAATATTTCCTTATGTGAACAATATCGTCTGGAAACAGCGTGAAAAATGCCAATGCACGTCTTCGGGTTAATAAAAAAAATATTATGAAAACTAATATTTAATAAACGCAATAACACACATCATTAATCCAGAAAACACTCTTGGTATAAACAGAGATAGTAACTCGACAACACAATATCACCTCTGCAACAGTACAACATAAGGGAACATATCCGCAACGCAATAAAACCCAGTTGCAACATAATACCAGGCGGCAAAATAACACTGTCGCCGCAACTCAAAAAGCACTATTAAAACTCCCACTCCAAAACAACAACACTCCTACAACACAACACAGAAGCTGGAACACACTATTAACAGATTACACAATATCACTCCTGAAAGACAAACACACTAAATTTGCAAGACAAGAACTACTAGGCTGCAACACAATAACCGACAGGACAATAACAGGCACCACAATACCCCTCTGCAACACCACCAAGTCTAATGCAACTCATTCCCTTGGCTTGCAATCAGCCCGCGCGAGTTTGTCTCATGTATCAATTAATTTCATGTGTCGTCCCAGAGGAGTAAAGCTGGACACTGAGAGATAGAGGGAGATAGGCAGATGAAGTGAGAGAGAGAGAGAGAGAGAGAGAGAGAGAGAGAGAGAGAGAGAGAGAGAGAGAGACGCAAAGTGGTTTTATTTAGCTCTGAGAAATCCACCACAGCTAAACATTACATTCAGAAGGACTGGACTTTCCCTTCATTAGTCCAGAATCCCAGAGGTGAAACGGACTTACTGCCTGCGACTGTACCCACGAGGACAAAAATAAGAAAAAATGACAAATCCTCTCACAGATAACTGGTGGAAAAAAGCAAGAAGTGATGCTGATTTTTTTTTTTCTCTCTCTGACGATTGTTTAAAAACGGTAACACAATAAAAATCTCAGTATCCCTCACTTCACCTCATCACACTCCAGTCAGCTTCTTATCTATCTGTCTATTTATCTTCTGTCTGACGTTGAGTTCTTTATTGTAGTCCGTTTTTGCTGTCCCTACTCAACAACGCCCTACCTTCCAGCGAAATACCACCACAATTTCCCTTACGTACACTCACACATTATCTCTCCACTTCATTTTCGGTCTCCCTCTCCTTACCCTCGCCACACCCTCGCTCTCCTACACTCTACGAAGCACTCTCTAAATCTCCATTTGCTCCAGACAGTTTTATCACATCAAAATATTTCTTTTTCATTTTTCCCTCATCCCCTCTGCCAACCAGCCATCGCTGCGAATAGACTACAAATTCTTTCTATGCTGGAGTTGTGGTATGCTTTTGCCTTCGCTTTTTTTTCAATTTCAGGCCAAATATTTTTCTCCTGTCATATTTTTCGTCTAGTGGATTTTTTCTCTCATCAGCCAGCAGGAAAAATGCTACACGGAAAAATGAGACGTACTGCTGGAAATGACCCTTGAAGGTTTTACTCTTGTTTTTCGTTTAAAATTTTTCTGTTTCTTCTGGTGTGTGTGTGTGTGTGTGTGTGTGTGTGTGTGTGTGTGTGTGTGTGTGTGTGTGTGTGTGTGTGTGTGTGTGTGTGTGTGTGTGTGTGTGTGTGTGTGTGTGTGTGTGTGTGTGTGTGTGTGTGTGTGTGTGTGTGTGTGTGTGTGTTAAGTAACGCAATAACCCTGCTTGACCACATTATGTAACAAGTGACACAGCTGCTTGCACCCTCGGAAAACTGCCTATCATTTATTTCGCCTAATAACCTCCGCGTCAGGTACAGTGCGTATGATAATCACTTTTATTTTACCAATACCGATGTCAAAAGCTTTATCACGAATTTCCGTACAAAACTGGCTCATGGCGAGAGAGAGAGAGAGAGAGAGAGAGAGAGAGACCTGAAGATGGAGGCATGAATAAAATAACAGAGAAAGAATATAAAAAGGGATCTATGCCAATAAATAAATAGATAAATACAAAAATAAACAGGAAAGTGCATTTACAGCAGTTAGTACCAATAGCAGTTTTTCAAGTATCAAAATGCCTCTATAGGAGAGAATGTGTTCTGGAATAAAGTCAATCCATTCAGTACAAGCTTTAATCTAGGCGAAATTTTTGTTAAACATTTATCAACAGTCTATCTATCCATCTTCCTATCTATTTATCAATCTATCTATCTACTTATCTATCTATCTATAAAGCAGAAAGCCAAGACGACACATGCCACTTAGGTCGCACAGTTACATATATTAATCTTCTTCGCTCCTAGTTTGCTTTCTCGTAAATGAGGCAGGAACGGAGGAGGAGACGAGCGGGATGTTAGCAGAAGGAAATAAATGAAGACAAATGAGAGAGAGAGAGAGAGAGAGTACAGCATCGTCTTTCCAAAGAATGTACGAGGTACATAGGATACAGAAAAGAGAAGGATAATAAGATAAAAAAATAGAGGAGATTACTAAAAAAAAATAAGATAAAAAAAGAGGAAATTACCCAAAAAAAAAGAAAACAGGAGAGAAAGAGAAAGGAGAGAGAAGAGAAGAAAACAGAGGAGAGAAAAGAGATTAACAAAGAGAAGAGACGAGAGAGGAGAAAAAAAGGAGAGAAGAGAGAGAGAAGAGAGGAGAGAGAGAAGGTAAAAAAAAAAGAGAGAAGAGAGGAGAAAGAAGAGAAAAAAAAGAAAGAAAGATGGACTGATAAGCAAAAAATCCGCTTCCCATCGATAATGAAAATGACGATAGAAGAAAACCAAAAATCTATCCCACTGTAAACATAACATTCCTCCCCCTCCCCAAGTAGGTGCTGAATTCTTTGTAGAGTTAAAGGTGGCGTGGGCTTTGTTTGAGACCCGAAAATAACAGGCAAAAGAATCAAATCTCTTGTTTTGACGTATTAGGCTACGGTTGAGAGAGAGAGAGAGAGAGAGAGAGAGAGAGAGAGAGAGAGAGAGAGAATCAGTGCATCAGAGAGAAAGCATAAATCTAAAAACTTAGGAAGAGCTATAAAAAAGAAAAAAAAAAAAACGTAAATAATCAGACAGTGCATTAGGAGGAGAGGGTAAAGAAAAGCTATAGTAATTTAACATACACTGCATCACAGGGAAAGCACAAATATAAATTAATGTAAACCTTGAAAATAAATATAAATAACTGCAAGCTTAAGATGATAAATATAACTCACTCCAAAATCGAACACAATGAAGCAGGAGGAAACCGTAAGTACAAAACATAGTAAAATCAAACACAGTGCACTGGTTGAACTTAAAAAAAAAAAAAAGAGGTAAATTCAAACAGGATGCACCAGGAAGAGAACTGAGCCCCTTGCCCGGATGATCTCACAAAAACTTACTCCAATCTGAAAGCACTCTGTCCCCGAGGATTAAAAAAAAAAAAAAAAAAAAAAAAAAAAAAAAAAAAAAACTCCAACCTGACAGCACTATACTTCGGTAATATGCATTATCTAGCAATGGTTTAAAATCCGATCGGACAGTTTTCATAGTTTTTCGTGTTTTTAATGCTATATAAATTCCACCCTTTTCCTCTTTCTGTTTTCCTTCTCAAACATTCTCGTTAAAAATAATGGGGTCTGTTGGAGCTTCCTTTACCACTGCACTTGTTTGCATTAGCCATTTGTGTCCATGTTTATTCTCTCTCTCTCTCTCTCTCTCTCTCTCGCACACACACACACACACACACACGCACACACTGCAGTTCATAGTACGCAAGGTATTAGAAAGGATGGTGCAATAGCAATCTCCTGTTCTCCTGTCTTATTCACCGTCTGCTTCTCCATCTTCATATTCTCCCTCCTTGTCTCCCCTTTCCTCTTATCTTTCATCTCACTTTCATTCCCTCGTTCCTTGTACCCTCAAAATTAGACATGAGGGAGAAGGAAGCTCACCTCTTCACTTAGTCATCTTTCCCTTTTCATCTCCACTCGTCTTCCTTCCTGTCACTGATTATTTTCCTTATAACTCATTTTTTTCTAATTTTCTACTCTTTTATTTAACATTATCTACATTTTCTATATTTTCGTACTGTCCAGCCCCTTTCTTAATGATCGCCAACACATGCCATATTTGTTACTGACAGATTTAGCCCTTCCTATCTTGTTGTTGTTGCTGTGGCCCCAGGTTCAGCTTAACTTGAACCCTTTGGACGGCAAGCTTAAAGTTCACCCCTCGTCCAGTCCACCATCCTTCTTCTGGGGGATAGGAAGGGAGTTGAGGAGTTTCTACAACAGGGTAATGGAGGTCGCCCAGCTATATCAGTGCCACCACATGAAGGCGTCCCTCTCCAGCAACAGCCATTCTCATGCTAAGTACGTATCTGTAGGACGATTCTTATTTTCTCATACTTCTGTCCCTTCGTTAACCATCATCATCATCATCATCATCATCATCTTCCATTTCCTCTTATTCCTCTCCCCCCCACGGATTCCCTTACTGCCCTTTTTGAATTCATTTATTCATACTCTGTTCTCTTTTTCTCATTTTCCTCAAGTCTTCTGGCTTTTTAGTCATGCTTGCCCTTATCTTTTATACCCAGGTATTATTTATCTTCCTTCTCTTCTTCCTCTTCCTTCCTACACACTCCTTACCCTTCACATCCACTCTTTCCCAAACTCATACCTCACACATCCACCTTCCCACAAACCGCCAACACCTTCCCAGTCACCCTTCCACATACACTCCTTAACCCCCTCTTCCACCCTCGCATCCCACATCCACCTTCCACTCTCACTCCCTGCTCCACATCCACCCATCCCGTCATCCACCCAGCCACACTCACCTCTTGCTGCTCCTCGTAGTCAAGGGGCTGTCGGAGGGATAAGAGACCTGTGGAGGAATCTAAGTGGAAACGGCCATCGCTGTTCCCTTCCACCAAGTGATACTCCACCCGCGTGCCTGTGGAAGAGAGGAAGAAAATGAGAGAGGGAGAGACGGAGGAAGGGAAAAAGTGAGAGAGGAAAGGAGGGAGGGTGGAGGAGAGACAAGGAGGCACAGAGGGAGAATGGAAAAGAGAGAGAGAGAGAGAGAGAGAGAGAGAGAGGTGGACTGAAAGAAGGAAGAAGTGAGACTGTAAGCACACCAGATAAAAGAGTAAGGCGAAACCGGAAGCTGGAAGGGAAGGAAATGATGGTGGACGAGACTGGAGAAGGTAGGGAGAGGGAGAGAAGAGTCTGTGGAAGGGTCAGGAGGTTAGCGTCCCTCGTTGCTCCCTTTTAACACGGGATAATCCGCCCTGGTGCATGCGGGGAGAGTAAGGGAGGGGCGCAGAGAATGAGGGTGTGAGGGAGACAAAAGCGCGCACACACTCCCTCACTCACACACACACACACACACACACACACACACACACACACAGGGAGAGAGAGAGAGAGAGAGAGAGAACTGAAACAGAATGGAAAAAGGAAAGAGGGGGAAGATGGACGACAGCAATAAGGAAGACGTAACGAAAAGACAGGTAAATACAAGAGATAAAAGATCAAGGCACAGAAAAGAGACAGAGAAAGAAAGAAAGAATGAAAGAAAGAGAGAAAGAATATGTCAGAAATGGAGGGAGATGGAAGTAAGGGAAGCAGGAAGAGGGTAAAATGTGAGGGGCAGATACACACCGAAGAGGGGAGATGGACACAACACAAAGGAAGTGGGAAGCATACGAGAGAAAGGACGGAGGTGGGGAGAGAGGATTATAGAGAAGGGAAGGCGGAAGAAGGGAGGAAAGGGAAGGAAAGGATCAAGAAAGGAAGAGGAGGGAAGGGAATGGAAGCGATTGACGAAGAGGGAAGGAAGAGGAGTGTAGGGGAGGACAGGGGAGTTGGGTGTGAGGATATGTACAGGGGAATGAAGAAGAGGAGGGGACTTTCAGACAAGAAGAGGAGAGGGAGGGAGGTGAATGAAGGAAGAGAACAGGAGAGGGAAGGAGAGAAGTGAGGAATCTGGAAGGGGAGAGTGTGTGAAAGAGGAGAGATGAATGGAATGAAAGGAAGGAGGGAAGGGAAATGAAGGGAGAAAGGAAATGAAGGGAGAAGGGAAAGTGAGGGAGGAGTGAAGTAGGGGAGATTAATTTAAGTGGGCTGAAGATAATACGGAAGAGGAAGTGGGGAGAAACATGATACGAAGGAAAGAACGAGAAGAATATAGGAGGGAGAATGGCTAGTCAATAAAGGGAGAGGGGGAGAACGGAGCTATGCTAACAAGGGAAGAAATTTATGAAAACAAGGTGCACCTGAAGACTGTAATACCGCGTCCATCACCTGGTCTACCTGTAAGGGCCGAATATTTAACATGGTCAAGTGACTTTGTTCTTCTACAGATTACTCTACAAATCGAGTTACATCATTTTTGCCTAAGCCTCAACTCGTTCACCAACTTCGGTTCAAATCAGATCAGAGCCGTGTGAGTTGACTTTGTCCAGTGACCTTGACATCTGACCTCTCTGCAACACTGGTTTAGGACTATTATTCTCAAAACTGAATCTCCGTCATTGTTTTAGCCTGAACCGTCCAACACAGTCTAGTTTACAACGAACAGAAACTACTTGCAATGCGACCTTGATCTTTGATTGACTGCTTTCAAAATTTAATCCTTTTGTTCTTGCGCGCGCGTGCGCGTATGCTGCTGAAAACATAGAAGCCGCTCTTGGTCCATGGCAGCGAACGTAATTTGATAATAATAAAAATGGAATAAAGAAAAATACAGAAGATGTGAAAATTATCATTAACATCATCATCACCTGCGTCGTCGTCATCAACAGTGACTTTTCTTTTCCCACCAAAGACTGTCAACAAACACATATCAGACCTGAATGTGGCAAGGAGAGAGGAGTGAATACGCTAGTAATTCAGAGACTGAAAAGAGAGGTGCAAGAGGAAATGAGAAAAAAAATGGATATGGAGAAAAATAAAAGAGGAACAGGAACTAAGAGCAATGAGGCCGGGAAAGATAAAGCGTATGAGAAGGAAGGGAAGTGCGATAGAGGAAAGATGTGAGAGAGGAGATGGAGAGCGAGAGAGGGATGAAAGTGAGTAGGAGAGAAAAATGTGTGTGGCGGGGGTGAGCGAGTAAAGACGAGATGGTTTAAGGTGGGTGAGAGGGGGGGAAGATTAAGGAAGGGTTGGGAGGAGTGGGAGGGGGAGGAGAGGGATAAAGGGGGAGATGGGAGAGTGGGGGAGGGATTGGAGAGTTGTGAGTGAGGGAGGGATATGAAAGTGAGAGCGGGATTGAAAAGTATGGGAGGGACTGAAGAGAGAGAGAGAGGGACTGGAGAGTGAGGTAGGGCAAGAATTAAAGAAAGTGAACCAGGCAGAAGGAGGTGTAAGGAACGGCAATGGAAAAGAAAAATGAAAGATGGAAATGAAACAGTAAGGAAGGGGAAGTCAGGAGGAGGATGGACGAAGGCGTTGGGGAGGAAAGAGAGGAACGAGACAGGGCAAAGGAGAGTGAGGGAGGGGAAAAGGAAAAGTACTGAGAGAGGGAGGGAAGGAACAAAAAAGAATAAGAGTGCGAGGAAAGAAAGAGGACAAGGAGGAGGGAATGAGAAGTTGTAAGGGAAGGAAGAGTGGAGGAGGGAAGAGAGAGGGAGGAAGGGAAGAGGGAGGGAGAGAGGTGCCATGAGAAGGGAAAAGAGGAGGGTAAGAGTGGGAGGGGAAGATTGAGTAAGGGCAGAGGAGAGTGAAAAATGGACAGATACACGAGTCTGACAAGGGAGAGAGAGAGAGAGAGAGAGAGAGAGAGAGAGAGAGAGAGAGAGAGAGAGAGAGAGAGAGAATGATGAAGGGTGACAAGGGAAGAATGAGGAAAAAAGAGGAAGAAAACAAGGGAAAAAGTAGAACGAAGAAGGGAATGAAAGAGGGATGAAAGCGGGCGACGGAGGGAAGGACAAAGTTGGAAAAAGAAAAGGAGAGAGAGAGAGAGAGAGAGAGAGAGAGAGAGAGAGAGAGAGAGAGAGAGAGAGAGAGAGTAAAGAGAATGTGACTGAGGACGAGGACGTGAAAAAAAGGGAGATGGACCATTGAAGTGTAAAAATTGACGTCCATTAAAGACAAAGCAAAAACAGAAAAAAACATGACTGATGGAAAGTAAGGAAGTGAGCGAGAGAGAAGGGAGGAAGAGAGAGAGAGAGAGGAAGGAGTCGGGAGAAAGTGAGAGAGGAAGAGGAAGGGGGAGGCAAAGAGAATAGAGTCAGGGAAAAAAAAAACACAAACACACACTCTTCCACCAGAGTCGTTCTAGGCCGTAAAAACTAAAGGTCACATGACGGAGGCGGCAAAACACACACACACACACACACACACACACACACACACACACACACACACACACACCACTTTGCACAGGGCGAAGACCATGGGTGTCCGTAGCTATGGGGGAACTCTCTCACTCACTCACGCACTCACCCACTAACTCCCTCACTCACCCACTCATTCACTCACTTCCTCACTCACCCACTCACTCGCTCATTCATTAATTGCCCAACTGCTCATTCATTCACTCACTCATTCACATTTGCCTTTGAGAATAAGAAATAGACTTTATAGAAAAAAGGGGAGGTAGATTCTTTTGCGTTAACTCAGTGCCTCATTCTTTTTCTTCACCTACTCACTTGTTACTCATTCACACACGAAGTAACCCATACCTGTGAGGATGTAAGAAAGGGGAGACAGAAAGAGGAATAGAGAGAAGTGGTTTGCTTTTAATCAGTAACTCGATTTACGTAAATAAAAGGAGGAAAGTACGTGGCTATAATTATGTAAACAACTTATTTTATGTTCACATATTCACATCACTCACAAAGCTATCCCTATTTGAAGATGAGAGGGGATGGCATAAAAGATGAGTGGAGAAAATTTCATCTATCTACCTATCTATCTACCTACCTACCTACCTATTTAACGATCTATCTCTCTAACAATCTATCTATCTATCTATTTATCTACCTATATTCTGCACTAAAATCCAATGAAATACAGCCCTGGCAAAATGACTTCCACGTGATCTTGTCATTATTCAGTGACGATACTTCTTCCCAGGCCACGATGCCGTCTTCTTAAATTATTCTCTCTTATCTTCTTATCTCATTCTCAGTCCTCATCTCCTTCTTCTTCTAAATTTAATACACACTTAAATATTCATGCCTGCGAGAGAGGACGAAGGGGTGGCAGAAAAGGAAAAGATTGGCAGAAGAGGAAAGATTTACTTACCTCTGTACTCAGTTACTTTCTTACATATTTTCTTGAGAGAGAGAGAGAGAGAGAGAGAGAGAGAGAGAGAGAGAGAGAGAGAGAGAGAGAGAGTGGGGAGAGGGGACCTGTAAAATGGAACAGGAGAAAACTGAAAGCCAGGGAGTAAGAAGAGGATGAGGAAAACAGAGGTCAAATGAAGGGAAAGAAAAAACTGTGAAAGTTGTAAAAGAAATTGAGAAAAGAAAAGTCAAGAGAGAAGCTTAAGAGAGGACGATAGGAGAAAAATGTAGCTTGGAAGGGAGTGATAAGAGAGTTGCAGAGGTGAAGTTCAGAAAAGCTTACAACTTCTCAGAAAGGTGAGAGAGAGAGAGAGAGAGAGAGAGAGAGAGAGAGAGAGAGTAAAGATACAAATACAGTATAAATTAATAGACTGACAAATACATAGACAAATTGAAGGATCGATGGCTGGGCTTATCAATAAAGAGAAACAAAAGATGATTGTAAAGTCAGGTGAATCGATAACCTGGAAGTTAAATCAATCAATCAACAGGCCAGCAAACTGAAAGGGGCTATGCAGAGGAAGGCGGCGACTCCAACGCAGCTGCAATCTCAACTTTCATCTCAAGAACTCTTGTAACGTAAACATGTCCCCTTTACTCCTCTCAAGCCAGCAACCCACCTTGGCCTCTAAACCTGTTTCTCGCCCTTGGTCAGATTTTCGTGCTGTATACCATTTTTTTCTCTTGCTCTAGTTTAATAACCTATCCTAACCTAACCTCACCTAACAGATTAACCTAACTAACAATCTAACTTAACCTGATGCTAAGAAAATAAACCTCTCCTAACCTAGACTTTCCTGGATAAGAAAAAGTACAAAAAGGGTGCGCATGACAGAAATTAGCGTCCAAGCGAGGGAGGGATGAAATCGGGGAAGTTGAGAACGTAGACTTTTACGACCTTCACACTGACCTCATCAACTTTTTTCTTATTTCTCATTCAGGGTCAAGGAGAGAGGTGGAGGCCTCTGAAGTGCCACTGCTTGTAGTGCCACTCAAATTAGTTTTTAAGTGTGTGTGTGTGTGTGTGTGTGTGTGTGTGTGTGTGTGTGTGTGTGTGTGTGTGTGTGTGTGTGTGTTCTTGTTTTGACTCTTCTTGTAGCTGCTTTTGAAACAGGTGTATATTCCAATGCATATGAAACTGGTATCCTGTAGTTTCCAGTAAGGGGATGATACTTTCGGTCACACATATGCTCAGTATAGAGATACGGCACCATCACCACCACCACCACCACCACCACCACCATCATCATCATCATCATCATATCATCATCATCATCATCATCATCATCATCATCATCATCATCATCATCATCAACATCCTGAGTTTCTTTTCTCCCAGCATAAGAAAGAGGTGAGGTAAGGTCTCCGAACAGACAGACAGGCACACAATCATGATATTCAGATAAATAAAGAAGTCGGAGATATGGATGACCTGGCAGAATGTTAAAAAGAGAGGAAATAATTTACAGAAAGAGAGATTATAGCGATGGTGAAGGAGGGAAACGATGGGTGAAAGCATACTATAGTTTTATTTTTTTTTTTCCATCTGAGGGAACTGTGTCACTCTCACAATTTGAATAATAAGTCGTGGCTGCGTGAAATTCGATTACCCTTAGTTATGAGGTAGGAATGAGTCTCCCTGGTTACTAGTCCAATCACCCCTCCAGTCTGACTACACTTGAACATCAACTGGGCTGAAAAGGTTTAGAATCTTGCCAGGTTACAGTAAACGTGCTATAGTGACTGTATATACTAGCCTGACAGAAGATAAGTACAGTAAATGGATGATGAAAACAGACAGACAATTAAAAAGACAGACAGACAGGTAAATATTCATAACGACAGAATGTGCAGATATAAAAGACATGGGAAAAAAAATCACCTGAGGAAAAAGACACACTGAAGTGAAAGACACACTGAAATACAGACAGAAGAAAGCAGACGGAGAGATGGGTACAAAGACAAATGAAGAAGATGGGGAGACAAGAGGGGAGAGGAAGAAACACGACAGAGAACAAGAGGGGAAAGAGGGAACAGTGAAAGGAAGGGGAGAAGCAGATGACTAAATTAAAGGCAGCTATGCTTAGACAGATTGATAGACAGATAGATAAAGAGACAGAGAGTGAACTTGCTAGCCAGATACAGGCAGACAGATGGACGGATAGACAATACACAAATAGAGAGAGAGAGAGAGAGAGAGAGAGAGAGAGAGAGAGAGAGAGAGAGAATATTTCGAAGGGGAGGTAAGGAAGATAAAAATACCCGGATGGTCTAGACTGGAAGACGAAAGAGACCGACAACAGTGTATGGGAAACTAGCCTAAGACACAGACCTTTTAGCTTATATCTTGCGTTAGCGCCGTTAACTGGCTATATAGAAAACTTACGTCCATATTATTAGCGCCTTCAGTATGATAACGGATATTTCAATTGATCTTGCTATCTCCAGATGGTTTTTTTCTGCTTTAGGGAGACTTTTTCGAACCGGGGATGATACCTAGAACCCCCATGAACCCTTTTTAAATAGGACTCCCCATAAATCGAAAGATAATGGTGTGTAAATAGCAAGAACAAATTATTAACGTACATTATTCGAGTGAAGAGGTTAAAAGTGAGTGGCTGTAGTAGGTGAACGCAAAAACCCGTTTGAAATACAGGCGAAACACTGTGATAAATGGGCTACCCTGTGAGATAACTACAGCCCATGGTATTTTTAAGCACTGGAAACTGCCTAAGGTACCTTGATACAGGATGCTATGCAGTCGAAAGTACCAGTTTAACAGATACACCTGTCTCAAGCTTTAGCAATTTCTCACATCCATCGAAACACACGAATGCCATACATATTTTTTTTTTTTTTTTTGGGGGGGGAAGGTAAAATTCTTAAGGAGCGGACCAGATACACCTGTAAGCGGGAGATGGGCGGGGGGTGGGACGATGACTCACCTGGGGGGTTGACCTTTGCTGTCAATCGCAACAACAGCTCCTGGCTGGTGTTCTCCGGCACCTCCACTTCATATTCAGGCTGCTCGAATTCCACCGGATCGCTGCCCACCAGCTTCGTTACTGAAGAGGGAAAATAGAAAAGGCTTAATGACTTGTCTGTTTATCTATACACTATTATATATATATTCATGAAGCTATTTATTTATCTATGAAGGTATGTTCTCCCACTCGACTGGTTCTCTGGCCACCAGCAGGGTTACATCTTATCTAGAACTATCTAATGTTAATGTAAAACAAAACAAACAAATATAAAAGCCAAAGCATTCACCCACGAATGCGTAGCGCCCGCCAGCAGTCAAAATCGAACAAAAAAGTCTTAGGATTTCTCCCGCCGCGTTTCAGTATCTCTGCGTTCCTGTCAAAAAAATCTAGATCAGTAATCCGCTGGCAGTCGGAGACATATCATCGCACCTTCGCCAAAATTATTAACCAACAAACCAGACATCCCAGGATACTACCCACACAGTCTGGATACAATTTCCTCGCTCGATTTTGAGATATTTTGACACACACACACACACACACAAGCGACTGTACTATCGCCTTGCTAGGCGGGCGATAACAAAATGCTTCCGAGCAGTGAATGGTCCGAAACAGTTTGTAGTCTTCGTGCTTCCAGTACTTGTCTTTAAAAAACTATTAAACAAAAAATAAAAAGAAAAGGAAAAAAATCGATAGCCAGCATAAAAACTCCGAAGTTCATTCGTAATACCAAAGTAAATACTCTGCTGCTGTCAAGAGAGAGAGAGAGAGAGAGAGAGAGAGAGAGTCCATAACAGGCAGATTTTGTTTGCGTAAATAAGCTCTTAAACTGCGTCTACAGTGGTGAAAGACGTTAACATTTTCAGTGTCCATTCGCTGTTACTGACTAACCAGATAGAGCAAAATCGTCTGTCTGTTACCTGTATATTAAATGACTCATGATGTTTTTTGAGGCCGTGAATAAACTGTAAATGCGCATCCACAGTGATTTTCCGAAGAAGTTATAATATTCTCTGGATCCATTCAAAACCGTGGTAAATATCTGGCGACTGTTCCCAATCTGCCGGTGAAGTCTCTCTCTCTCTCTCTCTCTCTCTCTCTCTCTCTCTCTCTCAACTTAAAGAAAAAAAGGGAAAGGAAAGAAAAATGAAACTGACCAATTTAAAATCCTACAAAAGAATAAAACGGCTCCGTGCGTTTTTGTCAGAATGAGTAAACTCTTAATGCGCGTCCACGGCGTAGAAAAGAGTTTAAAATATTCCGCACGTCCTTCCACAACGATGGTAAATAAATGACAACTGTAATCCTCCGGCTCTCGAAAGTACGAGTAAAAAAAAAGAATATAAAAACCAAAAATAAAAACTTGACTTTTCTGTGAGGATTTTTGTTAACGGGGATAAATTTTCAAAAAAGCACCCACAATAGCCTTCAGATCAGTTCAATAATCTCCCGCTATATCCAGAATGATCGTGAGTAACTGATGACTGCTCCCGGCCGGCCCGACGAGTTTCATATTCCAAGATCACGGGAAAAACTTGGGTGGGGACGAACTTTGCCCCGTGATGGCGGGAATCTATCACATCTCAGAACTCATCAGGAACTCCGATAGGCCATATAGATCAAAGGGGAGGCCAGGGCGAGCTGAGAAATGCAGGCGAAGTTAAGAGTTGCGAAGAAAAATGCACTTCTGAGGATGACAAATGTTGCATATCATTACCATATCAGCACGTAGACTTGAGTGATGGCAGAGCAGGTTTAAGTCTTACGAGGACGAAAGCCTAAATCCATTAATGTCTTCAGTACAAGTTAAATATTTAGATGATTAATATCGTCTGGCTGTAGTTAAATAAATTAATAAAAGATGTCACGGCACTGGATGGGGTTCCTGGGGACTGACTGTTACCCACTTCGCTAATGGAGATCCTATTTGATAATGATGGAAATACTGTACTGAAGTTGTGTGTGTGTGTGTGTGTGTGTGTGTGTGTGTGTGTGTGTGTGTGTGTGTGTGTGTGTGTGTGTGTGTGTGTGTGTGTGTGTGTGTGTGTGTGTGTGTGTGTGTGTGTGTGTGTGTGTGTATACGGTCGCCTGCGCTAAGTAATGGCAGGTAGTTCCTTTTTGTTTTGCTTCAGTGAACGGAATCCTTTGAGGCCATTCCAGCGGGACCATCCGAGGCAAGGCAGTTACCATCCTGCCGTGTGGGTTTACTTGCAGCCTCAGTTACGGCCCTAGTGTGGCGGTGTGTGGTGTGGCAAGTAAAAAAAAATAAAAAAGGAAGAAACACGCGCACACACACACACACACACACACACACACACACACACACACACAAACACACACACACACACGAATCAGGACACCGACATATGGTTGAAGAAACACAAAGAAAACAAACCGAAGACCAACATATGACTATGGAGATGGGTGGCATGGAGAAACAATTAAAAACGATAACACAATCAAGCCCACACACTGTCACAACACACACACACACACACACACACACACACACACACACACACACACACACACACGTCAGAATAATATAGTTGTGTGTATATATATATATATATATATATATATATATATATATATATATATATACTGTACATACAAAGAGAGAGGGAGAGAGAGAGAGAGAGAGAATTAAATAAATAGATAGATATATGTATGTATGCATATATGTATGTATTCTGAACATTGATGGATGAGTTGTCAACTGATCTATAAACACCGAAAGGTTAACAGATCAAGGCACAACACAGATTAATTAGCAAGCTATGAATACAGACATATCGAGCTTGTTCAGGTGTAGATACTGTATCCAACAGCTGAGAGAGTGAATGGGAATGAGTGTGAGTAAAGTTTCCTACACCCTAGTGACCACCTTGTTACAGTTGGTGGCAGTGAACACATACGAAATAAATAAAATCAAGGCCACAAATTCAAACAGCATAAAAAAAAATGAAGACTGCAAACAGAATATGCCCACGGATACAGTATTAGTGCCGTGCCGTACCAACTGGAGAGCTAGGGTAATGGTAAAAGGGAAACAAAACGTAAACACTGGAAGCAACGAACAAATAGATACACCAAAGGCAAGTCGAGGACAGCCATAAATGAACACACGACCACGAAAAGAACAAGTTGGAGAACAGAGAACAGAAGAAAGGCACCCACATATGGACCACATACGCAGTCTATATAAAACAGGCCGACGAGCAAAATATAGCTCAAGATAACGATGAGAGCACACACACACACACACACACACACACACACACACACACACACACACACACACACACACACACATGAACACTCAGGCGTACAGATATTAAAACAGACCCCAGAAAAAAACCATCCTGCGGTGGGGTGTATGGTGAAGCAATAAAAAAATAAAAAAAAAAGACAAAAAATCCACAGTAAAAAATAAAAACTCCCACACGTGAACATGCACACATAGAGTTATTGCACCAACAGATGACCAAAAATATCAAGTGGTGACGAACAGACATACTATTGTGAGTGTCTGTATGTTGGAACAGTATCAAAAGTAAATACACACACACACACACACACACACACACACACACACGAATACATAACACAGCATAAAATAGAATCATCCCTTTAAATCGGACGCTACGAAGGAAAAAAAAAAAAAATCAAGCAGCGCCACACATGGAAACACGAACGCAAACAGAGCAAGTCAGAGAGCAGAGCCACCGTATCGTGAGGGGTGGGGCGGAGGGACAAATAAATAAAAATATAACAACAAATGGCCAACCTGTTCTAAGAAAACCAATATACAGCATGAAAAATCCCAGACATTTACACAAACACACTTTCAACATAAAATTTAAGGATGCAAGAACAAGAAAATAAAATCCCAAATGACAAAAACAATTCGCCGAGTAAAGAAAATCAAGCAAGACGAAGACCACACAAGAATACACAAAACCTAAACAACTTAAACAAAACAATATGGAAAAAGGGATTAAATAAAAGTAACAGTCCACAAGCAAGACCAAATGCAGCAATAGATGAAATATAGAAAAAAACAAACAAGAAAACAATAGAAATAAATGAAAATAGAACAGGTTGTATTGCAGGACAGAAGAACAAGTAATTATAAGTAAAAGCCACCTGATACATGTCGAAAGCAAAAAAATTGAAATGAAATTTCAAATGCCAACCCTACATATTCACGCAGTAAAACCGAACAGCAATATTTCTCTCTCTCTCTCTCACACACACACACACACAAACAAACACACCGAAATAAGTAATAAAAAAGACATAACGAAAGCCAGCCCCACACATAACACAGGACCACGCAAACAGAACAACTGCAGAACAAAGCCACATTCCATTGCTCGTTCAATCCTCCTCCCTACCCCAACACACACACACACACACACACACACACACACACACACACACACACACACACGTCTATAACTACGGGGGGAAAACAATAAGGGATATGAAAGATACAAGCTTAAAAAGTTGGTACCCAAACATCGCACGGAAATTGCAGGGAGTGAATTTAAGTGGCGTGTTTCATCTTTATCAGACGGACAAACTGGCCCAGTGCTGAGTGTCCGACGGTAGTGTGTGTGTGTGTGTGTGTGTGTGTGTGTGTGTGTGTGTGTGTGTGTGTGTGTGTGTGTGTGTGTGTGTGTGTGTGTGTGTGTGTGTGTGTGTGTGTGTGTGTGTGTGTGTGCGTGCGTGCGTGCGTGCGTGCGTGCGTGCGTGCGTGCGTGCGTGCGTGCGCGCGTGCGTGCGTGCGTGCGTGTGTGTGTGTGTGTGTGTCATTTTCCCCCTCAGAAAAGGAAAAAAAAAATAGAATGTTTGCAAATTAATGCTTTCCAAAACTTACAATTTGCAAAATTGTTCTTGACTCCCAGCCCATCTTGTCCAGGACACAGTTTATATAGAAATTCTCTCTCTCTCTCTCTCTCTCTCTCTCTCTCTCTCTCTCTCTTTTAAGACTTATGCCTGCAGAAGCGCTTGTCAGTTTCGGCCCACTTTGGAGAACACGCATATTTTAAAGCCATACTTTCTCTCAGCCTTCTGTGCAATACTCAGAAATCATTTTTTTTTTTAAATTCTCGGAGGTTCGAAGCGCAAATTTCTCCCGTACAGTAGCTCTTGCACTCGTTATTTATTTTTTCGAAACTTCAATCGTCTACCTATAAATCAATACGGTTTTTTAGAGTCAGTAATTGAACAGGTCTTTTCTGACTCAAACAACATCGGGGAAAATACAAACTCTCTCGCTCTAGCTTTTCTGTTTCCTGTGCTTCGTCCATCTTCAACATAGGTTTATTTTCTCCCCCTCCCCTCTTTCCTCCGCGATTTATTTAGTTTTTATTTATTTATATATTTGCCAACCTTCTTTAATTTGTTCATGTATTCAGCAAACCTTTAATAGACTTTAGGACATACCAATAATAAAATGATAAGTGTTTCCACATTAACCCACTAATTACGAAGACGTCTTTTCCACTTTGTTGATAATCCAAGCTGATTTTGCTCAGCTTAAGGGTGATTTTTCAAGCTGGAGGGTTTAGATGCAGCCTTCATTAATCTTTACAGCACAAGGTATACCCTCTGTGGTGAATAAAGGCGTCTGGAGATATCGAGAATGAAAGGCTTATTGAACTTCGCACACGTTTTCCTGCTGTCATGAGATTAATATTCTCGCACAAGCTCTTTTTTGCTGATATTTTTTTCCCAATCTTCAGTAGACTAAGGAACTTGCCTACTGTGGAAGAATTAAGTTTATAAAGTTTGTAACCAATTTCACCCGAGGCCATAATTTTCTATCTTTTCTTGTCTCGTTTTATTTTTACTTCTTATCTTTTTATTTAACATGAAACGATATTTTTCACATGAAGAAAACCGCCTCGCAGTGAAAGCGTTGATGAAGACCGTATAATACCCCTCTATTCGAAAAGTCTCTCCAGAACTTACTATAATCGTCTCGGGGTAACAGACAGTAGTATATAAAAGACGCCAACAAGGTCAAGAGGTCATTGATTTATGGAACCGCAACAATGTCTTCCAATCTCGGCCGACTCTGGGGGATATACTGAGTTTCCACCCAAGCTTTTTCCCTCCCGATTTTTCTTTACCCAAGCCTCAATACACTCATGCGAATATATAAATATCACTGTCAAAAATATATGACCTCAAGAAGCTCTAGGCTGACCCTGGAGGAAGCACACCGGCTCATTTTTCTTTTCTTTTCTTCTTTTTTTAAAGGTTTTGGAGTTACACAGCCCCTCTTGGGAAATATAACACTGCAGTTCCAAGATTCATTCATTCACTCACCATATTATCACCATCAATTTCACACACACTTCCCTGCCGACCGTGGTAACAAAGGTTGTTATATGAAATGTTTTTTTATGGGGTAACAATATGAGTCCTGCAACAAAAAAGTATGAGAAGAATGAACAGTCTAACGTACGGGGAGGAATACCAAATGTGGAAAGCACGACACAAAGCCAGCAGGGGAATGTCGGCGGCCAGTTGCTTGTTGCAATGCCACCCTTTGCCTCACCATCCAGCTGATCAACAACAACAGTGAAATATCATTTTTGTATGCCCCTAAAATGCACCCCAGCGACTGACCCAGCCCTCAGGGAAATACAGTCACTGAGGAACGATCGGAGAGATTTATGAAGCGGCAGAGGACAGCTAATGAAAGGATATGGGAGGGACTAGCATCAAAGTCCCTGCTCACAAGAGGATTCAAACCTGTGTTTTCTAAGGTCGCGTCCACACCCAATTCTTGCTGGAGCGGGAGAGAGGTCTGCATCACTGTAACCTACAAAAGTTTTCAGGGGTATTTTTCCGTTGTACTTATACTCGGAGACCAAGTTCAAGAGATCTTTCGCCTCTTCTTACCCTCCTCTCTCCTCCCTTACCATCAGATCTAAAAGGCAAAATACAATATAATTTTCGCACAGGATTTTCTCCACAATATACAGAAATTAATACAGATTTTAAGGCTTTATGATTTTCTCCCTTTTCCTCTGTCCCGCCACACCTGGGAGAAAACACTCATTGGAATTTATATTTCCTCATAAACGCAATATTCACAGTTTATAATCCCTTCAGTCCGTGGATGTCTTTTTTTTTCTTGATCACACAATTTCATTAAGTTCTGAAGGTTATCGAAGTAAAGAAGTGTCTTCTAAGTTGAATGATATCGTCTGATGATAACCACGAAGAAAAAAAAAAAAGAATTCTCCGTACTGAAAGGTTGAGATATTGCTTGAGGTCACAAGCCTCCCTCCTCTTCCCCTCCCGCCAGACCAACAGGGAAGCACACACATAAGCTGCTCATTAGTATCTGGAAGTGAATGGCAGTCTGCTGTATTTTCCAAGGTCAGGTTCGACTGGGTTTGACTGCATTCCCAACCGGACGCACTTCCTCACAGCAACCGAACTCACCAACAGACGCTATTTCTGATCCAGGCATCCCTTGCTGTTAGAAATACGAGTATAAGCATTTTTTTCTTCAAGACTGAGCACATCAGACTTGTAAATATATATTTCTAACTCCACCACTGGTGCTGGTGAGGGACGCCTTCACGCGGTGGCACCGATATGACCATGTGGTGAAACTGTCTCTTTATACAAATGTCCCTCAATATCTTCCCAATCCCCCACATAGAGGATGATGAGTTGCAGAAGGACAACTTCATTTTGCAGTCCATCGGGTTCACGTTTCAAATGAACCTGTGGCTACAGCAGCAACAACTATTACTACTATTACTACAACTTTAACTTCTCCACTTCTCGAGTTCGTTCCAAAGTTGTGCGAAATCGTCCGGCTGTACGAGTAAATTATAAGTTATCTCATTGGTGGAGTTAATGGCGAGTTTTTCTCGCCCCGTCTCTAAGGCAGATCATACCTAGATTACACGTAATTATATGGCGATAGGAATTGTATTTAAAAATCGTATTGCATTAGGTAATAAGGGATTTTCAAACCACTAAATTTATACTAGCTACTTTTATAACCAAATCCCCAGATTTCTTCAAGAAAAGCTGCAAGAAAATGCATACGTATCTGAAGGAATTATGTCACCCAAACCTACCACGTCTAAGGAACTTTAACATTTGCGCTCCGACCATCGATATCTGAGAAAAGACGATATCCAGTGAAATTGCCAGCTACCTACATCACGAAAAATCTGTATGAAATTGCCGTAAACAAAGAACGCCCCTACTAAGTACATGAACACAGCAAAAAGTACATAACACATTGGCCCATAACTCACCCGAGACCACTCTTAGAAGAGGGGGAGGGGAAGGGCCATAACATAACCATCCATAACCATAATAACAATAACGCAAACATCTCAGAACAGCGAGAGCCAATAACAGCAAAATAACCGGAGAAAAGTAGGAGGAATGCGAGGGTGGGCAAATACAGCCATAAGAAGAAAGGATACAGAGGCGAAGGCGAGGAGGGAGGGCGGGAAAAATATTCAAGGGGATGCTGAGGAGGCCGCATTTAGTAAACACCCACGGCCCGGCTCAGCATCACCGAAAGCCCTGAAGAGAACGGGTCAAAAAAGAGGAGACGTGGGAGGGAGGCCGTAAGAAAGGGAGGGGGAGAGGAAGGATGTGAAAGAGAGAGAGAGGGGGGGGGGAGGATGGGTGGGGGGGGAGGGAAAAGGTGGAGACAGTCGGGAGAGGAAGGAAGGGGTGGGGCGAGTGAGAGGGAGAAGGGTGAAGACGAAAATGTGAGAGAGGAGGAGGTGGCACGGGGGTGCTGAGAAAAAAGGGTAGGGGTACGTGAGAAATGCGAAGGTGAAGCCTGTGGAAGGAGAATAAGAGAAGAAGAGCAATGAGGGAGGAGTTGGTGAGCGAGACAGTTGACAAGTTGGTGAGACAGAGCTGTGAGAGAGTAATGCGACTGAGAGGTGGAAAGGTGGGGCATATGGAAGGAGAACAAGAAGAAAAGGACGTGAGAGAGTAAGCCCTGCAAGAGAGACATGAGAAAGTTGAATATGGAGCATGTAGAGGAAATATGGGAGAAGAGGGGAGGGGCATGAGAAAGGAGAACACTGAAAGGGAAGGATGGAAAAGAAATGGGAAAGGGATGAGGAACGAAGGTGAAAAATAAAATCTGGATAGATGAAGAACGTGAGAGGGAGAAATGTAGACGAATATGAGGGGGGAAAAGGAGTGTGATGAAGAACAATGGGACAGTGAAGAGCAAGGAGGGGTATGGTGGAAAATGAGAAGGATTGAGGCGAAATAATGGGGAAAACGCCAGCAAATGATGATCGAATTAGGGCAAAACGTAAAAGGGAAAGACGTGAAGGAGAGACAGGGCGAGAGAGAAGCACAACCCAGGGAGGCAACACAAGAATGGGAGACAGGAACACAAGAGAAGGAAGGATGTAACAGGAGAGCAGAACGTAAGAGGAAAGACATCGAAATAAGACAACATGCTGACAAGGGAGGGAAGAAAGCGAAGGAGAGAAGAACGTGTGAGAAATGAACATCACCCAGAAGAGAACAACAAGTGAACAGAAGTGATGAGAACATGAAGGGTGAGAAGGTGAACGAGAGAGAAGAAATAAAGGATGTGAGACGTGAACGTACCCCATGAGAATATGAGATGAGAATGATAGATGAGAAAACATAAGAGAGAAGATGGTGAATGAGAGATGAACGTGTAGGAGATGAACGTACGAAGAGAGAACCCGAGGAATAAAACATGAGAACGAGTGAGAAGACTACACGAAAGGCGAGGAAGAAAAGGCGAGATAAACTTGTGACACGGGAACATGACGTGAGAGGACGACAATAAGAGAACGATAAGGGCATGAAAAGGAAGCATGTGAAGGGGGAGAGAATACACGAAAGCGATAATACAGACTTTGGGCGAGGAGGGATTGAAAGCGGGAATATTGCACTAGTAAGAAAGGGTAAGATCGCACAGGAGGAAGACCTAAAATGGAGGCAAATGGGAAAGATCTTCAAGGGGAAAGACGCTGGTGGAGGTACAGGAAGCGTAGTGAAGAAGTCCGGAAAGGGAGGAAGGTAAGAAAGAAGGTTTGTGAGTTAAATGAGAAGACTGTAGCAAAGACAGTGAGAAAAGAAAACTGGAGAAAGTTTTGAGAAAGAATAATAGTGAGGAAGGAAGACGGACACAAGACGGTGAGAAAGGTTGTTAGAAAAGGATTATGAAGAGAAGACCGTGGGAAAGGAAAGGTCGAGAGACAGGGCGATCGTATGTAATTAAATATAGTGTAAAACTTAAAAGAAAGAAAACGTCCTGAGAGTATGGCAATAAAAGGAGAAAAAAGTGACGCAGGAAGGACGCCAAAGAAGGAAAGGAAAAGAGGAAATATCATGAGAAATACAAAATACGGAGAAAATTGATTGGGCGAAAAGAAAAAAAAAATTAAAACGGCAGGTCGTGAGGAGGTAGATAGTGTAGAAGAAAAAATGGTGCGACAGGATTATATCAAGTAAGGAGAGAGTGCGGGAGAGGCCGGTTGTAAGAATGGAAAGATCGTGAAAAGAAAGACTATAAGACACGAAAACAAAAACGTAGGAGGAAGACTTCGAGAGGAGAAAGAACTGACAATGACACGACAAAGATAAAAATTCGTAAGAAAGAAGGCAGTGAGGAAGGGAAATTTGCGACGGAGGAAGATTGCAAGATTGTGAAGGTCGTAAGCAGGGAGGCCAGCACGAAGACATTAGCTCTTTTACGGTCGGGATAACTTTAGCATTTTATTCCAGCTAGCGCCAGACAATTTTATTCAGCTCTGAGTGAACCATAGGAGCCTGGGAGTGTTATTACCGGCACCGTCAACCCTCTTAAGTTTAGTTAAAGCCCTGGATTGCTATTACTATTACTACTACTACTACTACCACCACCACCACCACCACCACAATTACTACTACCACGAAATTCTTAACCTAGTAATACGGGGCCGTCGTCTTCCTCTCATTCTTGCCATTTCATAACGCTTTCATACAACTCAAGTTTTTTTTTATATGTAGGGGTTAGATAGAGCCTTAATATACACTTCCAATACGACAGTCCTTCCTAGTACAGTAAAAGAACAAGGATAAATAAATTAATAAAAAAATAAGGAATTGCCTTGTACCAGGAACATATAATTAAAACGAAGGTCATTCAGATCAAAGAGTAGGGCAGATGGCAGGAAAGCGAGGAAATACAAAAATAAAGAAACAAAGCAAAAAGCACATACGAAGGACAAAAACAAAATGAAGCACAATAGACGCGGCGGAAGGAGTGGACGTGAGAGGAAAACCGAGATTACGAGAAGGAAATAACGTGGATCTTAACACAGAACGTGAGGACGCATGAAGATGAGGGAGAGGGAAAAATAAAGAAAAAAAAGATATACAAAATGTGAGAAAAAATTAAATTAAAAACACAAGGGACGGGTAAACAGAACTCTTAAAGCAGAAATAAGGGAGCCAGCGGGAAAGATTTTTGCGTGTGAAAAAGAGAATCGTCAAGAGTAACACTAAATGAGGCAAAACATTAAAAAAACACGAGAAAAATATGACAAAAATGAAAACACATTGAGAAAAATATGCACGAGGGTGAAAAAAATAAAAATATCCCATAGTAGAAAAAAAAAGACCGAGAAAGTACAGAAAAAGTATATTGAAAAATTCACATGATGGGGTGTAAAAGCAAAAATGTAAAAAACAGGTTACGAGCTCATGAATCTAAAGCGGAAAAAAAGGTGAAGAAAAAGGATCGCAAGGGGATAAGAAGTGTGTGTGTGTGTGTGTGTGTGTGTGTGTGTGTGTGTGTGTGTGTCTGAGAAAGAGAGAAATTTAGAAGGCAGGGGCTCAAGTTGAATGAAAATTAGACACACACACACACACACACACACACACACACACACACACACACACACACACACACACACACACACACACACACACACACACACACACACACACAAAACCACATCCTCTCACACGCACACACAACTTCCTCCCCCCCGACCTCCCCCAACACAAGCACTCTCAGACACACGAAGAAAAATGAAGAAGAATTACAAAGTTCCTGACGAAGAAGGCGCCGACGATACACTGACCAGGTGGAAGGGGAAGACGTAACCTTCGACATACGGGATTGCTCAAGTTTGTCCATAAATTGTGCAGTCCCGGCCCCAAAGTTGCCCTAACAGTAGAATAATTTACCAGGCTCGGGAAGACGCACAAGCACACACTGTTTTCGCCTCAAATTTGTGAGCCCTTTCCTCCATGGCTAAAGGAGGCGGTTTTTTCGTACTCTTGTTTAGTGATTCATTGTGCCTTTTCTCCTCTTCATCTTCTTGTTCTTCTTTATCTGTATTCTCCTCTTTTTTTCTTTTCTTTTTCTTCTTCCTCGTCTTGCTTTCATATACTTCTGTTTATTTTCCTTTACATTCTTTTGGTCTCTAATTTAAGCTCCATTCTACTTGGTTAAGATGGCTTACAGGTGTTTTCTCTAGTGGCCTGTAGTTACTTACTGTGAATCAATAATCTGTAATATATATATTTTTTCCCTTTCCACCGACTTAATTAGCATCAGAAGTTTAAAAGAGTATAATTTGCTATATGATGACAGAATGGGAAGGAAATATTATACCAGACAGTCTCCTTAATCGACGAGAATATGACTCTTATGAGCTGTGTTTTCCTTGTAACTGGAAATTTCGTGATGCCTCTTCCTTATCAATGTTTAATATATGTATCCATGTTGTCAGTGGCATTATTTAGTTTTTCTTTAATATTTAAGAAATGCATCATACACTCTTATTATATCCATCCCAGGTATGTCGGCAATTCATTCCTGCCTCACGTGCCACTTACACCGCCTACATCACTGTGGGTCTGCACGTACACACACTACCCTTACAGCAGTTTAGAATATGCTGAACAAATTACAATACATTCACGGCATACCTCCAGGCGAAAACAGAAGGCTTATAAAAATTTTCCCCTTTCATTCCAATTACTTCCATCTGTTTTATTTAAGCAATTTTCTGTCTGCCTATCTATCTATTGCCAGAAGCCTTAATCCCGTAAGGGGTGGCAATTTTCAGGGGCTTTACTTCAGCTCAGAATAAACCGTCTGGTGGTGGATGAAAAATACGTCATCAGAGTGAAATGGTTTATGAATACTTTGTAGATAACCCAGTCTGACATGCGGGTGTCCCTGGAACTAAATATAACTGTTTTGGAATAACAATTACGTTCACGGAGAGATATGAGGATGGATATACAACAGGCACATCCGTAAAAATATTGGATAGATTTATAGGCACATACAAATCAACAGCGACCTAACCAATCATTCAAAACAGCACGCACAATTTCTCTGTCTCTGTCTGTCTGCCTGTCTGTCTGTCTGTCTGTCCGTCTCTCTTACGTACGTCATCCTTTAAAGTCGTCACTGCAAACACACACACTCACACACACACAAAAGCGAGCGCCCAAAACACCAAACTGAATATGAATTTGGCGGATTTTCGGTGAGGTTCAAGGGCAGCGTTGGTGCTTTGTGTGCGGCTGCTTGATAAACGTGGCTTTAAAAGGTTCGCTGATGGAGTTTGAGTACGAGGACACGGAGAATGGGCTGATTTTTTTTTATTTATGTGTGTGTGTGTGTGTGTGTGTGTGTGTGTGTGTGTGTGTGTGTGTGTGTGTGTGTGTGTGTGTGTGTGTGTGTGTGTGTGTGTGTGTGTGTGTGTGTGTGTGTGTGTGTGTGTGTGTGTGTGTGTGTGTGTGTGTGTGTGTGTGTGTGTGTGTGTGTGTGTGTGTGTGTGTGTGTGTGTGTGGACGATCGCCTGCCTGCGGTCGCTGGGGTAATGACCAACATTGCCGCCCCTCTGTCAAGATATGCCCTCTGCCTGCACGCAATTTTTCCTGCACTTTTTCTATATTTTCCCCTGAATTTTTTTCCCACTGTGCATTTGGTTGTCACGTTAGGGCTTAAAAAATCAGAATGCAAAAATGGGAAGCGAAACTCTGGCGAATCCTTAATTAGCAGTTCTCTCACAGGAAATTAAAAACAGAATATGCAAAGGAAAGATTGAAAATAAAACAAATCCTCCTTCAATTAAATAATAATTAAGTATAAATATAAACAAATAAAAATCGAATATAAGCTAGAGATGATCAAAATAATTAGGATACAAGAGAAAAAGTTAATCTCATTATTAAATAATCGTCAAGTGCCAACCGTAAGGTAAAAAAAGAATTACTCTATGGTTTCATGAATGCATGAATAAAATAAAACATGAGAATATCAGCTATGACAGAGGTTCGTGATAAGTATTACTAAACCATTAACTGTAAGAGCTCTCCTTTGATCCACATAAGATCGTATGGAGGTAGCAATATAAACAGGAAAGGCGTTGAATACTATGGTACCGCTCACTATGGTAGACTTGCCATCTGGGGAAAGAGCTCTGTCGGGTCGGCCCCGTAAGCGCCCCACATAAGCGGCTTGACTTACAGAGCAGTGTTAGGGTGGGATCAGGATGCTTTCTGACACCTCTTCCTTACCTGACTACTTCCGCATAACATAAGTCTATGTTCTTATGTGTGATAATCGTGTAAACTACGTCGATTTCGGAATATTATGAAAAATACAAGAAACTCAACTCTTCTTCCCTTTTGTTGAGTCCTTAGGCAGAGGAAGCTCATGGGCCTCCACCATCACAACTTAAAGCCATACTCTCTCTGCGATGATGTCTTGCTATATTACTCCAGGGGGGTCCGGGGAGTGACAGCGCTTGAAGTCTGGCTACTGTAATTCAGATTATTTGAGCCTCGAGGGACCAACCCACGTCTATGAGAGCGTTTTTACCGAATTCTCTTACTTGAAATTACCACCGTACTAACAAGGCGGCAAGATCAAAATAAGGTTATCATACCTAAGATGTATTTGTCTCTTCTTCAGCTACATTATCCATTCGGCTTCCTGGGATTTTCTGGCCACCGCATCGACAGAATGATTCAATACGCTGTGGATTTATCGCCCGCGGGGTAAACAAGAGGCGAGGGAAGCGACAAGTGTAAGACAGGGGAAGGAGAGGAAGACTAAGAGTGGGGAAGTGGCGTCTCTTGTTCCCTCAGACGTGCCATTTCTCCTACTTTCCACGTTTCTCTACTTCACGTAAAAAAGAAACAGTACACGAAAAGAAAATCTACGAGTGTTACTTGTTCTTAGGCAGTGCACAACTGTTGTCAAGTTTATTATCTAACTTTACCGCTTAATGCCGCATCCCGTGAGAGATCGCCTAGACACAAACGACATCCAGGTGTTTCCTTTATTACTCACTGCTACTCATTTCAGATCCCCTTTTCCCACAACACACCAGCGCACTCCTCCCATACATATACTGTTCTCTCGCACCTTACCTCGCTTTCCAAAACGGCCTCGAAATTGAGTTCAATTGTGATCATACTAAATAAACACTGATACTGAAAAAGGTTGCAATCATGTTAGTCCAGCTTCACACACACACACACACACACACACACACACACACACACACACACACACACACACACACACAAAGCAATCCCTACATACCAGAGTAGCAAACATGGCCCCCAGCGTCAACAACAACAACTACTGTCCCCCACCATCACCCCCACACTCCAAACAAGAGCCGCATCAATAAAGTATCCTGAGTTATTGCAATCGCCGCCACAAAAAAGGAAACAAACATCGAAAACGCCCACCGTTGGCCATCAACAGAGCCACACGCCTTGCCATCATATCCACACCACCACCATATTGCCAACCACACCCCTACCACCACCACACCGCCACCACAAACACTAAATTACCATACACACCAACACTACTACACTGTTAATTACACCATCACCACATCACCACACACATCAACACTTCCACACTCTTCACCACCCTCACACCACCATCATATTGCCAACCACATCCCTACTACCACCATATTTTCAACCACACCACCACCAACACCGCATTGCAAACTACACCAACAATACCAAATTACCAGCCAACAGCCACCACCACCACCACCACCACCACTTCCACTGCAACATCAACTTTCCACCTTACTAACTACACCGCCATAGTTAAACATTCCCACACATTAGCACAACCACACCACCACAAACATACTACTAACAACCTCCTTATCAATCACGGCCACTACAATCACTTACCACAAACACATTACCATAAACCTTCACCAAATTCACACCACCATACCCACATTACCACAAGCACGCCACTATAATCATATTGCCACAAGTGCACCATCATATTCGCATCATCACTACAGACAAGTTACCACATCCTAGCCAACACACACACACACACACACACACACACACACACACACACACACACACACACACACACACACACATCCCCTAGAGCTGGCGCTGTAAAACACACACACACACACACACACACACACACACACACACACACACACACAGTAGCAAACATGACCACCCCGCCACCACACACAAATTACCATGAACATGCTACCGTACTGGCTCCACCACAATTATGTTAACACTACGACACCAGCAATCTCCAAAAGCGCATTACCCATAACAGCTACTCCGCTACACCTACCACCTTGCACCGCCAATCCACCTCAACCATACTACCAGTCACTATCACCACAGCCATGCTCACACTACCGTACAAATCACACTAACCACAACCACCATCACACTATAAATCACTCCACTAAAACCACATTAGCTACCACACACACTCACACCACCCACCACAACAGTACCACAACCATACCATCACCCCACCCTCTCACATCAAGCCAATCATTCCTCACGAACCCACCACAATCACACCATGCAACCAGATTACCACCCAGAGCCACACCACCACAGTCAATCACCAACCGCAACCACCACAAAAGTTCTCTCACTACAACACCTACTACCTCCAAAAGCAAACCATCCATATCGCCCAACACTACCACTCCACCTTATCCACACCACCACTACCACATTCCTACAACCACTACCGCCATATAAGCCTTACCACACAAACAACCTTCACACCAACTGCTTCCACAATCATTACATTCACCACAAGTACTACCACAACAACGTCACCGCCACAATCACTATCATAACATCATCATTAGAGGGAATACTATCATCCCAAAGAGCAGGAGACGGAATAATGCATAATATTAAGATACGATAACTTTCTGCCTCTTCACTGAACTCCTGGTAAACAGGTGGGGGCAAAAGGGTGGGTTATATAGACAAGAGTGGAGGGGATGAGCAGGGATAGTGATGGATGGTGATGGATGATGCAGGTCGGTCAGTATTGGCGGTGTGAAGGATTAAATCACAAGTTGTCTCCACGAACAACTTGAACAGCAAAGGAGGAACTTAAGCATGCGCTTGTCAATGCCCTCAAATTCACCCGCTTTACTGTACACGAACTATATCAAGCTAACAAAATCACAACAACCAAAATCCCACCAACTACCACCACAAATGATTAACAAAATACACTCACACAGACCAAAGAGCCACTGCAACCCTATTTTATATCTCCCCCGTCTCTTTATTCCCTTATCACCCTCCTCTCCCACCAAAGTCACATATGTGGGGCGGCAGCAGCGGAAGAGTGGTGGGGCAGGGGAGAGGAGCAAGGTCGGGGAGAGGGGGGAGGAGCAAGGTCGGGGAGTGTAGTGGAGTGTACAGGCCGGGGGTCTACATCAGGCTGGCATCAGGGTCCGACAGGCTGATGGTGATGGCCGCCTGCCGGGGTGATGCATGACCCTCTCCCCTCCACTCCAACCCTCTGCTCTTTTCCATTCCTACCTCCCTCCCCTTCCACTCTCTCTCTCTCCCTCCCTACTCTCCTCCTCCTCTCCTTCTATCTCTAGATCTTTATTCTTTCTTCCCTCCTCGATCCCTTCCCTTGTTACTTTCCTTAATCCTCCCCTCGCTTTTTCACTGACTTTCTCCCCCCTCCCTCTCGACCTCTTCCGCCATCCCTTCTTCACTCCTCTTAAAGCCATCCTCCCTCCCTATCTTTCAACATTTTTAGCCTTCCCCTTCTCTCTGCCATCCTGCCCCCCCTCCCAGGTCAGACGAAATGAGTAGCAGGGGTTAGGGGTGGTTGCGGAGTGCACACACAGTTTGGCGATTCGGTGGCTCGGTCGGTTAGCTATGGGTCTCGTGTCTATGGAATGCTTTTGACATAGATTCAAGCCTCATTGACTGTCACTTAGTTTGTAGGGTAAACGCTCACAAGTTAACGCCAATCCGCTTAAATCAAATAACCAAACAAACACCTTACCATACTTCCATTATCTACTGTTTCACCTAATGTGCCTTGTCTGTCCTACCTTCCTCCTATTTTCCTATGGCTTTATTGTGTATCCCTACAGATCGTCTAACATCAGGCTAGTATCAATTTCCGACAGGCTGATGATGATGGTCGGGTGCTGGGGTAATGAACGACCCACTCCCCATCGATTCCACCCAACACTTACTCGCTCTCAAACCTTTCCTCCCTCACTAGCAACGCCTCCTGTCCTCTCTCTCCCCTTCCTCCCTGACTCCCATCCACTTCTGTTCTCTCACCTTTTCCACCCTGACTTCCATCCATCCCTTCCAACTCTCTCTCACCTTCCTCCCTGACACGCATTCCTATCCTCTTCCTCTCTGACTCCCTCCCGTACTCGTCCCTCTTACATTCTCTCCCCTCCTCGATCCCTCTTACATTATCTCCCTTCCTCGATCCCTCTTACATTCTCTCCTCTCCTCGTCCCTCTTACATTCTCTCCCCTCCTCGATCCCTCTTACATTATCTCCCCTCCTCGATCCCTCTTACATTATCTCCCCTCCTCGATCCCTCTTACATTATCTCCCCTCCTCGATCTCAATTACATTCTCTCCCCACCTCGATCCCTCTTACATTCTCTCCCTTCCTCGATCCCTTCCATTTCTTAACCCTACCCACCGACTTTCTCCCTCACCTCGACTCTTTTCTGCCTGGTCTCTCTCTCTCTCTCTCTCTCTCTCTCTCTCCTTAACCTTTATCTCAACCCTTCCTTTCTGCCATAACTCTTTTTTCTCCTATTCCCTCTATCGCTTCTTCCTTCTCTTTTCTCTTTCCATCGTATCTCTCGCTCCCCTCTCTTTTCTCTCTCATCTTAAGCACTCTCCTCCCATCCTCGCTTTTTTTTTTGTCTCTCCCATCTTCTCTTTTCCCTCATGACAATCCCACCCTCCCTCCCTCCATTTCTGCTCTCCTCTTTCTCCTTCCTTTTCTATTCCCTCCACCATTCCTTCCTCTCTCCTCCCTCTCCTGAATCTCTTTCCCATTTTTCTTTTCTCTCCCTCTTATCTCTCTCTCTCCTTCTCTCCCTCCCTCCCCTCACCACCTCTGATTTCCTCTGTATCCTTCCTTTTCTGTCTCGTCCATCGCTCTTTCCACTTTCCTCCCTCTCCTTAATCTCTCTCCTATTCTCTCTTTTCTCTTCCCTTACTATCTCTCTCCCTTCCTCGCCCCTCCATCTCTGTTCTCCTCTTTATTCATTTTTTGTTATTCCCTCCATCGTTCCTTCCTCTCTCCCATTCTCTCTTTTATCTCTCTCCCTTCCTCTCCTTCGTCACCGCCCACATCTCACCACTCTCTATTTTCCTGCCGCCTCTCCACGTCTGTTTCACTCAGCTTTTCCCCAGTCTCTGCCTAAAATTGATGACAGCTTTTGCATATCAGGTATATATATTTTCATCGTTACTTCCCCTAATAGTGGAAGAATCTGGTTAATTCCCCTACAAATGGTCTTCCTCATACTGCACTAATTAGTCTGGCACTGCAATCATCATCATTATCATCATCACCATCATCACTGTATCATTATCATCATCATCATCATATTATTATTATTATTATTATTATTATTATTAATCATATCATCATCATCATCATCATCATCTCGACCCCAATTCCCACCTAAAGATGAGGTGAGGTAGGTTGTAGCAACTAAGAAAAAGAATGTACAAATGTTGAAGTTTATCAGCGGCATACCCAGTGAAACAGGCCATAGAGTCATTCACACTTCATTCAAGCCTCTGAAATCCTGAAGCAAGAATTTCAAAAGAAAATAATATCGTACTGAACGGGCCTGTGGATTTTTTTTTCTATTGTAACTAATAATAATTTGGTCTTATTTCAACTGGTAATGTTCGTTTACGCTTTTTTTTTTTTTTATGGCCAGATTGCATATTTTCCCCCTGACAACTGTTACAATTAACTTTTTAAATTGAACAAATTAATTTATACAGAAATATTTTTTTCCTCTAAATGATAATGAAAATTTTTTACTCTTCCCCAGACAACTCACGATGTTTTTCTCAGGCAGTGTTGTTGTTTTTATTTTCCTGGATTAAAAGACAACAGGACTACACTGATGTCCGGGCAACAGGTCGTAAATTCTCCAGAGAAATCCCCGTGGACTCAGAATCCATCAGCTCCTCCTCCTCTCCGCTTGACAGCCCACCACAGGAAATCTTTCAAGACACACGACTTCCTGGAGCTGGTCCCTCTCTCTTCCTTTCCCTTACACCGCCACTTCCCTCCACTCCCAGGGGCTGCTTGTCCTTTACGAGTCCCTTACGTCCCTCTACCTCCTTTCTATGGAACCTCCTGTGTCCCATTCGCCCTGATATACAGTTTGGACCTAAAGGAGCAAACGTAACCGGACGATCTGCTCTTTGAAAACAGAGGAACAGTTGGGGACAGATTTTTACTTTATATTTCGCCGCCTTTACTTCGTCTAATATTTCAGCTCTTATGTTTTGTCTCATACTTCGTCTCTTTTATTTCTCTTAAAGTTTCAATTCCTCAACTTCGTCTAATATATCATCTCTTCTACTTTGCCTAATATTTCACCTCTTCTACTTCTTACCATGCCCATGAACAGTTTAGGGCAAAAGTACTGTACGGTTAGCGGGTCATCTCCTTTCCTTCTCACTTCCCTTTGCCAGCTAATATTCCTAAGGCGACGGAAGCCTGGAATGCTTTTCTGGCCAAAGATGATCCTCTCTGCTACGATGCGTCACGGAGGAAAACAACGGACGTGCACCAAGTATGAAGCAGACGCAGTGGGGCAGTAACCAAACTTTTGATTCTAAATATATACCGGTTATAGCATGCGTGAGTAAACTGGAGGATGAATGATTAGGATATGGCAAATTTAGGGGATTAATGATGACTTCTAAGGTGAAATTAAAACACTGATGGGACACTGCACTGCTGAAACTACAGATCTTCGGACATTCTGGTATGGTCATGAAGGGAGAGAGGTAAATGGAATTGATTTTTAGAACGGAAATAAAACAAAGGCTGACTGATTATGCCATTGTAATTTTAGAGGCATGGGAGAGGCGAGGCTTCCACGATGAAACCGAAGCTTGCTGTCAATCATGATGAGAATAAAACTAAAACCCAAGCCACTGAATTCTGAACGATTTGAGTTACGTAGGTTATAGAATGAAATGTGAATGAAATGGCTTACAGTCCATGTCAGTTGAAGAGCCATTCTGATTTCTCCTGTGGTTTTGTGACTGTGAAGCAAAAATAACGATAAAAATAATAGTTAAGCCTCGCACAGAATTCCATGAAAACAGAAATCAACGGTTTTCAGGAGGCGGAATTACATTATTAATGACAGGGATGGAGGCAACTGACACTATTTCCAGAAAGGTGACCGACTGAAGGGGAAAAAAAAAAGAGTTTTGACACTACATAGGGAGTGAGGAAAAAAATACAACGGAAGAAAAATGAAATATTGGTTGAACTAAAAACGTGAATATCAAAGTCATCTTCTGATATGACTATAACTTTTTACGCTATATCGCTCGAAATTAATGTACTGCCATAATTAAAAGGTGTCAAAGGGACTTTTTATATATGATAGCAATACAAAACACGTGACAAAAGAGAATGAGACGCAAGGATACTCTGCGTCATTTGGGGAGGAATGAGAGGTATGGAAGTTAGGACAATATGCTGGCTGAGGATTGCAGAAGAACTTTTGCTCACGACTGTAACAGATGCTTTGTTTTTATACTCTTTCTCCTGGGAGGCTTACCGAAGATGCTTAAGGGGATGGTATTAAACATGTTACCTATAATGAATCTGGGAATGACGGTCTTACGAGGAGATTACAAGCTCGTCTTTTTTTTTTTTTCGGTGGATTGCTTCTGTTTTATTTATTTTTCCAAGTTTAAATGTCTGTACCTCTATATATCGATTCTCTGTCTGCCTGTATGTATGTGCCTCGTGTATCTGTCTCAGTCTGCCTGCATATCTCTTTGCCGCGCCTCTGCCTCTTTCTTTTTTGTGGGTGTTTGACAGCGTCTGGTGTATTTGTCTTTGTTTCTGTCTCTTGTCTCCATCTCCCTGTCTGTGCCTGTCTGCCGTGCGACACTATCTCTCCTCCTTCTTTCCTCTCTCTGTCTCTGTCTGTCTCTCTCATCTAAACCCTTTTCTGCCCATCTCTAAACTCTCTCAAGCCACTATTAATTTGCCTCTGTTTGACTATAGCCGACCCACTTCCCTTTCTTTCTCTCTCACGCAGTTTCTCTTCATTATGTCTAATTTACTTAACTTCTTCAATCGTCACTTGGCTGACGTGGAGAGAAATGGCCACTTCTCTCCCACAACTTCACTTTCTCCTTCATCACTTTCCGTCCCCTTCTCACGTCTTCCTCCCCTCCTCTCTCTCAAGCCTTTTTCTGTCCCCTTCCTCTCTTCACTAGCTCCCCCCTACCCCCCTCGGATACCTTCTCCACTCCTCCCCTTTTCTTCTCTTCATCCATTCCATCCCCCTCCACCCTCATCTATTTCTCCCTGTTTCCTCTTTCTCTCATATTTTCTTATCTCATCCCTCCCTACTTTTCCTTCTTCTCTTCCAACAGTGTTTTCCTTCTTTGACCAGTTTTCCCCCCAGTTCACACCTCCTTCTCCCCTTTTCCTTTGATCCACAGTTCCTCTCCCTCCGCCCTTCTCTCCTTCCTCCCTATCCACGCAAACTCCATTCCCAGCTCTTCCCCTATCCATCACCCTCTGCTTGGTCGTTTATACTCATTCTCCTGTCTTCATTCTCCTACAAATTCCCTCTTCTCATCTCTCTCCTTCCGACTATCCTCTCTCCTTGTCCTTCTTTTCTTTCCTCATTCCCACGCCATTCACGGTCTCCCTCAGGTATTATCCCTCTACCCCAGCCAGTCATTTTCCTTTTACACCCGAGAATACGATGGTGAGAGAGGGGTATTATTTTGCTCGGCATATGTCTATCTGTGAGCCTCTGTTAACGAATTAAGGTAAACAATTTTGATTCGAATTTTACGAAACCTTGTGGCAGGGTTACGGTCTGCCAAGGGATTTGCATATTGGCTTTACGAATAATGGGTCATAAGTGGAGGTTAAATTAAACAGCTTTGACCCGATTTAAACCAAACTTGGTGTACGACTTGAAGGTAAAGGAAAAACGAGGAAATACGGTTTTGAGAATAATTAATCCAAGATCAGGATAAAGGGATAATATCAAATTTCAACCCTGCTTCAACATTCCTTACCCACTACTCCCCTGTCTTATCCCTTCTTAATCCTCTTCCTTCCTCTGGACTTCCTTCCTCTCTCTTCCCTCCATTCCGTCTTCCCTCTCTCCCTCCCCTCTCTTTTTCTTCCCTATTTTCTCCTCCACAAACCCCCTCCACCTTCCTCACCCAACACTTCTCTGCCTCAACCCCTCTTTTTCGTTCCTCTAGATTACCTTCCTTTGTCTCCTCTTCTTCTACTCTTCCGTCTATTCCATCTTTTCTTTCCCCATCCAAGTTCTCTCCATTCACCGCCTTCCTCACCTCTCGTTTTTCTTTAGTCTCTTGATATAATCCCTCCCTCCCCTTCTTTTCCTCCTCCCTGTCCTCACCTCTCGCCACCCCCTCCCCTCTTCACTTCTAATCAACCCTGTCCCTCCTCTCTCCACTTCCTCGCCCATTACACCCCATCGCTCCCCACCACTTGCCCTTCTCCCTCCTCCTCAACCCCTCCCTCTCCTCATCCCTCTCTCCACTTCCTCTCCCTCTTCCCCACCCCTCACCAGCCCTCCCCCTCCTTTCCCTCCTCATCCATCACCACCTCTCACTCACTCCTCCTCACCCCTTACCCTCCTCATCCCTCACCATCCCTCTTCCCCACTAACACCACCCTTCACCACACCAACTCCTCACGCCTCACCACCCCTCTCCCTCCTGCTCCTCACTCCCCCTCTCTCTCTTCCTCCCCCCTCCTCAGCTCTCCACTACAGTCCACTCCGTCGATCCAGTAACTTTTGTGGACACGTGATTTGGGTTTGGTCTCGAGAGGGGACGCTGGCCTCTCTGGGTCACGTTCTTCGTTTTATACAGTTTTGTTATATAATGCTAGTCACGAAGAAGGGCTATGGGACGGGTGTAGAGCCGTAGCATTGCCTTTTTCAATCAGTGAACTATATGAAATAGGCTGCGGAAGGTCGAAAATATAGGCGAAGTCAAAGTGAAAAGAGCACAGCAGTAGCAAGAAGAAAATGGAATACACGAGATGTCGCAGTGAAAAGGTTATACATATTTTCCTTCATTATTTAATATGATGCATAGAGGCAAAGAATACTGGCAAAAGAAAGAGGGAAAAATCCGTGTTGCAATGAAAGTGTGGCAGTGTAAGGGGGAAGCCATCTCTCTGTCCAGCCCTTTCAGCCACTGGCGAAGGGGAAATGAATAACGGAGATAAAGGGGAGGCGGTGCGAAGGAGAGGCAAAGAGAAAGGATGGAGGGAGAGAATGGAAGAAGAGGGAGAGGCGAGAGGGTAGAAGAAGACAGACGGGAAATGGCTCAGGGAGAGGGAGAGAGTGGAACAGGGAGAGAAGAGGTAGAATGACATGGACAAGGAGGGGAAGAGCTTACATAGATAGTTAGAGGGGCAGGGGCAGAGAGTGGGAGTTGGCAAAGGAAAAAGGATAGGGACAGGGAAAGAATGAAGAGGGAGAGAGAGGGAAAGACAGCCAGGGAGATGGAAAAAGAGATACCGTATGCAGAGAGGGAGAGAGAGGGTAGAGAAAGAGGGTGGACAGAGAGGAGAGGGAGAAGGAAGCACCCTGGTAAAAGATTCCAGCGAGAGAAGGTATGTGAGTAGAGGAGCATCGGATTACTTGAAGAAGGATGCCACAGCAGGATAGACCCCGACAAACCTCAGGGGACGGGTGCTGTCGGGATGAATCGTGTATAAAAATGTAAAGAAAAAATCACCGTATTGGCATTATCGTCATGGCCACATTTCCGTAGTCTTCATCATCCCAGGTCTAATCACGTTTGCTCATCATCAATTTCATTTTCACCATTGTAATTTTCCTATATCCTCCTCCTGCGCCTCATCATCATCATCATCTTTATCATAATCATCTATAACGTCATCATCATCATTATTACAATCTCCATTATCACCATCCTTATCTTGTCCTCGTCGTTATCATCACCATCATCGTCATATTCATCATCATCACAGCCATCACCATCGCCTACCTAACCCTGTCCTCATCAATGAAAATGGGACGGCCGGAATCTGCAAATAATTAAACAAATATAAAACAGCACGAAAGGTAAGATCTAAGCGCTCCCATCCTCAATCCCCTACAAGCCACATGTCCACTCATTCACCACCGAAGCCTACGAAATTCTCAGCTCCCTCCCAGCTTGTGGCCATTTACGTAAAGGCAGATATATAGCGATGATATATTTCTAGTTTGACAGTGCATACTCCCCCCCGTTGCTTTTTAGAATATGCTACCTGTGAGTATCAAGGGAAAAAGTATAGTTTGGAGGAACATTTTTTTTTTGTAATTTTATATCGAAATGTTACTTATTTGCTCTGGTCCTTCCTTTCCTCTATCTTGACTTCCCCCTTTGCTCTCCCCTCTCTCCTCACACTCTTTCCTCCATACTTCTCAATCTCATTCTCCCCTCTCTCCTACCACCATCCCTTTCCTTGCCCCATCTCCTCCACCCCCTCTCCTAAATCCCTCACTCCCCTCCCTCTTCCCTCGCCGCAATCCCTCTCCTCTCCATTCTCCTCATTTGCACCCCTCCCTCCCACCTCATTCATCTCCCTCAGTGACAAGAACTGGATCAGGAACCAGACATTTCTCCGGTTGTTCCCTGTATTGCCCAGTCACCCATCTCATTGACTACCACGGCCCAGCATTCCACCTCACTGCACACATTCGATTCCCCGGCCACACACCAGTTCGCTTCGCTGGCTATACTGCCCTAACAATACATCACGCTGCCCACTTCCTCACCCACCCTACCTGTTCTTTTTACAAATATGACAACTCCACTTACCTGGCTGAATATCTACCGACTTCTCGCGTTACTCTGTGACCTGTTCACCTGGTTGTTCACATAGATACCTGATCATCAACCATACTGCCTACGTACCTTATTACCCACCCACCTACCAGGCCATTAATGTAACTGATCATCATTTCACTTACCTACCTGATTACCGACACATCCACCTGATCATTCACCCACGTACCTACCTGATTACCCACCCACCCTCCCACCCATGTGATCATCAACCTAACTGATCACTCATCCACCCACCTACCTACCTGATTACCCACCCCACACCTGACCATCAGCCAAACTGATGCTGAGAGGGGAAGAAAGAGAACGAGTGAGGGAGGAGAGAGATCAGACTGGAAAAATGGGTGCTGAAACGGTACTCAGAGAGGACGAGTGGGTGCTAAAAGGGTACGAAAGAGGGACGAATGGTACTGAAAGGGACCAGTGAAAGTTAAGAGGAACTATGGTACCACAGATGATGAAAAAGAGCGAATGTGAAGAGCAGAAAAGTGATGATATGGGCAGAATGGGTGCTCAAACAAGATGAATGGATTATGAAAGTGAAAGAATGGATGCTGCGAGGAGATGAGAGTGGCCTGTGGATTGTTAACCCTCACATGGTTGCGTTTTCTCCGGTTATTTCATTTCAGCTAACACCAGGCGTTTTAATTCTGATGAGGCTGAGTAGCAGGAGCCTGAGAATATAAACATCGTCACCACTAACACTCTTATCGTCGGGAACACTCTAGTATTCTGTTCCGGCTTACCCCGTATGCCTTTACGCAGCCGAGAGTAACAGGAACCAGAGAGTGACAACAGAAACAGAGGGAGAGCTGAACAGAACTGAGTGAGTGCTGAAGTGAGCTGAGTAAAAAGTATACAGAGCGAGAGGACGGAGAGAGAGGGTGCACAAGTGCCCCAAAATACACCCCTTGGCTACGCAGATTGGCGCTGCACTGATTTTGTCCCAGTAAAACTTTGCCCGGCGGAGAAATTCTGATTAGGTTATCAAATTACCTACCATACCGTCCTTGTTATGTCTGGTAACGCAAGGGGATTACACTGACTGCGGCCGCCAATCGCTTTTTCATGGCAATATATAATCTGGAATCAGAAATTAACGTGAGGTTGTTTTCGTGCTGTATCGGATGACCTTAAGCTGAAAAAACAGAGGCAACATTTTCCAGCCAACGGGTGACATTTCCCAAATTTTGCGTTTGTATGCGAATACCGTAAGTGTATATGTTTGTATTTGTAACTCATACGAAAGTAAAGAGAGGACCGACTAAGGGGCGCGCCTTAATTGGATGGTTGTAATGGCGCAAGTGGTTTCGAGGTCGTGTTTTGGTAGTAACACGCCTTTTTTTATTATTATTTTTGGCCTATAAAATAATGGTAAAGGCCTCAACTAAAAAATTGAGAAAGGGGTCTCAAGGATATACATACCGGTAGTAACTTTCTGAAAAATCAAAACAGAAATGATATCGTAAGGCCGTAGCAACGAGCCTTGGTAAGAAGAACGAGAACAAGAAATAAACGGGGAGAAATGAAGAAGAACGTTTTCCCTTCGTAAAATTTATGAATCATGTGTGGACGGGAGATAAAGGGATGGAAAGGAGGAAAGAAGGAAAGGGGTGTGGGAAGGAGAGAGGTGATGTGTACAAGGGAGACAAATGGGAATGGGAGGGAGTTGGTGCGTAAAAGGAAATCAATGTGTAGAAGGAGGTAACTTGAGAGGGGAGAGGTGCAGGGGTAGAGGGATGTGTACCAGGAAGGCTGTGTGAAAGGAGAGAGGTGATTTATGAAAAGGAGGAGGCAATATTTGTATGGACGGTGGCGTGTGGAAGAAAAATGACGTGAGGGGTGGATAAGTGTACGGAAGGAGGGTGTGTGTAGACAGGTGATTGTCGGAAAAAGGTGCTGTGTGGCAAAAGGGGTGTGCGAGGCCGGGAGGAAGTGTGTGAATGGTGTGTATTAGAGGTGTAGGACGAAGGTATAGTGTGAAATGATTGTGGAAAGACGGAAGTGTATGGCTGTGAGACAGTGGGAGTGCGTGGGTAAAGTGGTGCAAGACTGGAAGGCTGTGTGAGTCTGCGGGAGGACAATGAATTTTCTGTGGATGAGGTGTGGGAAAGTGGTGGTGGTGTGAGTGCGAATTAGAGCACGGACAGGAGAGGGTATCTATGGCATGGCGGTCCATTCCAGTTGGGATTAAGGCATGGTGAGTGTGTGGTAGGGAAGGTGAGTGTGTCTGCGTGAAGACGATGATGTATGACTGCAAAAATGTGCATGAGTTTAAAGTGTAGTACGCCTGTGAGAAATGTTGATTTCTGGTGGGAACTGGGTAGATGGCGGTGTATAAAAGGTGTGGTATATGCATATATGTATGTATATACGTATGCAGCACTGTATGAACGGATGTATGTCTGTGCGCACTGGAGAGTGTATATGTTCGCACGCGGGTGCGTGAAAGCGTGCATAAAATGTGTGTTTGTGTGCGGGAGAAGGCGGTGAGTTCTGACTGAAACGGTGGTGTGTGGGAGAAAGATGGCGGTGTGTAGGAGTTACTGTGAGGTAGGACTGAAGCTGGTATAACAACATACTACATTTAAAATACGCTTTTCTCAGCTGTTTTTCTCGTCCAACTTTACCATCAGAATCACAGTGTTGACAAATCCAATCGTCAAAGCAAAACAAAGCATAAAATACTGGTGCAATTAAGCAACAGATCAAGCCGGATTGAGAGCCAAAGGTCATGTAGCAAAAATCCACACATTTCAACCTCATTACCCAAAAGGTCTCCTCAACGCTGAAAAATAAAAAAGAAACGTGTCTGGCTAGAGCGAGAGAGAGAAAAAAAGACGTCCCTGTACAATTGTTAAGAGATTGTTTCGTATCCCTTCACCATAAGAGGTCTCCACATGGTTGGATATAATACTCTGGCAGCACCACGATTACAAATAAAGGAGTCATGGCACTGAAGGGATCAAATTATAAAGGTTAGTTGAAAAAAAAGTGACTCTCTATGTGCCTGCGAAACACCATCAGTTATACACAACTTGAACGATAGGCTTCCACGCATAATGAAGCATATTTTCACCAAGTTCTCGTTATAAGTTGTATATTCTGGTGGTATGTCAAGTTCCAGCATAAATATGGAAAAACTGTCCATTAACTTTTTTACTATGATGGCAACCTTTTGACATCTAATGCTTTCGCTATCTGGTCATCTTGTTAAGCTCAGAAGAGACTTATCAAACTGAAGGGTTTATCTAAAATCTCCATCAATTCCTTCACGACATGATATCTCCATTCAGATTTAAAAGGAAGGTCGAATGCCGGCAAAAAATTAAATACGTTATCTTTAATGAGGGAGTTAAAAAGTGTCATTGCCTCCTGTGAAGCTGATTTCCCTGCTCAGCACATTTAAAGTACTATTTGTATGGATAAAGTTGTGATACTGTTGACAATTTTGCTGACTTATGCCGAGGGCTGCTTCAATAAGTCTGAATATGACAAATAAAATTCTTGGGTCTTAATTTATTCAGATAATACACACATGCAAGCAAATAAATCACTTACATGTACGTGATACACACATACTTACATACAGTACATACATACATGCATACATACATACAGTATATACCTATTCCCACACGACACTAATAAACACCATCCATACACTCGCATTCAGCTGATGCTTCCCCTGAACAGTTACTACTAAAACACACACACACACACACACACACACACACACACACACACACAATGAACTTTGACATAAACGTGTAGGAGTAAACGTTTTACAGCTTTTTTTTTTTTTTTTTTTTTTTTTTAAGACAAAATATCAGGGTATCAGCAAACGAAAGAGAAGTACGCTGCTTGTTTGAACATTGTAAACAGTGGTTCAACACGAACAAAACTACCTTGTAAGTAAGAGCACTCGGGTTGTGTCTGATCAGGAGTATACATATTACAATAATCAGGAGTTGAACGAGATAAAAATAAAAAAAAGACCTCAGACCTCACCAATTCATAAGGAAAATTCATAAGTGCGCAGTGTGTGGCTGGGCAGCGCAATATACGTGTATGAAGTATGCCTGACGAAGAGAGTGCGCTTCTGGCATGTGGATGGTGCTGGTGGGAGTGGAAACCCTAAAATTAGATGAAGAGACAAACTGGCGAGGTGGAAAGTGGCTCGGCGTGGAATAAAGGTTTATTTAGCTGGGATGCAGTTGCCCGGAGGTCCACTTTAGAGCAGACATTCCACGCAACTTCACGAGATGCGGCATCAGACTCAGGATAATTAGATAAAGTGTGGGGAGCCAAGAAGTAAAAATTTTAACTTCTTGTGCTTAGCGCTTAAGGGACATGCACGCAGAAACTCTCGGACGCACACATACTTTCGCTCTCTTAAAAGCACATGCGTGGACGAATCCCACAAACACGTGAATAAATATGCACTCAAAAACACGTTTTCCCTTTCATAAATAGCGTATACACTGACGCAAAAACACACGCACAAAGTATACACAAATACAGACTTTAATTTCATAAAAACACACACACATATAGACGCACAGACACAGACACACAGTTACCCGTCATGAAAAGTACTCACAGACTCATAAACATACGGATGAACACATTTTTCACTCTCACTAACAACATAAATATAGACGTAAAAACTCAAGCACAAAAGCACACACATATACATTCCTACAGTAAACACACACACACACACACACACACACACACACACACACACACACAGTCCACCCGTATTATAAGTAATGCATAACATGGGTACTGTGTCAGGCGTTGGCTATCAACACGAAGTATTTTTTCATCAAGGTTTTACGTATTCATAGCTGGGATGAGTTAAATATTCCCAGTGGAAGTTGGGTGGTCAACGCGTTGTCCATATTAGAAAAGTTTTGTTGGAACATGCTGGAAAAAGAATTACATTTAAAAGTAAAAAAAGAAAAATGGGGGAGAAAGTGCTGTGATTCTTACTGCCCTTTACATTTTTACTTTGCCCATAATTTTTTGAGACTGAGTGCCCTTTACATTTTGAAACAAAGGACGAACAGCTTTAAAATGTTGCACAGTGCGTCGGGTTTCAGTAAACGTGTAATATATTCTGCTGCGTCACTCGTTAAAAAACTAATTTTTACACTGACCAAAATTTTTATTTAGACACGCCGAAACAGGACATGGTTTTTTTTTTTCTACCATTCCCTGGACATAGAGTACAATATCTGATGCAGAAACTCCTAGTAATGAAGGGACAAGAAAACGATTTCCATTAATTCCAGTGCAATGTCTTTTCCATTTTTTTTTCCTGGGGTTGATCTTGTGATAGTGTTATGTTACTGTGCAATCCTTAATACGAAAGAAATTGCCTAACTTGGTGTGACTCAATGGAGTGAAAGGATAGTGAGAAATTGAGCGAGATGAGCGACGTCGAGAATTACACGGTTTTGAATGGAAGCGTCTCTCAACCTCTCTGCTGTGACTGTTAGCCTACTCCACTCTAGCACAGCAATTTTACATGTATTAACACACACACACACACACACACACACACACACACACACACACACACCGCTTGCTGGTGCAGTGGTAACGTTCTCGCTTGCCAACTGGTGGACGGGAGTTCGCGCCTCGCTCAGGTTGCGAAAAGTTTCACTGACGAAGTGGGTGGTTACTGTCCCCCTTGAGCAAAGGGACGGGTGTGTGCGTGTATGAAGGTCACAGCCTTGCCCTTAGACCGGACTATATGAGCTCTCAGCTCCCTTCCGGGAGGGTAAAAGCTGACGATCACGACCATCAAGTGATCCTGACCGACCCGGTGAATTACACACACAAACACACACACACATACATATATCACGAAAATACAGCGAATGCATCCACATCATCAGAGTCAAATGATATCATCAGTTCATATACCCTGCCCTAAGACCGTAATTAATCCTTCAGATAACGTATCAACCAAGTCGGTAATAACGAAGCACTTTGGATTCTGTGTTCTGAAGCTCTCTCCCCACCCCGAGCTCTTTCGAATTGCTCACCATACTATATATTTCCTGGTAATGAATGTATAGTCATTATTCTTCGTGGCAAATGGCCCCTTTTTATGAGTGCAAACTAAAGAGAACAATAAATTTCAATGAAACTGCTAAACACCTGACGCGCCGAGAAATATATGTCCAGCAACTGATAACAAGGAAGGTGGTGGTAAAAGACAATGAGAGACGTGTGTGTGTGTGTGTGTGTGTGTGTGTGTGTGTGTGTGTGTGTGTGTGTGTGTGTGTGTGTGTGTGTGTGTGTGTGTGTGTGTGTGTGTGTGTGTGTGTGTGTGTGTGTGTGTGTGTGTGTGTGTGTGTGTGTGTGTGTGTGTGTGTGTGTGTGTGTGTGTGTGTGTGTGTGTGTTGTGTGTGTGTGTGTGTGTGTGTGTGTGTGTGTGTGTGTGTGTGTGTGTGTGTGTGTGTGTGTGTGTGTGTGTGTGTGTGTGTGTGTGTGTGTGTGTGTGTGTAAGTAAGGTGAGTCAGGTGGTGGTTGGAGAGGCACCATGTGGGGAGGAGATGGTGTATGGGAGACGAGCCAAGTCTGGATTAAACCATATCACCACGATGACGCATTTATGGTCTATTCATGCTGCCTTCAGGAGAATCTATGCATTTCAGGGAGGGAAAAGTGATGATGATGATGATGATAATGATTAGAACAAAATTATCTCTCCTCTAGGCGAGTTTATTTATTTTAACCTAGATATCTCGTAATGGGGATGTTAGATACCACGAATAATCCATTCCCTCCAATGGCGTGTTTTTTATTCATTTCCAGTTCCCTCCAGACGATTTTCTTCAGCTTAAGGCAAGTTTAATGTAGTGTGGGAGTTAGAAAGTACCTCCATTAACCATTCTATCTTTTTTACTTGCGCAGAAACACAAACTTTTTACCAATTTACTTCACTTTACAAATAAAATGTCTTCTTTAGTACACGGTATCAATTAAACCAGAACAACGTGGAGTACATCCCTATCATTACGATAATATAAATCATGTCACAGTCGACGTTCTCCAATTAATTTAGCAGTTCATTAATACGACAATCAGGTACTCAGCGAATCATAAATAATCTCATACTGTGGTAGTTTCAATGGGGTATATGTATTGTCCCTCTTACCGCACGTATCATTATGACGCACGGACAGATCATTGTGTGGTACCGGGCGACCCTGTGATTATTAGTGCAAATACTGTCCTTGGTAATTGTCAGGACACATCACACAAAGCTGCACATATTGGGCGATATATCATTTGATGCACCAGGCGAACAGATTCACTGGAGTCTACAGAACTCGCTCATTTTCACATCCATCGTACACAAGAGGTGCGATACTTGTATGGTTGGCTGTACATAATCCACATACCGGTAACTTAACTAAAATTAAGGCGGATTTCAGCAAAACTTTGGTGGGGTTTCTCTCCACAGGTTAATCAGGAAGGTAAGGGTGCACAGTATGGGCGGGGATATTTTTAAATAGATTAAATCTTGGCTAAAAGGAAGGAGGCAAAAGGCTTGTGCAATGGTGATTAACTCAGACTCTAAGAACTAGAAGCTTTCAGAGAGACTTCACACTTTGTGCAAATGGTCGGATAATCAGCAAGTGATTCTTGATGTGGGTTTATGTAAAGCATTTAATATGGAGAAGCCTATTGTGGACACTATGAACAAATCAATACAGCAAATCATTAAACAGGAGTGCAAGAAGTCTACTGTGTGGGAGGGTGGTTTTTGTACGGAAAATCGGTACCATATGGGAAGAAGCTTGTGTATGAGGACACTTTCACGTGGATGGGGGAATACTGTACATACTCGGACGTGAAGCTGATGTCTGGGAGAAAAGAGGTGCGACATGGAAATAGTTTCTGCAAAAGGAGTAGTGTGTGAGACAGGAGTGGCATATGGGAGGAAGCTTGTGTGGGAGGGCAGTCATGTGTGAAACAGGAATGATGTGTGGGAAGATGTGTGATGGAGGTGGCGTGTGGAAGATAGTGCTCGAGGCAGGAGAGGAAGGCTGTGCGGGATGATACCTGTGTGTCAGAGGGAAATGGTGCAAATAGCATGTGGGATGAAGGTTGTGTGGAGGACAGTGTTCATGGAATGGGAAAAGTGTACTGTATGAGGCAAATGGGATGAGGGTTGTGTGGGAGTGTAGTTGTGTATGGGAGGGGAACAGTGGAGAGGAACAGTATGTGGAACACTGAAGGATAATTGTGTGTCTGTGTGGGAGGGAGGTTGTGTGGGAGGTTAGTCGTGTATGAGTGTGTAGCTGTGTGTGGGAGGTGAATAGTGTATGTGGCGAACGGAGCAGAATTGTGTAGGAGGGCGAGACTGTTTCGCCTGGGGCAGCCTCCAGCCAGCCTGCCCTGCACCTGACAGCCTTACCGCCCTGACCACAACTTCCACACGCCACTTTCCCCTTCTTTGTTCAACAGGCAGGCATCGGGAGGTGGCAGGGATGGTCAGTGGCTCAAAAGTATAGGTGTATGTTTATTTCAGTATATTTCTGAATACATGGTATACTTGGTGGAATATACTTCTACATTTAAGGTAGCCTATATTTGTTTGGATGTGTTCAGATTTACTTAGGTTTGTTCAGTTTCAAAACATACGAATGAATAAAAAGAGTACAGTATACGTGCAAAGATGCTGCCCCATAATAAGCAGAGTCTGTCTTGGAAGTGACTGGACTAGGAGAATTAGAAAAGGACAACAAATACAATGGCTTCGCCCGAAATTCGTAGGAAAAACTGAGGAGAGACACCAAGAAGTGCACAAAAACTGACGCAGGAAATCTATGGGTTAGCCAAGGGCACAGTAGTATAGGATTATCTTCACTGCTGGTTAACAACATATCGGAGAAAAGGATGATGACTTCACATACTTGTCATAATACAATAAAAGTTTAGTAGATGATGATGATGATGATGATGATGATGATGATCATGATTATGATGATGAAGCCATAAGCAACAAATGCATGAGGTAGTGATTAGTACAATTGGCTTTAAAACTATTTCCACACTGCTTGTATATATATATATATATATATATATATATATATATATATATATATATATATATATATATATATATATATATATATAGCTACGATGAGAGTGAACCTGAGGGATTTTTCTTCTTATGTTATTTACTGGTGTGTCTGGTCTTTTTGGACAGCTAAAAGTCATGCTTTTGCTGAACTATTTTACTTCAAATAGCAACAAGACAGAAGAAGCTACGACGGTTATTCCAGTACAACATAGGGTTGAATATTCTAAAGCTTTTTGTCTAGTGTTTCTGAAAGTAAAGGTGAAGGAGTGAGGATAGTTTTTCTTTTATGCTGGACGATATTTTGTAGTAAATGAAAAGGAAAACTAAAGACAAAATATGACAGCATATATACAATAACGCTCATTAAGCCTACTATAGGGACGTAAGAAAAAAATCCAATGCATATATTAATTTAAATTGGTTAGAGAAAAAATGATAACATCAAATGCCCCAGTGAGCCCCATATCCAGTCCAGTAATAGTAATATATCGTGAGTCACATTTGATTGCAGTTTATATGAACTGATACCATTTCCACAACCCATATATGGAGAGTGATATTGCGTAGTCTCTTATGCACATTCTTTTTTTTTTTTACAGATAGTCAATATATTAATGATTATTATCAATAGTGCATTAATCTGTTCGGCTGCTTGTATTAAAATTTTACTTGTTCTCGCTGTTGCCACATTGATTTACTTAATTTAGAGGGGACGTTCGTAGTGTTTTTTTTTTTTATTATTATTAAACCCTTCAGTCCTGCGCCCCAACCCCTTTTTATGTTATACTTACAGCTATATTACGATTCCATGCAGCTTAGGGGTCACCTCCCGTAGAGGAGTGATGAACTAATTGTTAATGAGTAAAAACTGATGTAAGCGGAGCATATAAGCAGTTATTTAACGACGATGCTAAAACTAAACAACCTTACATGATCAACACAGTTCCCTCGCTAGAATTAAAAAATATCTTCCCAATGCCTCCTGTATTAAAATATTGTTGCAGATCTTATGTTCAGCATCGATATCCAAGAAAACAGTAAATTCAAGGCTCTCTCTTAGTAATATCACTAGTCGTTATTATTCCCTGTGAAAGCGAAACACGCATATATAAAAGGTTAAGTGAGGTCAAGTTACGTAGCACACCGTCACCGTGACCAGAAGCGCCTATTTGATCTTCCCCCTCTCACTCTTAAACCCACCTGACCTCACCTCACCCCACTTCCTCCTCACGTCACCTCAATCACCTCCCACTGATTCTAAGGTGGTCACAAAGAGTCACATCTGTTTCACATGCCTCACAGAATGCCTACACTTCATTTCCCTCTCCCACAGGCCTCTCTCTGGGTAGTGAATATATACAGCATACAGGCAGCATATTTTGTGGGTCGTACAGCCTTCTGAACCGCAAGGGATTCACTGGGAATCATACTACTACTGTCCGCATATTATTTTACCGTAAATCGATTGTATACTTCCCGGAACCACAGTTTAAGCCTTTCTGTGAACTATGAACATACATGAAGACGATAACTGCAGCCAGCAAGTTCAATTACACGAAGCACAGAGTCAAGGATGGTGTCATTGGTGATACTGAGGGTGATATTCTCGTACGGTTAGGAAGCGTACTAACACCTCTTCCTTAGCGATTTATTTTTGGATATGGCAGGTTACTATCCTTTTATACGTTATGTATGCAGAGTATGGTGATATCAGAAGGATTTATATGTATATATGTGCATCTCTCTCTCTCTCTCTCTCTCTCTCTCTCTCTCTCCGATTTCGGATATAATATCTATACCCTTCTGATCATCACACCTGTCTATCCAAGTACTGTACAGTAAATAACTTTGTCTTTTCGTCTATCTATTCACCTACCTACGTGATCTGTCCATCTATGTATCTATTACTCATCTATCTATCCACCCATCTATCTATCTATCAATCTACCTATCAATATACCTCAGTGCACAAAATGACTTAACACAGGTTCCTGCCTTAACGTTGAAGTTATTTTGCCGGTACGTCTGGTGGATTGATTGGTTCTCTTGATGTTCCCTCTCTCTCTCTGCCTGCCAAGCGGAGGGGAAATCTAAGGTGAGATTCCAGACTGCTAGGTGTGTGTGTGTGTGTGTGTGTGTGTGTGTGTGTGTGTGTGTGTGTGTGTGTGTGTGTGTGTGTGTGTGTGTGTGTGTGTGTGCTCTCCACCATTACAGTTACGGTGTCAAACTGTTTGTGCCATGAGAGGTGGAAGCTGAATCCTACGCTTTCTGTTTCATTTAGTCATTCGTAAAACTCATTCTCTCACGAACAAACGCAAACAAACAAACATACATAATTAATGCCCCCTGAGCTCTACTCTTACACGCAGTCACCAAAATACGCACACACACACACACACACACACACACACACACACACACACACACACACACACACACACACAGTCCCATTCTCAACATCCAGAGTCACATGTATATACATTCACAGGCGCCCAACAAATCCTAATGCATACACAGCTATAACAGAGAAGCACATCATCCACATTCATACACATTCACATCTACACGCACACTACCTCTCCTGTAGCTGGGGAAATCCTCTGACCTCGCCTAAATCTTTCGGTAAAATGGTGTATATTTTATTCTTGCTTTCTCCAGATGTTATTTAAGTTACGAAAGACCTGTTGTACTGAAGAGGTTAATGATGACTAATATTACCCATGAAGTTATTAAAATGTTAGTAAGCAAAATGGAATACGGATTATGTCCTCCAGTTCAAGAGGTCCAACTTCCCCCCCCCCTCTCTCTCTCTCCATTGGACACGCAAAATCGCCATTACCCTTTTCCTGTTATAATGACATAAATGACAACAGAAGGAAACTTAGATAGCTTTACAAATTGTCATCCAAGTTACTTTTAATTAATCAGTTTTATTACGCACGAATGACAGGTACAAGCATCTGAGTACCTGAAAAAAGTGAGGCAGGAGAGTTATCGACATATTTATTCAATTGCATTACACGTGAAAGAGAGGAGTGACATATTGGGTGCCATTATTGCGAGAAAGAACGTTACTGAAAGCTGATGTGGGATTTAGTGAGCGATTAAACTGACAGCCATTGCAGAAAGATATGTTTTCAATCTCCGCTTCTCTTTACTCTGCTGACAGTTATTTTCCTTCAGTCCAAGATGAGCAATACATGTTACATCCTCATCAATTTTGTCAGTATCATTTTTCCTTTCTGTTCTCCCTTCTTCCGCCTCTATCCCTTCCTCCCTTCCCTCAAACTTTTCATTCGTTTTCTTCTCCTCTCCCCTCATTTCTTCTGATTTTGCATAGTTTCCTTGTTAAGTCGTGCTTCTTTCTTCCGCCAGCGTAATTTTTTTTTTCATTACCTTCCTGTAATTCCTTTCTTTCTCTGTCTTATTTCATCCTCTCTTCCCTCACACTTTTCTTTACTTTCTTCTCTTCTTCCCCATTTCCTTCCGAGTCTTCATCTTTTTCTTGTTATGCCCTGCTTCTTTCTTCGGCCTGTGTAGATTTTTTTGATTTCCTTCTGTAACTCCTTTCTTCCTCTGACCTATCTCTTCTTCTGTTCTCGCACACTCTTCATCTATTTTCTTCTTTTCTTCCATCATTTCTTCTGATTCTGCATCTGTTCCTTGTTACGTCTTTTTTTCGTCTCTGCATTTCTATTCCTTTCCCTTCTGTAATTCCTTTCTTCCTCTGTCCTATCTCTTCCTGCATTCCCTCAGACTCTTCATTTATTTTCTTCTCCCACATCTCCTTCTGATTCTGCATTTTTTCCTTGTTATGCAGTGTGTTTCATTCCTCCGCCACTGCATTCTCTTTTTTCCTCTCTCTGTAATTCTTTTTCAGATCTTTTACTCTCTTTCCTTTCGCTGCGCTCCTTGGTTTTTATTTTACTTCCCCTTACCCCATCGCATGTCCTTTCATTTTTCGCTTCTCATGTTCCCTGGCTTCTTTCTCATCTCTCCCTTTCCTCCTACTTGCTTTTCTCCCTTTCTTACTCCTCTATTTCGGTGTCATCCACTAATTATTCGTTTCTCCTGTTTCCTTCCTTGCTTCCTCCCCATGTCTTTCTTCCGTTTTTATTTTTAGCTCTTCTCTCAACTTTCCCTGATTCTATAATTTTCTATTTCGTTTCCCCTCACTATCACGGTTACTTTTTTCCAACTTCTTCCTCTTCCTTCCTTCCCTTCCCTTCTTTCCCATCGCCCCCTTTCCTTCGGTCATTTCTTCTTTTCCCTTCACTTCTCTACTCTCCTCTTCTCTTCTCTCCTCTTTTCTTTTTTCGTCTCTTTGCCTCCCTTCTCTCCTCCTCTCCTGTTCCCCCAATCTATTTCTAATCCTTCCATCATCCTAACTCAGATTCATACGTTCATATAAAGCAGGGAGAGTTGGGGAATCCACAGCAAGGCCCAGATTCTGAAACACACATACGACCAATTGCATCTCGTAGCCAAGATTCGCTTTTGCAGGAAGAACAAGGGACACTGGAAGCATATGTACCTTCCTATTCTCGTTATTCATAGTAAAAGAAATATTTGTTAGGAATGGGGACTGCTTACGCTGTGTGTGTGTGTGTGTGTGTGTGTGTGTGTGTGTGTGTGTGTGTGTGTGTGTGTGTGTGTGTGTGTGTGTGTGTGTGTGTGTGTGTGTGTGTGTGTGTGTGTGTGTGTGTGTGTGTGTGTGTGTGTGTGTGTGTGTGTGTGTGACAGCCTAGGTCTCTCTGATAATTCTGGGGACACGAATCAGAGGAGAAAGGGAGCTCTACCTGCAATCCTCTTCCATTAATGTCTTAACCTGTTATATTTTTTACCCATCCTTCTCTTTCCTGTAGTCCTCCCCCCCCCCCTTTTTTTTTTGCTACACAAATGGTGGTCGGTGGGATGGACAAATATTTCGGATAAAATTTTAATCGTCTTTTATGACACATAGGAAATGTCTGTATTGCATTCTCTTCCCCCTATCGCTTCCTACTTCTCTTCGTCTCTCTACTTGCCTTTTCTCCTCTCTCGTATATCATTCTGTTTCTCCCTTTATTCCCTTCATCATCCACTCTTCGCATCAATTGTCTCTCTTTGTTCCTCTCCTCTCACTCGTTCCATTCTGTCTAGCTACATCCATTTTTCTGGCTATGTCTTCCTCTGGTACTCACTCGTCTGACATTTCTTTATCCAGCCTTCCATTTCCTTCTCGCGTCATCTCCCTCCTCCTCTCACCCCTTCCTCACCCGTCATCCACCGTTCGCTATCTGCCTATCCATCTACCTATTTATCTATCCCTCTCTATATCTATCTGTCTATCTATCTATCTCCCTAACGTACACTCAGGTAAAGGATAGCCTTAATATTTTCAGCTACTTTTGTCCCTATCAATGAGGATCTTCTCCCACAACATACAATACTCTTTTTACTCAAACTTGGCCTAAACATGCCAACTCTCAACAATGAATGCTGAGTTGTAACAATAAATTAAGACTAGAATGTGCTGCTAGTCACAGAGAAATGCTATGAAAAGGATGTAGAGCCATAACATTGTCTTTATCTGCCACTGAGCTACGTGAAATTAACTGCAAAAGGACGAAAATCTGGGCCAGGTTAATGTGAAAGAATTTTGTCTTCCATCGTTCACTCACCAATCTTCTCCCTTACTTATCAATATATTTGCCTCTCTTCTTTCCTTCTTCCCCCATAATAAATCTCCTCCTCTGACTGATACTTCATCCCATTATTCCCTTCCATCTCCATATTTCTCCCCTCGCTCATTTCCTTTAACCCTATCTCATTTCTTTTATTCTCTTTATTTATGTCTTTCTCATTTGCCTTCTAAACTTCCATGCAGACTCTCTCTCTCTCTCTCTCTCTCTCTCTCTCTCTCTCTCTCTCTCTCTCTCTTTCATATTACATCCTCTTTCCAATTTTTCATTCTCCCTCCATCAGCACTCCATTCCACTCACGTCCGTTCTTCCCCTTTCATCTCTCTCTCTCTCTCTCTCTCTCTCTCTCTCTCTCTCTCCCTCTCTCTCTCGTCGTCACATTAATTTCTCTTTCCAAACTTTTATTCTCCGTCCATCAATACTCCATTTCACATTTTCCGATCATCCCCTTTCATTCCCTCCTCAGTCTGTCTGTCTGTTCCCCCACCCCTCTCTCTCTCTCTCTCTCTCTCTCTCTCTCTCTCTCTCTCTCTCTCTCTCCCTCTCTCTCTCTCACACACACACACACACACACACACTATCCCTCGTCATCAGAGAGACAGTTATTACTTCATTGGACGCTCATCAATTCCCAGACCTGCAGTTCCCTCGTACTTGTAATTGTGTCTGGTAATGTCACTGAGGCCATTCTGAGCCTTCAATTGCACCAGGTTTGGGGCAGGAATATGGAGAAGTATTCTATTTTTGGCTATATTTAATTATTCCCCGTTCTCCATTCTCATTTGTGTGTGTGTGTGTGTGTGTGTGTGTGTGTGTGTGTGTGTGTGTGTGTGTGTGTGTGTGTGTGTGTGCATTGTCGTCCTCTAACTTGGCCCAAAACTGCCTCCTCTCCACCTTGAATGCCGTGTGGTAACACAACATTTACAGCAGAATATGATGCTAGTCACGCAGAAGTGCTATAAGAATGATGTAGAGCCGTAACAATGTCTTTTTCTGCCACTAGTTGCGTCAAATTGGCTGCCAAAGGAAAATCTAGGCCAAATAACGTAGAAAAACCACAGTAAAAATAGCTTTTGTGAATTAACACTGCCAAGCTATATATGTCAGCTTTCAAAATTCCCGTGTTCCTTTTTCTTTTTTCATTTTCGTCATTATCACCTCTCTCTCTCTCTCTCTCTCTCTCTCTCTCTCTCTCTCTCTCTCTCTCTCTCTCTCTCTCTCTCTCTCTCTCTCTCTCATAAAGATTTGGACGTCTTTTTTTTTACTGCGAAATGAGGTACATGAAGGAATATGGAGATACGATTCATATTTTCCATTAGCCAGCTGATCTCTTCTCTCTCATTCTTCATTTTGTCACTGCGTTCCCCTAATGGAGACTGTTTTTAACCCCGTACGTCCATTATGTCTTTTAACACAGTGACGCTCCTCCAACCTGAATAACACCCCAGGAGATACAAGAACGGAAAAATAAATACATAGATAAATGAATAAATAAAATAAACGAAACGCCATAGTGAAGTCGTTAATTGGAACAAGCTTCGTGAGGGGATGTGGAAAATTTCTGCCAGTTAATCTTTCTTTTTTTCCCCCTTCTTTCCACAGTAAGTCAGCGGGATCAATGTAACTCCTAAATTGGACAGCGTTGTATCGGGGAAAAGAGAAACTCGATGTACTTTTACGTCTCGTCTTTTCAATTCTCCTTCTGTTTGTATACCATCATCGAGATTTATAATAACGTAACGAGAACAAAGGACAAGTCAAGAAAATTTGCATTATTACCCTCGTAGATTTACGTTCAGACACGTACACAAAGGATATTCGAAAACATTGCAGTACATGGAGTGGGACTAATGCATGGGGTGGGCAATACAGAGTGGGTGGTAAAACATGGTGCGTGCATTAATACAGGAAATGTGTACTGATACATGGGATGGAAGACAATACGTGGGGGAAAGAATGGGTGCTAATACATGGTGTGCTCTTATACATGAGATGGAAAGTAATACACAGAGAAATAATGGGTATTAATACATGAAGTGTGCTCTGATACATGCAATAGAAAATAATAAACAGAGTAAAAACTAAAACATTAAATTGACGGAAAATGCGTCATCGCTCCAATGAAGACTGAAAGTTAACATTTTCTGCGAGGATCTCAGACCCTTAATGACGCCCACCAAAAGTTTAGGGGTTAATTAGACTCTTTCCTACCTGCAACGCCCCTGTCTCAAGTTGCCAAACTCCGCAGCACTTCAAATTTCCACAGGAGAAGACGAGACTGACCAAGGCTGTTTCCTGTCGTGGATTAAGGGGGTCCACAAACACACCTTCTTTTCTAGGCTATTTCTGAAAGTAGTACGGTGATATTCTCTCGAACATGCTTTATTTAACTGTCCATGTCGATATAAGACACAAATAACACAAAATCAACATAACTAAGTGTTACAACTGAACCAGCAAAAATTTGTCAGAAAGCCTCCAAACGTAACGAATATGAGACACCATGAATTTTCTGTTGAAGATGTGTTTGGAGTGACTTCTGCTGAATTTGATGTCCCTTCACCATTCTATGCTCATGGTATTAGTAACTGATGTTGTGATGTCATTCAGTTTTAATATTTGTTTTCTTATGTATCCGCCTATGATCATTAATGAATCTAGGATGCTGATGCTGATAAGTATGACGATGATGATCATGATGAGTTATGACAGCTCTGAGCACAAATTACACAGCCTGTTCCTTTAGACCCAGTAGCCCTTATGTGTACAGTACAAAAGTCATCACTTATATTTGGTGAAACACAGGAATGGTTTCATTTTTCTTTATAACAGAGCGACGCGGATAGGGCAGGATAACCTGACCTACAGATTTTTTGAAGACGAGTGATGTGTACAGGTTAGTGAACAATATATCTAACCCTTCTGTTCCGAATTTCAGTTTCTGAATGTTGGCAGAAAGGTATACGGCACATGGGAAGGAAAAAACTGCAATACTGTAATTACCAATGGAACAACAGAATAAACGTAAAACCTTTGTGTTACTTCTCCCCAGCAAACGACGGTGCATCATTAGTAACGCGTCAACCCAACTGATGGCGTTAGGCTCGAGATCAAGCGTGCATTTTTAGCTTAAAGTAAATTTATCCCTTTCTAATTCACAAGTTATTAAGGCTGATCAAAAGTATAGGCCTTTATATTTTTAGGAGGGGGATTTTGCGACCTTCACCAGCCTTCCCTCCAATACATATTATTAACACTAGTTTTTGATGCGTCTAGAGAAAGGGTTCGCAAGTGGTGCTTCGGATTTGTATTCGAAGATGGCTGTTCAAAGCCGGACACATTACTATCTGGTTACATCTCCCACTCTGTTTTGTTTATACAGTGTTGTAAGCGTTATCCAACTTGTACAATATAATGGAAAACATAGCGTAATTAGTACTGACTTGATACGGACCCTTACCCCGTGAATTCGCCAAACTATTGCTCGAGATAGTTAAAGCTTACTGTTTTGTAATTCGGTAGGCTGGTCTGGGAAGCCTACAAGGCAGGTCCCTGTAAACCAACCGACAGAAGCATGCTGGCTGTTGCGGGAAGCTGAACTTCAATTTCTGATAAGTTGGTCCTTTTTTTTTTTTTAACTATTTTTTTTTTCTGCTTGTCTTATTGGTGGTAATCCTTGATACTAAGAACTTTTTTTTTTTTTTTTTTTTTTTTTTTTTTTAACGAGTTTGCGAGATTATTCCATTTCTGCCTACTGAATGCTTAAAGATGCCAGAGAAGAGCAAACTGCCTAACTGAGAAGAAAGGTAGTAGTTAGTGCAGTTTTTTAGGACGGAATACTTAGGCACTGAAACTGAGGAAAGTTTTGATAGAGAATGAAGTTAATGACTGAAGTGTCTGACTTCATACTGCTATAGTACTTAATTTCCTTAACGTTAAGCCAGTACTTAAAGACGAAGGACCAGTGAGCACGGCCGCCTACTGCCTTAGGTGTGGTTAGACTGGCCACTGGACGTAAGAGCGTTAACTATATTAATAATGTTGCCTACCACAGTGCACTGGTTAGAGCTAATTATCAACTGCCAAGTGGTAGTTGATCACAGACTTCATGAACATTGGCAATGAAAAACATTTATGAAGACGTAATGCAAGAACTTTACAGGTGCGAGGAGCTGGATACAAGTAAGGGTATACACGGCACAGCTGTCAGGAAGGCTATTCATTACTCAGAATTTGAATGGAGTCGTTACGAGTTTTATAATTGGTTCTTTACTTGTTTCTTGTTTTCACTGCAATTTATTCTGGGAGGCAAGGTGGAGGGAGGGCAAAAAAAATCTAATTACTGTAAGCTTTAATCTTCAATCTGCCAAGTGCTAAGCCGACTCCGTAATTTCTTTACACCTGCACAGTTGACTTACGGGTTTTATTCGCCAATGTGTAGAGTACAGTTCCCATGTGTGGGGAGGCTCCCCACATACAGCTCTTCTCAATTGGGTGGAGTCAAAAGATTTGTCTCATTAACTCTCCACCTGTTCCTGGCTCCCTTCAACCTCTGTCTCTTCTCCGCACTGTTGCATCTTTATCTCTTTTCTATCGTTATTTTAATGGTCATTGCTCCTCTGAACTGTCTGCTTGCATCCCTCCACATTAGTAACAAACTCTCATCCCCTTTGTCCAACTCTAATGCAAGAGTTAAGTTACTTCCAGTCCTTCATTTATGCAACAGGTCAACTGTGGAACTGTCTCCCTCTGTATGTATTTCCTATTTCCTATGAACTCCAGTCTTTCAAAAGCAGTGTGTCCAGGCATCTCGAAATGAACAGCTTATTTTTTTTTTTTTTTCCTTGGAGGGAACGGTTTGAGGGCTCCAGGCCTTTGGTTCCTTCTTTCATGGATAAAAGTCGTGCATCTGTAGTGGAATGTTAATCTTAATGTTTAATTTTCACTTCCAACTAATTGTAACGCTACATGTCAATGCCTACCTTGTAATTCTTCCAGGCAGGAAGCTAGAATACAGAGCGAGGTAGGATTCAGTATTCTTTTAATTGGTATTTCGCAGGTGTGGCGATGCAGCGACAGTGACGATGGTTTCATGTCTTCTGCTCACTGCGCCCCTACCCTATGATAAGTATACTCCAATTTTCGGTTTCCATTTCCATCTGCACTTTTAATTTCGCATAGATTTCAATGGTTAGGCCGCTGCGAGTACATGTTCAGGGTTTGGTTGGTTGCAGTTAAGTAGTAGTCTTGGTCAGGATGTGGGTGTAGGGTCGGATATAGTTACACGTTAAATATTAGACGTTACGGAGCAGGAGGAATAAGATTGACAGGCTTAGAAAATAGGGTGTAGGGCCTTGAAGGTAGCCACTTAGGCTGTGCTAGGAAATATTCTTTGGCTGTGCAAGCGTTGAGTGGGAGACACAGGTTGGAGCTTGAATTTTTTCTCTTCAGGCTACATAGATTCCATCTTGTCTGAGCAAGGGATACAAGACATTTGTCCCTGGAAATTCCCTTCCCCTGTCTAGTGTGGCACCCGGATTTGCTACTGCTAAAATTAGGTCGACCTAACACTCCCCTGATTTGCGCTATTATCCTTGCTGTACACCTTCACTGAATGAAAAATCCCTCGGTATGGTTAAATTTTTAACACAAATGTGAGCGGCTTCATGTTCATGCAGATCTTTCTCAACTGCTGTAACTTCTTACTTGGCCAAATGACTGTGCTGATATGTGCAACACTAGGGAATTATTCTGAAGCTGTACACTTGCTTTGTATTGTCCATGTATCCATTTGTCATGTCCCCCACTGTACGTTCATCCACTCCAAGTTGTAGTTTATTATTCTTAGTTCTTACTTCTTTGCACTCTTGACTTATATTTCTATTACGTCCTAAAATGCCGAGATCCAAATGCCTGCTTCTGTAAGTACTTGATAGCCGAAGCTTTAAGTTGGTGACAGACTTATCTAGTATTGTTACTTTGAACATGGGCTGCCTTTAGTATTTACATGCCTACAGGATAGCATACAATCTTGAAGGCTTTTATATATTCAACTTCTTCTGTGAACTTGTAACTGCAGATTCTATGCGCTTTTAGGAAAAATCCTGTATCTCCAGACTTGGTTTTTTCGTTGTGCTGAGACAGGGATAATTATCTTTGTTGGTTGGTTACGGTAAGGTATTTAGCTCCCTCGTCTGCATTCCATATTATAGTATGTAAGAATGTTAGTTTTTTCCTTCACCTATTCAGAACTCATCATTCACGATGTTTTAGAACATTGGTGTCCTTAGGAAAAATTACTAAGACAACGTCCACATCTGTACAAAGTTTGCACCCCTGTCTGATTGTTCTGTAGTGGTTAGCCTGTTTCCATGTATAGGCAAGCCATCACGGGCATAAAGGAAAGTTCATGGCTAGACAGTTATTGCATATTCATCTCCACTGAAAGTAAATGTTCCGTATTTGGCATTAGTTCGATGTAGTCAGACCTTCGTATTGGCAGCTCATCTTCAATGACTTCACTGTTCGTCCTACTGCCGGCAAGGAAGAACAGTGGACGCCAAAGATGAGGCGCTGCCATTACGAAGACAAGACTACATCGAATGAATCGCTTAAATTCAGAATTTTAACTCGATGGACAGTAATGTAGCCAACACTACGGTCTAGCCATGGGCTCGCCTCATTGTTGTCATGGCTTGACCATACATGGGAACATTACAGGCTGTCTACTGCAGGAGAATCCAAGGCAGGGGTGCAACATGGTACAGATATGTGGACGATGTCTTTGTAATGGTCAAAGGACAACAATATTCTAAACCAGAATATTAACGTGACTAATGACTTCAAAGTAGTGGGGAAAAAAAATTCCATTTTTAGATCCTATAATACTGGGAACAGACGAGGGAACTAAAGACTGTGTACCGCAAGTCATCCAAGATGACTATCCACTATATCTAGCATACAACAAAAGGTCAAAGTCTGGAGCTGTAGAATTTTTCCGAAGGGCATTTAATATTTGCACTGAGTTCATACAGGAAGAGATTACATACATAATAGCCTTTAAGCTATGCTCTCCGGGAGTCATGTTAAAACCACAAAGGAAGGCAGTTGATAGAAAAAATGCCAGTGTTCAATCAAACGATGACAATTCGATATGTACGTCCGCAACTCAAAGCCTCGGTTATTAATACGTACTTACAGAATGCAGTAATTAGGACTGCAACATTGAGGAGGTAAAATAGTCGAAAGTGAAAGGAAACAAAGAATAAGAACCGTCTAATATACAGTATATCGTGAGTGGATACTAAAGAGCGAACTGGAGGAAAATTCCACCTTATACACGTCCCTGCCACTTCGAACTTTTAAGCATGAGGCGACCACTAGTGAAACAGTAGCCAGACACTCAACCGGTAACACTGCGTGAGAAGGGAGAGGTTATGGGAAGAGGAAGGGTGGGGGAGGAGGAAGGCTGGGGGAGCTGATGGTTCCTACCCCTTCTCCTCCTAATCCCATCCCTCTCACGGTTGCCAGAAAGATGAACACGGCCACTGCTTCGCTACATCTCTTGCTTACTATTTCGACGTGTTGAGTGTAAACGCGGAACTTTCCTCCAGTGTACATAAGGGTAGCAGGACCAGGAGTGGATAAAAAAAAAAACACTAAGTACGTGTACGGCGTCCGTGTCTAAATTCCTATTGTTGCAAATACATCAGCTGTCATTTCTCCAAGTGGGAGAAGCGGCGGTCATTACGATCTGAATAAACAAAGATGTTTGAAGCAGCTCACTTGTGTAAAAAATGTAACTACCCATAAGGAGCGACGTTTCAGCCTAAGGTGGGTATAGCATGATCATCACCAATGGCCCAATCAAGGGTAGGGTAGGACGACCGAATCTTCCTAGAGGTGGCCACCCAGGCTGCGAAACGAGAAAGGGGAAGGGAATTTCCAGGGTTATAAAAATCTTTGTTGTATCACTAGTTCTCTCTGAAGATGGGTTCTGTGTAGCCCGAAACGTTAGAGAATTATTATTCTAACCTGTCTCTCTCCCACCCAACATGCGGTAGGATGGATACTTAGGCTGTAATAAGGAACAAAGCAAACTATAGGAGACTCAACGAGGGAACTGGATAGGTAAATTAAGACTGGAACTTAAAATTGGAAAGATAAGTTAAAGCTAGGAGGCAGCTGTAGGTATTAGTAAGGATGGTGTAGGGAGAAAGCCATAGGTAGGTAACTATTTACCGATATGGAGACAACTAGGGAGGCAGTAGATGGTAGAAAAGTGTAGGGCAAACTAGGAGCAGTAGATGGTAGGAAAGTGGAGCGTAAACAGGCAGCAGTAGATGGTAGAAAAGTGGAGAGTAGAATCTTGGCAGTAGATGGTAGAAAGCTAATCCAACCAGTGATGAGTCGAGTTAGGCTAGCTTGTTAGATAGGAAGGTTACTAGTTAGGCCTAGTTTTAGATAGGGAGGTTACGAGTTAGGCCTAGTTTTAGTTAGGGACGCTGAGTTAGGCCTAGTTTTAGTTAGGGACGCTCAGAGTTTGGCCTAGTTTTAGTTAGGGACGCTCAGAGTTAGGCCTAGTTTTAGTTAGGGACGCTCAGAGTTAGGCCTAGTTTTAGTTAGGGACGCTCAGAGTTAGGCCTAGTTTTAGTTAGGGACGCTCAGAGTTAGGCCTAGTTTTAGTTAGGGACGCTCAGAGTTAGGCCTAGTTTTAGTTAGGGACGCTCAGAGTTAGGCCTAGTTTTAGTTAGGGACGCTCAGAGTTAGGCCTAGTTTTAGTTAGGGACGCTCAGAGTTAGGCCTAGTTTTAGTTAGGGACGCTCAGAGTTAGGCCTAGTTTTAGTTAGGGACGCTCAGAGTTAGGCCTAGTTTTAGTTAGGGACGCTCAGAGTTAGGCCTAGTTTTAGTTAGGGACGCTCAGAGTTAGGCCTAGTTTTAGTTAGGGACGCTCAGAGTTAGGCCTAGTTTTAGTTAGGGACGCTCAGAGTTAGGCCTAGTTTTAGTTAGGGACGCTCAGAGTTAGGCCTAGTTTTAGTTAGGGACGCTCAGAGTTAGGCCTAGTTTTAGTTAGGGACGCTCAGAGTTAGGCCTAGTTTTAGTTAGGGACGCTCAGAGTTAGGCCTAGTTTTAGTTAGGGACGCTCAGAGCTAGGCCTAGTTTTAGTTAGGGACGCTCAGAGCTAGGCCTAGTTTTAGTTAGGGACGCTCAGAGCTAGGCCTAGTTTTAGTTAGGGACGCTCAGAGCTAGGCCTAGTTTTAGTTAGGGACGCTCAGAGCTAGGCCTAGTTTTAGTTAGGGACGCTCAGAGCTAGGCCTAGTTTTAGTTAGGGACGCTCAGAGCTAGGCCTAGTTTTAGTTAGGGACGCTCAGAGCTAGGCCTAGTTTTAGTTAGGGACGCTCAGAGCTAGGCCTAGTTTTAGTTAGGGACGCTCAGAGCTAGGCCTAGTTTTAGTTAGGGACGCTCAGAGCTAGGCCTAGTTTTAGTTAGGGACGCTGAGCTAGGCTTTGTTTTAGTTAGGGACAATCCGAGCTAGGCTTTGTTTTAGTTAGGGACAATCCGAGCTAGGCTTAGTTCTGGCTAGGGACGCTCCGAGTTAGGCTCAGTTCTGGCTAGGGACGCTCCGAGCTAGGCTCAGTTCTGGCTAGGGACGCTCCGAGCTAGGCTTAGTTCTGGCTAGGGACGCTCCGAGCTAGGCTTAGTTCTGGCTAGGGACGCTCCGAGCTAGGCTTAGTTCTGGCTAGGGACGCTACGGGCAAGGCTTAGTTCTGGCTAGGGACGCTACGGGCAAGGCTTAGTTCTGGCTAGGGACGCTCCGAGCTAGGCTTAGTTCTGGCTAGGGACGCTCCGAGCTAGGCTTAGTTCTGGCTAGGGACGCTACGAGCTAGGCTTAGTTCTGGCTAGGGACGCTCCGAGCTAGGCTTAGTTCTGGCTAGGGACGCTACGAGCTAGGCTTAGTTCTGGCTAGGGACGCTACGAGCTAGGCTTAGTTTTGGCTAGGGACGCTACGAGCTAGGCTTAGTTTGTTAGTTAGGGAGGTTCAGTTAGGTTAGATTATCAGTCAGGGAGGCTAATGTAGATAGGAAGCTTTAGCTATAGGGAACGAGCTTTGGCTGTAGGGAATGAGCTTTGCCTGTAGGGAACTGGCTCTAGCTATTTTTTATCTTTACAGGTAACTATATCAAGTTCGTAGGAAACTTGTGTAGATTAGGTATAATATGGGGAAAATAGGTCTAAGTAGATACGTGGTGAGTGCAAGTAATCTTCAGATGCGTAGGAAAATACTTAAGGTGGGTGAGAAATTTACTTTTTGCCGGGAAGGATTTTTTTTGTGCATAGGAATCTAAAGTTGTGGAGGATAGACACGTAGCAGTAGATGGTAAAGAAGTGGAGGGTAGAATCTTAGTAGTGGACTGTGAAAAGTGGATGGTAGACTTCTAGCTGTAGTGGTGGAGGTTACTGAATTTGAGTTAGTCACTTTACAGCATTTAGTAAGTTATTAATTAGCCGACAGGTAAAAGATGCTAGTGATTACTGTATTTATTCCAAGTTTGACCAAAAGCTGATTTAAATCTTGGTTTAGGTGAAAGCTATCAGGGGTAAATGGACCAGGTGGTTAGGTCTGAATCCCGATAAGTATGGTCAAATAACTGTACATATACCAAATGCATAAGAGCATCAAATAATTATGTAGTGGTTTTTTAAAGTATAATTTAGCAACATCGGAATAGTGTTTTAGCTTGAGTCTGTGCCTGGGTACTGTACAGATTAATTAGCCATGACTCCTCAGTATTGCTTATCTTGTAAAATTTTCCTTTCTTGATAGGAATGAAGACAAGCAAGAGGCATTTTTTTTACTATAAATGATTATCACTCCTGCGTCGTTTTCTAGGTGGTTTTGGGATTTTTCTGACACCTTTTCCTTGGCAATTTATTTTGCACTAACCTTAAATATCCTCTGTATATTAAGACAGAATTGGGTGTTAAGGTGTAGTATGCATAATGAATAGCTAAGATAGTGCCACAAAATCTCCATGTCCTAGAATACGACGGTTTACTCCATTGCAGGTGTGGTGGTGGTGGTGGTGGTCGTGGAAGCCTTGTTATACAGTCTGCAGTTTACCTGTTTTAGTATACTTTGACATAAGGTTCGAAAATATCATCCCTGACTTGATATGAGGTGTAAGTATACAGGTAAGATACAGGTGAACTTAACCAGCTCCCAAGCAGTCGAGGTGTTAGTAGAGCCCAGGTAAATTGTAAGATTATATAAGGGAGTCGGCCAATATCGTGACTGCAGGAAATTCAGTGCTATGATGTTGGTAAGTTAGGAGAAACTTGAATTCTAAGTTTTGAATGCTAAGGTTTAGGATGTATAGATGAGGGGAAATGAAGTACATTTAGTTAAGTAATGAAATACCAGTTGTGTTCGATAACTGAAACAGGTCGGCAGAAGTTCACAGGTAACTCCTAATACTTCCTTACGTAACTAGCAATACTTTTGTGGGAAACTCCAGCATTATTTCTAACATTATTGGGAATGTGCATGGCAAGACTGAATGGAAAATACAAAGACTGGGCGGGTGAATCTGGCCAATTTAACTGCCCTGAAATTTTTGTATTGACTTTAAGTCTGGTCAGTGGACATCTGGAGACACAGGTGAAGATTTTTGCCTGCTAGTGAGGTATTAATATCTGACTAGGTGTCTTAAGTCTAGCTTTGAGATGTATAAGATTCCTTCCTTATCAATGAGGTATGATATTGCCACCTAGAATAAAAGACCTAACTTATTTTGCCAGTGCTGCCGTTCATGTGCACAAACTTCCTTAATGAACTTTTTCTCAGGTAAGAAAACTCTGAGGTGGAGGCAGGATGAGGAGCAGTATATGAACGTGCGTGTTGGGAGGAGAGCCTACTGCTTCTGGATAAGGTGAATTTTGTTCGTGGCCACTCTCTAGGGGTCGAATCTGGCTACAAGGAATCTCTATGCTGCGATAGTACAAGAAAGCTCATATTAATGCTGACATAACGCTGCTGACCCAAACAAGGTAAGCTTTAAAAAATCATTAATCAAACTATATAATTTTACCCATACACTGAATGGGTTAGTCTTTTTAACCTAAGCAAACCTATGCTGCTAAATACATACTTTGCATTTTCTTTAGTCTAAGGTTGATATTCGAGATGCAAATCGGGTCTACATCATGACGTATTCACCTCATAACTTCCAATGTCCTTAGCGAGACATAAAACATTTAGCATGTTTAAGGTGTATGTATATTAATGTTTATTCTCGCTACATAAAGACTTGTCAGCTTGGAGAGACATTGGGTGATGGGGTTCATGGATTTTTTTTCTAACCAGCTTAATATTTCTAAGCACTTAATAATAATCTAGAGGTTGAGAAATGTAGAAAGCACAGAATTGGCGGTTGATGGTAGGGTTAGCAAAAGTTTAGCCTTAGCCCTTTGTATCATGATTTCATTCTTGTTATTTAGTCTTTACTGAAGCGTGGAGAGATCATTGTAAAATTGCCTACAATTTTATCTATTACAGAATGACACAGCTGGAAGATCGAGAACGGAAGATGGGCTGATGACTGACTGATCTGGCTACCTATCTACCTTCTTCCCACCTGTAGGCAGAGAAGTCCCACCTGACTACCTTCTACTCAATGGTTTCTTGTGCACACCTGCCTGTCTATGCCTTCTACTCGACTGTTTCCTGTGCACAAAACCCCAGCTGCCCGTATATTTTCTGCTCGACTGTTTCTTGTGCATCGGAAGACCCAGCTGTTTGTATATGCCTTCAACTAGGGTGTTTATTGTGAACCAGAAGACACAGGTGCCTGTGCTGTACGTGGAAGACCCTCCTGTACTGCATGTTAATCTGCTACGACCCAAATGCTGTAGGTTACGACAATCGGAAATCACTAAAGTATTATATTAACTTTAAATTAACTGTGCAAACTAGAAACTCTTGTTCCACTAATAAGGTCCAATGGAAAAAAAAAATGACAGCATCTAGCATCTACCCCTACTCGACGTCCCTCTTATTTAAGAGTTTGGTTCGTAGTGACAGTGGTTTGTCTGCTTATCATTTCATCGTGATTTTCTTTATAATACCTTAACTGTCTTGTGCTGTAATTTTAATATCTATGGATTTTGCTGAAGCAGAGTTGAATATTAGTCATGGAAATTTTAGTGTTAAGACTATTTAATATCAAATCTATTAAAATCCTTCATCACTTTCAACCCGATAACTTTAATATTTGTTCTTGTTGCCACCAGGCGAATTTAATAAGATCTTATTTCGCTGTGGGAGTTAAAAATACTTTATCCCTCGGTAAATAGTTTCCCATTGTTAACGTGTGATTTTGGTTTATAAATTCATTTTAGATTTGTCAAAATATAATTACGGCAATATGGCAATATTATCTTTGATCTTGAGAGCCCGGTAGAGTAACTAGAAAATCTAACATTAAATTAATAACTAACCTATTTAATCCAATCCAAACTAACCCAGCGTTACTAAGCTTGACACTAGGCTCTCAAGATTCTAAGGATGATTGTGCACAATATTTTTCGTTTAAGAATTTGTCTATTCTGGTTTATTGAGAATTGTGAGATAAGAGGTGGATAATATTGCACGTTATTAAGGGTAACTTTTAAAATATCCAGTCCTAATTTACTCTGTTCGTCTGGTAACAGCAATATTAAAATGTAACTTGGGTTGAAGGATTTCTCTAGTGATCAGATTTGCTTTGTCATCTTCCTCTTGAATGAGATCTTCAACAATAGAGTAACGCTATGAGGAATATACTAACGAAGTGCTGTCACCGTTGAGCCGCAGTATTTTCACTACCACTGAGCTACTTGAAATACGTGATGATGATGAAAATGTGAACAAAGTTAATGTGAAGAAAATATACCTCCCACCCATATACTATCTTTATACATTTTAACCACCACTCTAATACATGTGCAAAATTGAACTCGTGTTATTTATAATGTTGGCCTAAAATACGGAAATAGTTTCAAACTGGACATGTTCTGTTTTAATACAGTTTCTTTACCTCTTTATATACATGATCAACTCTGACCTTACCTTAAAAACTGGGCGATTGTTAGTGTGCTGAAATAACTGATATTGTTACGTGGGCTCTGGCAACTCGGCCTTCAAGTTTGGCTAAAATCGAAGAAAGTTTGTTCCAGCACCGAAAGAACTACACTGTTCTTTTTCCGAGGCGAAGATGCGCTTGACAGATTGGTGATTACTGGCTGAATGCAATATTACTTCATAATCTAGGATTATTAACCGACAACAAATATATGAGGATTTGGGTTAGTAAATATTTTTTGGACATGTTGCATTCAGCCAGTCGTAATCAACCTGTCAAGAGCATCTTCGCCTCGATAAAATAAAAAAATAATATATATAGTCTCATTGGCCGGAACTATTCTCACGAGGGCCACAGAATAGTTCCGGCCGTGATATATATTTTAGTATGATTTCGGTTAAATATGATGGTATTGTGGACTTCCCATGACAAAGCCTAGTGTTTCACAACAATCTTGAATATCTTCACAACACACGACCAGCTTTGACCTTATCCCCCAAACTGGACGTTTCTGCTATTATGCCGAAATCACATATATTGATGAGTGCTCGGTAAACCATCAAAATCTGGTTCAAATCGAAGTATTCGTTGTGGAGCGGCCGGGACTATTCTTATTGTGGTCGTGAGAATAGTTCTGGCGCTGATATAACTTTGTCCGATTATAACCAAATATCGTGGGTGTCGCGATACAGCCTATGAAAAAACCTAAGATTTGCCAGACCAATATTTTAAATACCACTGTCACGACAAATTACCAACTTTAACGTTACCTCAAAATCTGTTTCAGGTACTGCATACGTCGTCTTGGAACAGCTAATACATTACTGATGTACCACGCATACTCCTTATGCGCATGGAACTTTTTTCTACGTGTCAGACTCTAGGCAAAGGCTTCAGGGTCTATCCCCAAGCTCCAATAGTCCTCCTTGGGGCTTAGTAGTCCTCCTACATCTCTCAACTATAGGTGATGAACTGCATAATGATTTAAACGTCATCCACGATAACAACGGTAAAAACTTTAGCAACTGTTAGGCACCATTCGTCCTCGGCAGATGGTAATTCACAGATGACTCTGTTCAAGGTTTTACAGTTCCATCAGAAACTTTACACGTATGCAGAAATTCAGGTTGTGTGTGGGGGCTTTTTTCTTCCGGTTATACATTTTCCCATCACAATCATTGCTGCGTGTCTGATGGAGGATTTTTGTACTTGCGAGCCTTAGGAGCTGTCCAGATATATATAAAAACGTTCACGTACAGTACAATTGATTAGCGACAAATGCCTTCCCGTTACATATATAACTATTAACACGATATAATCCTCAAAATGAACACTACCTACGTATGGAAAGCCCATCAGACCGTATGGAGAGGGAGGGGGAGCTTTGAAATGATAGTTCAAGACGAAAAATGTATGTCAGGTGAGAGAGAATTAGAGAGAGAGAAAAGAGTAAATAAAGAGAGGGCTTGCTGTAAATGCCTTTTCGCTAGTCCCGAGTTCATATCCATTCCCACAGAACATTAATTTTTTTCATGGGCTGTAACATTTTATCACTACCTTAATGACAGGGCAGTTTGTAGGGTTTAATTCAACTGAGAGAGAGAGAGAGAGAGAGAGAGAGAGAGAGAGAGAGAGAGAAACATCCATCACGGTACACCAATAACATCAACAACAGTGTACCTCGATCATTACCCTCTGTATCACCAAACCAACCCCCATCACGACACACCAGTAGAGTCAGCGTCAAAGAGCAGTCGCTATTTCTGACTTGCGTTCGCGGGTGGGAGAGCATTATGGGTATTTACATCAGTTCCGCGTCCCTCCCTGAAATAACCGCGTCGCGAATTTGCTTTCAGGCGTTCCCTACTACATGCCTGGTTCGCGGTCGACGATTGGAATGGTTGGGTAGGGAGGTAAGTGTTGAGGCTTCTACACGAATAGGGACCCAGCCCATGAGGAAAACTGAATCGATGCGTCCTGGCTCTTTGTGAAGTGCGGCCGATCACATATGCTACATATGCTTTACTGCAAAACATTCATCATACACTGTTCCTTATTGTGGCACATCTGACTAACATATATATGACTTTATGCTTCATTCCTTCAAGACCTAAAAACATGCACCAAAATTTAAGATACATTTCATAAATTTTGCTGTGTTTTTCAATTAGTCTGTGGCATTTCTATAATTAGTTAGCAAAAAAATCAAATGCTCACAATTTACTTTTCATCTAGTTCTCTTCGTTTGCTGGGAAATAAAATGCCAATTACAGTTGTATCATTGGTATTCAGTTCTATTGGCTGTCAAAGTGCATTCTACACTAATTGGCTTGCATGAAATAGTATGCTGGCACTGTGTTTGTGTACAGTGTGATATTTGCAAGTACACCAAACCCTCGTTATCAGTCTCCTATTAATGACATTTATTTTTGTTATGAAAGTGCGAACTAGCTTATTTTTTACCTTTCATCTCAGTTTAGTCTGGATATGGGATTAGCAGGTTTCCTGTAATTTGTCATATTAATTGTTGGGCAAACAGTTGTAACAGAAAATGAGGAATGTCAGTTTACTTAATACTTTTCTGACTTGCTAATACTTAACTGTTACCAAATAAAGTTAATTTCATTTAATACTATTTTTTTCTATTTCCATATATTTATTTTTGTTTTGTGCTTTTGTCTGTTAATTCATGTATACGGTTGTTCCAAAATTCCGGAAAAAGTTGTGTAAAATATAAGCCTTCCTTACTAGGTGGCTTATAATTCTTAAGTCAAACAGCACCATTTGCATTTTAATTAAAGGTGTCGGTTCGTTGAGCACCAAGCAAGCCTCCCATCACGAAATTCTCTTTTAGTGTATACGTGAGGCCTTGATTTACCTCCTTTACTACCATGATTCTTTATATTTTACTACTTTATCCTGGCATTCAACAGACGACTTTGTTTAAGTTTATTTATATACATCGTAGTGAAGGTCTGCAACAATCTCCCGTATCCCTTAATGGTTTTTATTTACAACACTTTATTACCGGAAGCAAGAGAATAAAAAATCAACATCCCTTAATACCCCGTTCGACGCATAGGGGTCCAAGGTTAGGTTATCGTAGTCTAAGAAATTTTTGAGTTGATGGTAATAAATGATCGACCCCCCCTTTCCCGTCACGTCAAGCCTTGGGGAATAAATAATGGAATACCATAGGATGTCAGTGATTCTAAATGCAACCCACCCCATTTATAATTAAAAAAAACGGGGATAGAAGCATGATGAGGATGAGGATGAGGATGAGGATGAGGATGAGGATAAGGAGAAGGAGGAGGAGGAGGAGATGGAGGAGGGCGATGATGATAATAATGATGATGGCAATGATAGCATGCAGGAGAAATGGCAAAAAGAGGTATATAAGGGGAAAATATTGCGTTCCCCTCTGAATACTTGTCAAGTAAATTATAACACAGGGATTATGGGTCAAGAATATGGTGAAGACTATGATGAGAACCAGGAAGCAGATATGGCCTGAAGGAGGATGTAAGGCGAGGTTACGTAATAATAAGGACATACCGCCTCAGGGATCACACACAAGCTTCGAACCCCTAATGAGATAACTTAATTAGGCGTTTAATTAGTTCCATCGCCGCTAAGGAGGCACCTGGGTATGTTATTTGGGCCAACACCAGATGATTACGTCAGGGTGAGAGACATCCTAGCAAACAGACTGGTTATACAACTCTCTCCATTACGTTATCAGTTGGTACACGCATATTTAGGGCATTCTTTCTAGGTTAACTTACTGGGAGTCTGTGGAGATGAGAAATTCTGTCGTTCTAGCACACACACACACACACACACACACACACACACACACACTCACACACACACATAGGCAAGTGTCCTGATCCATATAATTCTGATAAAGTATTTCGAGTACATGTTCCCAAATCCAACACAGCTAAGGCAACTTCCCGGCAGTCCTGAAAATTCTTGGCATAAATTTTTTCGGTCGCGTTAACCTACAGCAGGGAAGAAACTGACTGTATTTTAGTTCTGCGATATGGTAATTAACAAGTGCCTGCCCTCCCCCATCTCCTCTCTTGCTCTCCCTCTCTCTCAGCGGTCAGCCTTCCTTGTCATCACCTTTAAAAGTAGGGGATAAAGGTAAAACGAGAGAGAGAGAGAGAGAGAGAGAGAGAGAGAGAGAGAGAGAGAGAGTGACCATGTTACCAGAAATAAAAAAATCTGTCGCAAACTTGGTACACATGCCCTGAAACCGAGAAGACGGAAGTTGTTAAGCCATTCTGATGACTCGACAAAAACTTCAGATATTCGCTTCACAGTTAATCTTGTGGTGTAAAGGAGGCTAACCCCTTCGTCTGAGAGGCACGAGGATAATGTAAAGACTATCGCAATCTCAGTTAGTTCGCCACTAGTATTATATCAATGTCGTTCCTAAACTGAATAAAATCGCTGGGTAGTGGCTAAATTAATGTGCAAGAGCTGCATGTAGTTATTAAAAAGGAATGGCAATGGAGACTGCTTGCATTCTTTTATTCTGTCGTTCCAAAGTTGAATGAAATTGTCTGGCAATAGCAAGTAGAGGGTTAGTGGACTCTGCTTGGATTTCCTTTCAGGCATACGAGTGTTTCCTGTGCTAACTAAATCATCCATGGCTTAAACACACACACACACACACACACACACACACACACACACACACACACACACACACACACACACACGTACACGCGTGCGCGCGCATGCACGCTTTTCAGGATTATTAACATGGAATTTCTGCCTTTATGCACCCACTTAGGAAGAGTTATTTTTCTTTCGCTTGGGTCCAAGCTCCGGGAGTTTATGATAATCTTGTAATGTAAAGCGTCTCTGGAGTCTGTGCAAACCTTCACACACACACACACACACACACACACACACACACACACACACTTAAAATCTCTCTCCTTCTCTCTCTCTCTCTCTCCCCTGCGCCACCACATTCCATCCGCTTTATTTGCCCCGATGAGTTAGCGCCCCGCAAGGTCGCACTCAGCATCGACAGTTCGCTAATATTTCAGTCTTCCCTTGGTCTGGGGGATTCGAATAAAGCTGCCATTATCGACAGACGGAGATTGCATTTACGACGAGCCTTTGTGTCACTGGGTAGGCACTGTAGTAAATATTTATTGAGATTTGGTGGGAGCAATATTCCATCACTTACTTCGGGTTACGTCCTAGTGTTATATTCAGGTGCTACGACAATAAAAGGAGTTCATTCAGTTTCTTAATTAAATAAGTGTTCTTCGTGGTCAAATATCGAGAATAATTTTGCTTTACAGTATTATCTAAGTCATTGTTTACTCTAATTTGACTTTTTCCTTTTCTGCGTGATTTGAGAAAAAGGGATAAACGATCGATCTTAAGCACAACACAAACATCCTCGAAAGGCCACCTCACTGAAAAGGTACCCGGAAATCCAGGTACAGTCTTTGTCGAGAATTAAAAACATTGCCGCGTCCTATTTCAACCAACGCCGCACTATTTTAATCATATCGCAGGTATGTATGTGTGCTTGTTTGTGTGTACGTGACGATTGCCTTTTGCATGGTTGGTGGCATGGAACTGTGCTTCTGAATCAAATCAAAGGCAAATTATCGTTACGCAATTTCACTGGACTTTGGAGACTTGGAGCTAAAAAGATAAGATACAGACCTCTGTAACATATTTCATCCGATCTCTCTCTATCTCTCTCTGAATAAACTCGTCCAGAAGTACCAAGTATTAGATTATAAACACCCTATCGTCCAGAAAAGGCTACCGTCACCAGAAGTCTTGAAACTGTGAAACCCTTGAGTGAAGTCGATGAAAAGGAAGCGCTTACTCTGTGCTTGCAACTGACACACCCGGAAAATAAACAGAACACTTAGCTGCACTTAACGACCAGGGCGGGGAAACCAAAGTGGGAAAAGCCTATGACAAAATGATAAGAATAATATAAGACACCTCGACCTCGTTCGTGTTTTATGTACTACCAAATGCCATAGTATACTTTTAACAGCATCCCCTGTAGAATCAAAGCTGAATGATCTTTGTATGTGCTGCTAAATAGGAAGTATTTTCTAACAGTGATTGTGGGAAAGTGTAGTGCATTTGAGTGTTCTATAAAGTTTCTCTCTCTCTCCCTCTCTCTCCGCTTCGACTCAGGACAAACGAGTGGAAATTCCTTAAACGATTACGCCTAACTTCCCTGATCTTGGCCAATCTTGGGTCTGCTGTGACTTGGCTGCAACTTGCAGCTTGAGTGACGGGAGGAAAGGCTTGGATTGGAGAAAATACGGTTAAGCTTAAATAGGGTGTGAAGGAAAAAAGAAAATAAAGCAGTTGGTGAATATACTATAAGTGTGACGGTAGTGATTGTATAGATGATGTGACGAAAAAAAAATGACAGCACTCAAAGGAAGCATACTTCTGCCAACGCCTACACCAGACAACTCAGATCACCATAAAAATTTAATCCTCCTTGGCCCATGACCTACATATCTGCAAAATATCATTGAAACCCATTAATAACTTTTTTTGAGATAACTAGTGGTGGTGGCGATGGCGGTAGTGATTTTTTTTTTTCCTAAGGCTACATGCTACTCACGTCCTTTAAAACCCGACATGCATGTTTCGCAGCCAAAAATATTAACGTATCTATGTAGCAGAAATAAACTGACAGGGAGAAGCACGAGAATACAGCGCCATGAGACTGCCGTGAGCGCCTACTTCGTCCAACCCAAATGGCCATATTGGTATTAGAACACACGACATGGCCTTTGTATCTCTGCCGTGTGTGTGTGTGTGTGTGTGTGTGTGTGTGTGTGTGTGTGTGTGTGTGTGTGTGTGTGTGTGTGTGTGTGTGTGTGTGTGTGTGTGTGTGTGTGTGTGTGTGTGTGTGTGAGAGAGAGAGAGAGAGAGAGAGAGAGAGAGAGAGAGAGAGAGAGAGAGAATGAAGGTGAGAGAATTTGTCTGCGAATATCTATCTACACACACACACACACACACACATATATATATATATATATATATATATATATATATATATATATATACACCTATGTGAAAGACCGAATATGTATATATGTGTGTGTAAGATTGTGTGAGCTAAAGTCCCTCCCCACTGTCTTTCGCGGAAGAGACTGCACCCCTTTAAAACGACCCCCCGCTCTCTAATATACTACAATGGCCCGGAATTCACCCATTTGTTTATCTTTGGTGCCGTAAGAGCTCCGTCGCAGGTGCCGTTGAGGTGTCTTGTCTTCGGGTAAGTGTTTGGGACGGTTCGGAAGGGGAACAAGTGTCTTCAGCTCGTGTGGCTGCGTGGGAAGAGGGCCTGGGGATTCATGTGTGTACACTTTTCTACACATCCATGAAAGCACACACACACACACACACACACACACACACACACACACACATGCACGCGCGCGCGAATGCAGGCACACAAGCAAAACGAATTATTCCTCTCCTACTCCTCGTTTAGGGTTATGTGGAGAATACTATGGTGCCTCTGTTACCGGAGTGGAGAGACGCGAACTGCAAGGGAACATCGATTCACCGCACGGGTCCGGAGGGGGCTGTTGCTTGCCTGCGGATGATGGGTCTTCTAAGCCAGACAGACTGACATTACTCAAACAACACCAACAACAATTCCCTGTTCTCTTCTCACTCTTCCTACTGATAACGATACTAACCTAAAGAAACGTAGAAAGGTGACGTGATGGTCTAGCCTTCACAAAAAATACTGAGCGAGGCAAGTTTGGGTAAATTAGTATAGATATTGTGCAAGTAACTTAGACGCGTGCAATATTGCTTCCTGGAAGGAGTAATATCACTCGGTAAAACTTTGCCCTTCTTCTGTATAGACTGGGGAAGATTAATCAGTGCGAGAGAGAGAGAGAGAGAGAGAGAGAGAGAGAGAGAGAGAGAGAGAGAGAGAGAGAGAGAGAGAGAGAGACTGGCCTAACTGAATATAGGCCTACTATTAAAACGTATCCTTTTTATACATGATAAAACCAGATGATCTCTCTCTCTTTCTCTCCCTCTCTCTCTCTCTCTCTCTCTCGACTCGACACATCCATTTCCTCTAATCCCTCACCTCTTCCTCCAGAATCCCTCCGTTTCCGGTCTCTTGCTCTGAACCTTCTCACTACCTCCTCATACTCTCCACCTCTCTATCCTCCTCCACATTATTCTGTTGATGATCCGGGCAATATTTGTAGATAGAAAGTTTGACAGACAGAGATTGTAACTTATGATGCATTTACAATAACCTGATAAAGGCCTCTAACCTCTCTCAGCTCGGTTGATGACCAGGTGTTGTTAGACTGGAGGGCTAAGTTGAATAGTAACCAAGGAGATCAATGCCCACCTCGTGACTAAGGTTCATCGTGTTCACTTAAATATGACTTAATGATTAGGTTGTATGAGTTCCCTAAGATAAAATTAAGCGGACTATATTGGTGAGTCTTACGTGGATATAAAGACTGCCACTTATAAGGATACGGTTTATTAGACTCAATGGATGGTTTGGGGGAGTAAGTGTTGTGTGATAGAATAATTAGCTTGAAGGCGATGCTGTCACGACCATCCTCTGTTCAAGGCGTTGAAGATGATGATGATGATGATGATGATGATGATAATGATGATGAGTGATAAGCATACTGACGATGACGACGATGATAAGTGTTAAGCGTAGGGAGCTGACGGATTTCTGACAGATTCATCAAAAACGTGACACATGGGTACTCAGAGTCGCTTATGTGACAAACACTAACAAATCACATGAAAATTACAGAGATCTCCAAGTTCAGTGAGTGAATGTATGAAACACGGTGAGAGCAAAATGGGAGAGGGTGAGTGACAGACAGAAAGAGAGACAGGGTGGGTGCGAGAGAGACGGAAAAAGAGCATGTGGCACTGAAACGAAGTGCGGCGACGAGAGGGTGAGACAAAGTGAACAGCCCTTGGGGAGAGAGAATCTGGAAATGGGAACAGAGATACTGACAGAACCAAAAGATGAAAATTCAGGGAAGGAAAATGCTTCGGATATATTTATAGTTAACAGAGATAAAAACAGTAGAATGCCATGGCTGAAAATCTGACTCTAAATACACAGGCTGGCCCACATATAACGCTCCTCTTCCTTTCCATCGGGTGAGTTCTTGTGTGTTGCGGGTACGGCCGAGTCAACATTTTGAATATATAACTTTCATTAGTCACGTCCTTCTCCCACTGCCACTCCCACACTACAGATTGAGAAAGAGAGAGAGAGAGAGAGAGAGAGAGAGAGAGAGAGAGAGAGAGAGAGAGAGAGAGAGAGAGAGAGAGAGAGAGAGAGAGAGAGAGAGAGAGAGAGAGAGAGAGAGAGAGAGAGACCAAACAGACAGAAAAATACAGATATATGTAGGCGTTGTAAAGAAAAAAAATAAACAGATTAAAATGATAAACAGATAGCAGGTAGGTGGGGGTTATATTCGGCTCAAGGCAAGGTGTACAAGTGACCTGGCGATTCTGGCCTCTCTCACTGCACCCCGACTGAGTAAGGAGTGCACAGCTTCATCCCTTTGATCTCAGGCTAATGGTAGGTGGCTGGCTGGGGTAGAAGGCAGATTTTGGGAAGGTGAAAGAGAGGGGGGCTGGAGGGGGCTAGCTGAGAGGGAAAGATTGGGGAGAGAGGGATACTGCAAAGGTGAAAAGAGAGGGACTGGAGGTGGCTAGTGAGAGGGAAAGATTGGGGAGGGAAGGGATACTGGGAGGGTCATAAGTGAGGGGGGTTGTGGGGGTTAGTGAGATGGAAAAATTGGGGAAGGATTACTGAGAGAAGCAGAAAGAATAATGACTGTAAAATTGGGAAAGGAGATAAATAAGGATGACTATATGTGGAGAAGAGAAAGATTCAGTTTGAAGAGTAATGAAAAGAGAACGGTCGAGGGGACAGGAACTGGGATTATTGACCCTGTAAAACGGGGTAAAAAAAAAAAAAAGATTGGAAAAAGGAAAAAAAAAAGTTAAGCTAGGGGGAAAACAATGATAAATGAAGGAAGTAGGGAGGACTAAAAAGACACGAGAAAAGGTAAATTCAGAATAAGGAAGGACGAAAGGAAAGCAAAAAGGATAAGGCAGGACTGTATTGGTAGTCTAAATAAATATCATATCGAGATGAAGAAAAACGAAATTAAAATAAAGGTTAAAGAAAGATAGAACTAAAAGAAACCTAGTGTACAGAAGAAAGAGAAAAGAGCAGTATGGATGCTGCATCTGGTAATGCAAAAATCACAACAAAATAAAGGAGAACAGAAGCGAATAAAGGAAGCTAATACGATAACGAGGGAGATGTCTGTTGTTAAGAAAGAGCAGAGAGGTACACGAGGGAGCAGGTATTGACAAAACAAAGACTACAAGATAAAGAAGAAAAGTAGAGGATACAAAGAACTTAAAATAAAAGGACAGGCGAAGGGAATAAGAAAGAGCAGGAATAGGACACCAAAGACAGGACAGAAATGAAAACAAGTGTGAAAACGAATGAAAAATGAAAAAAAAAGAAAAAATTAACAGTGCGGCAGTCAGGTATACAAAGAGCCAAGATGAATGAAATAAGAAAAAGGAAAACTGAGGACAAAAAGAAAATAAAAAAGAAGATAATACACTAGGAGAAAGAAGAGAGTTTAAGATGAAAAATGACCCCAATACACACACACACACACACACACACACACACACACATATATATATATATTTATAGTTACCAAGCTATCTTTATCTACATCTATGTACCCATCAATCTATTATTTATTTATCTATCTATCGTCAAGTGGCCTAATCCCAGAGCTCCACTAAAACCACTCAGGTCTATTTTCACCTGCCAACCCAATCAATTCTCCCTCATGGCCTCTTTCACTTCATCCTTAAATTTCTAGTTCCTGTACTCAGTATTCCGTCGGTTTCTCTTCCCTTGTCATTCTCTTCCATTACCTTCGCTTTTGTAAGATTTCATTGTTATTCCTTCCTGCACTCTTACAAACTCAATGATACTCTGCTGTAACTGAAATTTTTACTACGGTAAAGCGGGAAAGTTTTTTTTATAAGCGGCTTAACTTCCCAGTCCAACCTTCAAAGACAAAAAGAAATGAAGAACTAAAGACAACATTCAAGGCTGAAAAAAGTTTATGCTAATATTAATGCACACTCAAATGCAGTCAGCAGTTTTGTTTACATACCTTTGGGTTCAAATTAACGACACAAGACTCCAGCCTCCCTGATGATCGTGGTTTCGACAAAAAATCTCATTAAGTACGGGAACAATATTGAAAATGGAATGGAACTAACTGATTTAAAGTGCGCCAGACATAATAGGATGATGGATTGGGGCGTCTATTTTCGGAAATCCACCGTCGACGAGCCAGATTGATGGAGAGACAGGTCAGTTAGCACTCTGAGGCACAAGGGCGATGTGGACGACAGGAAAGATATACAGAGTGAAGAGGATTTATCTGAACCCCTGAGAGACCAAGGAACATTACCATATACGGCACTTCCTGGAATCCTTCGCACATGCACGCCGAGAGTTCCCTAATGTACTGAATCAGGGTATGTTGATAAAAACAGAAAAAAGAGAAAGAAAAGATATACTTGTAAAAAGAGTTGAAATTGCACATACCCGTAAGATATACAGTATACTTTCGGCGACCCATTATAAACTAGGCAGAACTGATGGAAAGTCAGGCCGGTCAGCACTTGGAGATCCCCAGGGAATAACACTAGAATGAAATGGAAGGAGGGAAAGACAAACACAGGAAGAGGAACGAGTTTAACCCGTGAGAGGCCAAGCCAGACTTCCATACAAAATCCTTGTCTGAAAGCTTTAGTTCCTTCACGTCAGAACTTACTTAATGAACTTATTAAACTCGTGTAGAAGCAGCAGATCCCGACAATAGGGGCAATGTATATGCTAAACTGTATGAGGAAACGAACGAAATTATAAATTTCATCAAAGACGAAGAACAAATTAGAATAAGAAAAAGTTTCCACAAACACACAGACAGTATAAATAAACAAAAAAGATGAAAAATATCATTAACGGAATCATTATTATGATCATACATTCCTTAGAATTAAAAATTGGTTGGTATGGAAAAACATTTGATAAAGGACATTAAAAAGACGAACTATCATCATGGTGCTTAGCGACAAAGGGCTACAACTCTGATTATTCATTATTCTAGCTCTGAAAATTCGCGGCAACAAAAAAACGAATAATCCCAGTAAGTAAGTATGAGGATAGCCTCACAAGCAGGCAAGAATGCAAGCAGGATCTACGAATGCATACATATGCTTGCTTGATCACACACACACACACACACACACACACACACACACACACACACACACACACACACAGCATGCATCCACTCCACGTAAAAATAAAAAATCAGAAATGCGTAAATGATGCAGTGAGGCGAGGAGGAGGAGCAGGGAGGCAGCGGATGAATTAACACATACTTTCTCTCCTCCACACCCCTCCCCTCTCCCCTGCATAACGATAACGAACTGAATAAGCAACAGGAAGCCGAAGTCAGCGTGCGGAGCCTGAGGGTAAAAGCAGAGAGGAAGGAAATCTTGCAGAGCGTAGCCGGGATGAAGCTGCTGCAAGGAGCCGGGGGAGGACAGAGGCGGTGAAGGGAGAGGAGAAAAAAAGCAAGAGTGGACTTCTATTCCCTTTGGTGGGGAGAAGATCCACGGACGACAGAAGCGGTGAACGGAGAAGAGAAAAATAAAGAGCGAGGAAAGATTTTTATTCTATTTGTTGGGGAGAAGATCCAACCTGAGACCCGCGGTTGAAAATACATATAAATCGGTTTTCTCAGAGTTTGTGTGTGATACTGGTTTTAATTCTATATCAGCATCAACGGAAGTGTGTGTATGTATGTATGAGAATGCTGAACATACAGAACACATTTCCTTGAGCAATTCTAACGCTGTACTTCAAAAGATTCTTAAACCTGTAACATGTCTGTGGTAAGTTATGTACAAGACACTCATAACCAAATCCAAGACATTTAGGAAGTGCAACATCCTGAGAAGAAAGTATGGAACTGTCTGCGTTTCTGTTGGCGAATGATTAAGTGTTGGTAGGAGATGGAGAATGGATGATAGACAGTTAACTAGAAAAATTAGGTAACATCTATGTACGACGAAATTTTAGTTGAAATGAATGGAAGAGTAAAGTGATGAGTCAAAGAGATAAAGGGACGTACTAACCGGTACGGGATTACTGACACGAAAACGCATCACAATCAAACTGCAATAAAGTAAAGGTGAAAAATGCAAGCGAAAAAAAAAAAATTACTTCCATAATAATTTACCACTTCAGAGGACTCTGGACTCTTAGGGATCAGTGGACTCCAAGCTGGGTACCACTGGAGTAGTGGGTGGAGTCGTATTTGTCGGTCTGTTATCTTTCAATCACCGGTTGGCCTGATTTCCATATAACACTGAAGCTTCAATTCACTGAGGGGCCAGTGAGGACATGAAGGTGAAGGAGGCTATATCTGGATGTCTAAAGATATACCTGCCACGAATTAATGGGTTCTGATTCAATGCCTGGGAGATACAGATGAGCATTATCGACCAGTCTGAGATACATAATACTGTTTGGATTTGGCTTGAATAGAATACTGGTGTCCTGGCCATCAGAAGGATAGTGGTGACAGTGCTGTATTATTTTCAGCTTGGGGAAAACGTCTCATGGTGGCATGGTAATGATACAGGAATTATAAGAGGATCACCACACCTCTACTCCGTTATCTGGGCATTACATACAATTTCTCAGGGATTTACTGCCTAGACGATTACCGGAATCTCTAGGGATTTATTTCATTAATGAACACACTGGTTTACCTTTACCTTGGGATTTACTAAGACTGCAAGATCACGGAGCGGTAATGAGCATACACCACTACTCCATCATTTCTGCATTACCTGAGAGGATTACTGAAGGACGCAAGGTTACAGACAAGGATTTCATTCCACTTTAAGACTAACAATAATGACACTCATACACAATATTCTGAAAAGTCTGCTGACGTTGGTAGATCACACTACAGAGTTTCGAAAGTCAGTATTCACTGTCTCTTTAGTTATCGTAAAGCGGTGTATCGATATTTACGTCTGCAGCCGTACACCCTGGCACATTACTTGTGGATTTTACCGTTTGAATATCATAAGATTATTTAAAGGTAGGAAAATATTAATATGTATAGATGGGATACTGCTAGACTGTTTAGAGATGGGAAATTATTAAGAATATTTAATGGTGGAATGATATCAAAACTTTTAGGTGTGAAAATGTTACACTGTTTCGAAGAGGAAAACTATCAGACTATTTAAATGTGGAAAACTGTTAGAGTGTTCAAGAGAGGGGAATTGGTTGGCTCGGGAAATTGTAATATTGTTTAGAGGTCGTAATTTGTTGCTTGGGGGCGAGATGATGCTTGACTGTTTTACAACTCAGACGCCATCGTTCTCCTTCTGCGAACAAAGAAACTAAATATTTTCACAAATCAGTGTTTTATTTATTTTCTTAAAGTTCAAGGGAGCAGAATAATCACATATATACATACACACACTATATATATATATATATATATATATATATATATATATATATATATATATATATATATATAAGCATCTTAGTGCTTTAAGCAAACACTGAACGCACTACTATAACCCTGACTGGTGCCCTCTGACCACTAAATTACATACAAATATCTACACACACACACACACACACACACACACACACACACACAGACACACATGTCACTTCTTGCCTATTATTAAATAAGCCCCGAATAATAGTCAATTACTCCTCAATCACATCAAAAGCAGCAGTTCCAACTAATGCCATATAATCCTAATCCAGTGCATAAGATTCACAGAAGCATAATAATCCTATAATGATGCAGGGGCTCTCGGGGTAATAATATTAAAGCCAGTGACAGAGCAAATCCTCGTAGGCTGCAAGGCGTGTTCTAGGCACTAATTCTCAAATGATAAGTTAAGAGGTAATCCAGTAATTGTATTCAGTAACTCCGTTTGGTATCACGGTATTCAGTATTAGGACGGTCATTACCCGATGCTGCGGTAATATCAAGTACCGGTAATATGGAAAAAGTATTATAGTAATCCGACGTTACATCGAACCTTGAGGATTGGAATATCCAGTGTGTGTGTGTGTGTGTGTGTGTGTGTGTGTGTGTGTGTGTGTGTGTGTGTGTGTGTGTGTGTGTGTGTGTGTGTGTGTGTGTGTGTGTGTGTGTGTGTGTGTGTGTGTGTGTGTGTGTGTGTGTGTGTGTGTGTGTGTGTGTGTGTGTGTGTGTGTGTGTGTGTGTGTGTGTGTGTGTGTGTGTGTGTGTGTGTGTGTGTGTGTGTGTGTGTGTGTGTGTGTGTGTGTGTGTGTGTGTGTGTGTGTGTGTGTGTGTGTGTGTGTGTGTGTGTGTGTGTGTGTGTGTGTGTGTGTGTGTGTGTGTGTGTGTGTGTGTGTGTGTGTGTGTGTGTGTGTGTGTGTGTGTAAATATCCATTATGTGTAAGTAACTCTGAGCCGTGGTAAATACAGCCTTCGGTACCTCCCGAATATAAATGGGTTTTCAGTATGGTTTGTTCAGTCATGGCGTGTTTACAGCTTGTTATTTGTGCTGATCTGGTGTATTATTTTATGGAATTCTGTAACGCTGATAATCAGACTGCAGGTTGCTTGTGACTGAGGAAATAAAATGTCCTAGTGACCCTTCAGAAGATTTTTAAAAGGTTATTTTCTGTTACCGTAAGACAATTTCTGTCATGCTTGCCTGAGCCCTTGAATAGCTGCTGTTGCTGTCGTTGATGACGTTACTTAACCCCAATTTGTCTCAACAAGCAACTTCTTCAGAGGGGCCGTCCTACGGGCACAGCACAGCACACACACTGTGGGGGAGTCGGGCACCCGCCTGTGGGAAACAGCTCCCCACCAGGGTCGACCAGGGATCCCTCTTGTGGAGAGGATCAGGGAAACATAGGGAGGTTTTCCTCCTGGGTTGATGCCACAGCCGTTCCACCCAGGGTGTACTGTGCCACCACGTACAGGCTCCCCGTCAGTGCACCCCGTAGTAGTAGTAGTAGTAGTGAAAGAATTAATGAAGGTTAAAGTCTACGTAACCCTTGATGGAGATTACCTCATCTGGCTAAAATGTCTTCCCTAATCTGAATAAAACCGCAATCAAGGATAAAAGAAAAATACTATGATACACCATATCAGCCAGTTTTACAATACCCCTTGTGAGGAACACGGCTATAGGCTACGTGATTTAAAACAATGGCACCTTTAGCCCGAGGATGTAATATTTTTTTTAATCCAACTGCCACCACACAATTTAACTAAGCTTAGGAGGGAGTTTTTGGACTGGAAGGGTTGGAGATAGAATTCAAACGCCTTTCTCATTCACGAAGGCTTCCCTGTGTTTAGCAAAATTATCTTGAGGTGGTAAAAATACGCGAAAATAAGACTTCATATGAGTGATGGAATTTCTAGCACATACAGTATTGTAAAAAAATAAATAAATAAATAAATAACGAAGACCAAATTTAAGACGTAATCTGAAACTTGGCTGGCATTTTTGAGACTCCTACTGTGTACCACCACTATCGAAATAGGCCTCTCTTTCTCTTCTTTTATTTCAAAGTGGAGAAGGTAATCGTGTGTGGTTGCGTGGATCAGTAGCCGCTGAAGCGAAATCCTCCCATTAATTTTAACAAAAATCACGAGTATTGAATTACCGTAAGGATCGTATATCAGGCTTGCTCAACATGCATGATGGCTGAAGTATCACGTATCCAATCACACTCCTCATATTTCACGGGTGTTTGAAGGTCTCTGTGCAGTAGGAGGCATGATGTGTGGCAATGTGCGGTGTGATATGTGACCTGTATAAGTGAAGTATTGTAGTGAACGTGCTGTAGCGTTTATGGTGTGGAATTTTGGTACTGTGAGGTATGTCTGTGTGGTGTGTCTGAAGTTTAGTAGTGCTTGAGGTGTGACAGTATGTGGTATAGTAATAAGTGTGGTACTGAGAGATATTGTAGTCTGTGAGGTATGACTATGAGGTGTGTCGGAGGCTTGGTAATGCTTGAGGTGTGGTAGTGCGTGGTGTGGTAAAGGGAACTGTGGTACTGTGAGGTGAAGTGGTGTGTGAGATGTGGTACTGTGAGGTGTAACGGTATGTGAGGTGTGGCATTGTGAAGTATGACTGTGAGATGAGTCTGAGGTTTAGCAATGCAAGAAGTGTGGGAGTGTGTGGTGTAAATACAAAGTGCGGAGCTTGTATTCTGTTTCAGCTAAAGTTAGACGATGTTCATTACCTCAGAGAAGCGCATCGCAGCGAAAATGCTTAATCTACCCAGGTTAACGTCTGGCCAGAGAGTTAAGAAAACTTTGCAATTTACTCTCTCTATTGTGTTGTTCCTGTATACGACTCAAACCCATCCAACGCAGCCAAAGGATTAAGTACCTTCATCCAAATGCAAACTACTCCCATAGAGCCGTGTACTACTAATAATAACAGTAACGGTAATTTCAGTCCTCATGACCAAACTTTCGCTTCATTATTGCTGGGGGACTACTGCACTCTGCCAATGTCAGTTGAAGCCTGAAGCTGCATTGATGCTATGCCGCTCAATGATTCACTCACTGGATGACTGGGCCAAATACTGACTTTGGCATGTAATTATATCAGAACTGAGGCAAACTCCCTTTCCCCTCCCTTCTCTTCTCTTCCTTTTCACTCCTTTCCATTCCCCTTCTTATACTACCCTTCCCCTCTCATCCCATCTGTCTCCTTCTCTTCCCCTCGCTTCCTTTCCCTTCCCTTCCCCTCTCTTCCTTTCCCTTCCCTCCCTATCAGTTTTCCTTCCTTCCCTTCCCATAACGTTCCTCATCTCCCTATACCACCCTTTCCTTCTTTTCTCATCCAGTCTCTCTCCCTCACTTTTCTTTCCATTTCTTCTCATCTATTTTCTGCCCTACTTTCCCTTCATTTTCATTCTTTTCCCCTCCATGCCGTTCCCTTCGTTTTCATTCCCTTCCCTCCCCACCCCGTCCTGTCTCGTCTCCTCTGCTCTCTCATCTCCTTCCCTTGCCTCTGTTTCCTGCTCTGCTTTATCCTCATCCCGGTAACTCCAGGCTTCTATTATTTTATAATGGTGCTAGACAAGCACCATTAGGAACAGTCTCAGTGTGAGGAAACGCAAGGCAGAACAGCGATAATGAGAATTTGACGACTTGTATATTATACTCATTACTTATAAAAAGAAAGAAAAGAGAGAGAGACTCTTAACTGTATATTACATTTTTTATGTATATCCGACTCTGGGTATACACTACGCAGGATACCTTCGGTTCTTTAACTAAGTTTGGTCCATATCAGAGCAATCTTTTCTTCTTTTAAGTTATTGGGCAGTTTTCCGTGACAAGGTGGTCCTCCCGTGCACCATCAGTGGATAGCATTACACATCACACCGTCACATGTAGCCACTTGGTTGTTAACAAATCGTACATCCTGAAAGATGGCAGGGATTATCCCACAAATGACTGATGTGATGGCAGTAGCGGCAGTATTTTATGATCTATCGGTAGGTCTCGGAGAAGAGTAACCAAGACTAGTTTACAGAAGTGGAAATCCTCAGAATGTTTCCTTCCCCTGTCTCGGATCGATCCCACGCTGTTACGATGAGCAGTCCATTCCCTTACTACATTAAAAATAGATTTTTCTTGTGTAAGTTCGAAGGGACGGCAATATTCACAGTCCTTTTTGTGTACAGTAACCATACACTGAAGGACCTAAAATAAATCATCCTTGTCAAACGCAGTCACTGAGAGCGAGCCACGATCAAGATCTGTTCACGTAAGGACATGTCTGGCTGGAAGATCCGGGTCTGGGTGCTTGTATGGGCATGATGAGAGAGGAGGGTTGTGTCGAGGGTGTGGGTCCCATCAGCCGTGGTCGCCAGGGTGTGTGTGCCGCTGTAAGAGTGGGGTTGCTTGGTGCTGTGCGGAGGGCCGTGGACTTAAGTTACTATTGTTGCTGGTGGTGGTATTGGTGGTGACGGTGGTGGTGATGGTGGTGGTGGTGGTGGTAATATTGGTAACAGTGGTTTTGATGGTGGTGGTATTGATAATTTTGATACTGGTGGTGGTGGTGATATTGTTAGTGGTAATAATACTGGTGGTAATGATATTGGTGGCGGTGGTAATATTGGTAACGGAGGTACTGATGGTGGTGGTACTGATAATTTTGATATTGGTGGTGGTGGTGATATTGTTAGTGGTGTTAATACTGGTGGTAATGATACTGGTGATGGTAATATTGATACTGGTGATACTGTTAGTAATGGTATTGTTTATGGTGGTGGTATTGGTGGTGGTACTGGTGGTGGGGGTATTGGTGGCTCTGGTATTGGTGGAAATGACAGTGCCGTAACCTATCCTACACCTGATACTGAACCTGGTGCACTGGTAGCTTACGCAAAAGAGTACGAGGCAATGTAATTAAACCTAAATAAATAAAACATCTGATGTGATAATAAAATAATCCTACCCACGCATCAACAGTGTGGCAATAGGATGATGATGGCAGTGACGATGAACGCGACGATCACGAACACCAAACATTACCATAAAACAAAGTGCCACAATCACGACCATATACCAACGGGAAGACAGAATTAATAGATCTAAGTGAAAAGGAAGTTAGATAGAGTGGATGGGAATTTAAAGGGAAGAAACATAACGCGAGAAGGAGGCAGTTGAGGTGAGAAAGGATAGTATGATCAGGTGAGAAAGAATAACCTGGTGCTAAATGGCGGTGCAAACAGAGGTAAGGTACAGTGGAAAAGAAGCATTTGTTGTTTTTAGTTGTTGTTCCGGCCCCATGCTCGTCTGAACTGTGAAGCAAAAAAAGAAGTGGTTGGTAAGAGGACGCTGGACTGAAAATGTAAGGTACGATACCTAGTTCTGGGTAAAACGTGGTTGATTGGGTCAGAAAGAAAAGCTATGTGACCTGGAAAAGGCTGAAAGGACACGATGTACGGTAGACGGAAGTTAGGTGCAGAGAGAAAGGTGATAGGAAATAAACGTTACGTCGAGTGGAAATGATAAAAGAAAAGAATGGAGGGAAGTAAGAAGCTAAGTGCAGAAAAAACACGGGGAGGAGGGGGATGTAACTGTAGGGAAACCAAAGTGAATGAGGGAGAACAAAAAAGTAGTTATGTGTAATGGAAAGAAGAAACAGTGAAGGGTAAGAAACGCATCAGAGAATGCAAAGTACCCTGTCTTTGAAGAAACAGGTGCAACAGGTATAAAAGGAAGAAAATTACGCGAAGCGAGAGAGAAAGAAGAAACGGGGCTGTGGGTGAAAAAATAAAAGTGCCCCTTACCACAGCAAACACTCTGAAACATAGTCGAGATACTGTAATATTTAGGGCACCTAGTGATGTAAGTACAACTGTTAATCGTACTGTGTTTTTAGTACTCAGTATTGCATTATTTGGCTGGATATTGATTATAAAGGTTGTCAAGGAATCAAATATCTTCTAAGCTCTATCTGAAGACTACTGACATAACCATATCTAACCAAAGTCTCAGTTGGACTGATGTATGTCTTGGATGCTTCGACTTATCCGCAATGTCTTCACAAAACTTTTTTTTAGAAATTTAGTTCACTGATTGCCCAAGCTGTATAGATACATCTGTGACTGAGGAATCTGCTCTATGTCATATCCACAGAGCACCAGAGACTATATTTTTTTGGTCTGTGAAGCCGGTAAGAGAAAAAGAGTGTGGATGGAGAGGAAAGGTTAATGTAAAATACAGAAGGAATGCAGGAAAGTATCAGGGGGAAGCAAGGTAGAGAGAGAGAGAGAGAAAAAAAAAAAAAACTAGTCGGAGAAGAGTTCCATGGAGTGGAATAAAGAGGGTAAAATGAGAAGAGAAGAAAGGAAGTTATGGAGAGAATGAAGGCACCTGGCTGGAGGGGGAAAAAATTTGATGGAGTGGACGAGACAGAGGAAAGTGAAGACGGAAGAGAGGAGGGTAGGCAGAGAATGAAAGGTATTGTACCAAGGTGGAGGGAAAAAAAACAGTATTGTAGGGTGAAACAGTGAAGGAAAAATGAGAAACTGAGAGAGGAAGCTAGCTAGAGAATTCAAGGTACCTAGATAGGGAAAAGAAAGCCTGGTGGAGTGAACGACGACGGTAAAATGAGGAGGGACGAAAGGATAGCTGAGAATGAAAGATACCCAGTAAGAGGGAAAAAAAATCTTGATAGACTGAGACAATGAGGTATTTAAAAGAGGGAGGAGAAGAGAAGAGAATGAATGGTACCAAGATGAAGAGAATAAGAACTTGGAGGAGTGGAAGGGTCATAGTAACTGAGGAGGGAGAAGCGAGAAGTGTTTACCACAGGCGGGGAAGGGGATTAGAAGGAGGCGAGGTTAAAAACAGACTTAAAAAAACGAGGTGGAGGAAATGTTAGCTGAGAAAAGCGGTAGGTGACACGTGAATGAAAATGGTGTACTGAAAAAAAAACAGAAGTAATGGCGAAACGTTTGGAATGGGCGAGGAAATGCCACCACCACTATCATCATCAACATCAACCATCAATCATCATCAATCATCGTCATCATCATCATCATCATCGTCATCATCATCATCATCATCATCACCTCATTTCCCTACCTAATGAGATGAGGTAGGATTCATGAAAAGTGAAAGCATGAACGTGGGAGAACTATAAACAGCATGATGAAATGGGCCACACACTCAGGCGTATATCATTCAAGTCCCTGGAATCCCTCCGTGGTTGAAAATAGTGCTAGCCACGAAAGTACATTATATTTGACAAAGTAACAGGAGGGAAATGTTTTGCATGGACAAGGAATAGGAGAGGGCTTAAACAGAAACTGACAGTGTAAAGATGACGAGAAGGAAAAGGTGACACTGGAAATTAAATCCAACTGAAGATGCAAACAAGGGAATATTTTTAGCTATTTCAGTACGATGACGTATTATTAAATTCTACTCATGCTGCCACCAGACGATTTTAAAGTTAAAAAGGACCTCTGTTCGCGAAGAAGATAATGATGTTAATAGCTCAATCAAGGCTTTATTTAATACCTGAAATACGACACGTTTCCTCAGAACTATCTAAAATCGTCTACAAAAAACTAAAACACACACACACACACACACACACACACACACACACACACACATCACCAGATTGAGCGGGTTAAATGGAAGAGGAAAGAGGTCGCAAAAAGAGAGAGAAAAAAAAACGCTGAGGCCAAGACGAGCTTATAAGAAGGGGGCAAGAAGCCTCCAAGTCAGACGAAGGATTAAATTTAGAAAAAAGCAAGAAAGTTGTAAGTTTTATCTTCCTAAGAATAATTTAGGAACAAAAGTTTACCAGAGTCCATCGTAAATCCGCTGCTTCGGTTTTTTTCTTGTGTGCTGAAAAAATGATCTACAATTTTACGGAGAATACATTAGTGGAAAACAGAGAACAAGGTGATGATAATAATTAAAACGGGTGGAGACGGATCAACATCACAGTCGAGTCCGTATTAATAATCTTTTCTAATCAAAATTTATGTATTAGAGTGTTCGTTTATACTCTCATTTTCACTCATTTAACAATCAATTTTAAGTGAACATATACTAAAAATACGGGAAACAAAATCTGTAGTAAGGTATTTGTTAGAGGGAAAATTATCCTTTAAAACTGGTTAGGAACTTTTATAAATACAAACCCAGGACTCGTTTTCTCGTCGTCTTGAAAATTTTCCCACTCAGAGGCACGCACATACACGAGGACACACAGAAACACACACACAAACAGACATAAAGGTACATGCACCAACACATACATGCTTACACACATGCGACAGTCACACACAAGCAAACAGAAACACAGACACATGCAAAAACACACAGCCCCCTCCAATTTCTCTCTCTCTCTCTCTCTCTCTCTCTCATTAAAGCGCCCCCTTCTCGTGTTCCTTCATCTCGTTCATTTTTGCTTCCCCTGTTTTTTTAATTTTGTTCATTTCTGGATTTTAATTATATTCAGTGCGAGGCTTTAAATTAATCTCGCCAGTATATTATCTACAGCAGAACTACATGGGCGCTGAATATTAAAAGGATGTGTATTTAATCTTATAAGTTTGATGTGGGGCTTTCTATTTCATTCTTGCTTACACCAGAAATTTAATTCAGCGAAGGGGAGAGCTGTTGTTGTTAAATTGTTACTGTAGGTTATATCCAGTTCTCGTTTGAAATGTTTACCCCTATGCCGAATAATAATAATGATAATAATAACAAGTCATAATAATAATAATAATAATAATAATAATAATAATAAAGAAATATCGTCTAGTGGTTGAATGAACAAATGTTAAGAAATACGTCACGATTATAAATTGCTCATGGGTCTACAAACGTCATATAATAGGTACGGACTGGTGCAGAGAATGGGAAAAATAATGGTTATATAATGGGCCTATAATGGGTAAGAACAGGTTTGTAATGAGCATAGAAGAGGAAAAGAGTGGGCATAGAAATGAGAATAACACTGGCAGAGAGTGGGCATAAATTGTACACTGAAATGAATGGTTATGTAATGGAATAAATGGGAATAAGAATGGACAGTCAATCGGGCCAGCAAGGACGAAATTGGTATAAAATGGATACCGAAAGATTATATTTGGGTTAAAAAAGGATATTGCATGGGTACAGAATGGTCAAAAGGTTAGCATAAGCTAAACACAGAAGGGTCAAAGAATGGTCGAAAATATCAAAATCTGTGCAACGAATAACTACAAAAGGGAGATGAGAAAATACAGAGAATGACGATGGAGAGAGTGGAGATTTAAGAATGAGTATACAGTGGTCAAAGAACGAGTAAAGAATGAGTACAGAGAGATAAAAGAATGTGCACTGTGTTTAGAAACTGCAAAACCAAAAACGTAAGAGGGTGGAAAGAATGTTTTGTCGGCCTTCTCTGATCCCTGAAGTGGTCGCTCTGGTTGGTTCTAAACATTTTTTTTCTGTTCCCAGCCCCCTGCAAGTCCATTACCTTACACACACACACACACACACACACACACACACACACACACACACACACACACACACACACACACAGAAAAAAACATCATTAAACTTATAAAAATCATAAACATGCACACATGCCACAGCCTCCTACACACACACACACACACACACACACACACACACACACACACACACACACACACACACAATTTTGGTTCACTCTCTAACTCACTTTCCCATCCGCTCACTCGCTTTCGCTTCATAAAGTGTATTACGGAATTTTAGACATAATTTTTAATATCATGGATAAATTATGATAAGCGAATACGGAAACATTTTGAAAAGATAAGATTTTAGCCCAGAGTTTTACGATGCGAGATGGAGGTTGTGTGTGTGTGTGTGTGTGTGTGTGTGTGTGTGTGTGTGTGTGTGTGTGTGTGTGTGTGTGTGTAACGCGCCAGAAATAGTTTCCACTGGGAAATACTTATTTTCTCCTCAGTTTATTTTAACACAGAAGAAAAATATAGGTCGCCGTATTACTTACTTGAGAGAGAGAGAGAGAGAGAGAGAGAGAGAGAGAGAGAGAGAGGGAAACGAGGTGTTGGGAGTGAGGGGAAAAACACAGAGTCAGACTGGGGTGAGAGTTGGAAATGCAGAATTAAAGCGAGTGGGAAATTCGAGCGAGACAGACAGAAGGAAATGGGGAATGACAGTGTGGAAATGAGGGATAGACAAGGGAAGAACAGGAAATACAGTGTGTGAAAGTTGGAAAGGGGAGTGAGAAAGAGAGTGGGAAATGGCGAGTGAGAAGAGGGGAAATGGTTGACTTTGAATGCAGATAAAGGGGGAATCAGATAGGGAGAGAATCAGGAAATGGGGAGCTGCAAAAAGGGAGCAGGGGAGAAGGGAATGGGGAGAAAACTAGGGAGAGCAAAATATGGAACAAATATGGGAAACAGAGAATGGGTGAGTGAAATACAAGTAGTGGGGGAGAACAGAGAAGGAAAACGTATGAAAGAGGAGGAAAAAGATAGTGACAAAAGGAAAGTACCAAGAATGAGGGAGAGGAAGTGAGGGGAGGGGAGGGAAATAGAAGTCAGAGTTGGGAGGGGATGGAAAGGAATTGGGAGGTAAATCCGAGGAGTGAAGAAGGAGAGGAAGGGGAGAGGAAAGGTCGGGGAGCGCTGGAGGAAGTCTTGAGGGAGTTTTACCCAGAATTATGGAGAAGGTGTGGGTCGAAACTCTGGATTTCTCTCCCTTCAGTGCGATCATCTATTGCACCATCTTCTCGATACTATGAACATTTCTCTCTCTCTCTCTCTCTCTTTCTCTCTCTCTTTCTCTCTCTCTCTCTCTCTCTCTCTCTCTCTCTCTCTCTCTCTCTCTCTATATATATATATATATATATATTAATATCTCTATATTTATATATATCTAAAAATCACACACACACACACACACACACACACACACACACACACACACACACAAAATGGTGCATAAGGTGATCTCGCTTGACTTCATGTAATAACAAAAAACCCTATCAGCCTTAATCTTCACCTGAATACAGAAACAAAACTTATAAAAATTGTGGAAGAGGAAATACTAACGCACTATGGAATTTGGTCATATCACAATAAGCACTGCTATTTAACCATTTCAGTTCCACGACTTCCTTTCTAATGTAATTTTTTTTCTCTCTCTAGACACTTTCTTTTTTTCTGCTTTAAAAAGGTGCTTCGAATTGCCGGAGTTAGATACAGACATAATTTAATACAGAAGGTTGGAAGTGTCACGCATAAGCTTTAATAATTGCTATTTCATCGAAAAGATTAATCCTCTGAAGCCAAAACTTTTTTTTATTTTTTTATTCTTGCTGTCCCTCAGAGAGTTTCCTACACGTCAGGTTAAACTGACTGAAGAGGAAGGGTTTTATATACCTTCCTCAACATTTTCACTAACTGGTCTCAAATAAAATTAATAAAATCGTCTGGTGGTAGCAAGAATAAACTATGAAATACGTCACCGGATTGAGAAGATCGTCAAAGACTTTGGGATGTTACATCTAATCTAACCTAAATTACCTAGATACTCTTAGCTTGTGGCACTGGACGGGGAGGCAAGGGCTGGAACTTCCTGAATTTGCTGACTCTTCCGCAAGGGTGTATGCGCCGCCAACCACAGATAAAGAAAATTGCTTGTCGACAGCGAAAAAAAAGGAATGTCTCAAGCAAGCTGTCACGCCACAACCGAAAGAGACATTTGAGATAGAGAATGATAACCCAGGCAAAGGAAGAAAAAAGGGAACTGATAAAGGAGAAGAAAGGGGCGTTGATAAGGGTGAAGAAGGAAGTGACAACAGGAAAAAAAACACTGATAAGAGCAGAGAAAGGGCACTGACAAGGAAAGAAATGACACTGATGATGGAGAACTCAGGCACTGCGAAAGAAAACAGAAGGGACACTGAAAAAAGAAAGAGAAAAGAAGGGCACTGATAAGAGAGAGAAAGGGATTGAAAAGGAGAGAAGCAAGGAACTGAAAAGGGTGGAGAAAGGGCATGGATAAGGAGTGAAAGGGCATTGATATGGGAGATTTCAAACACTGGGAGACTCCACCTTGAATCCTTGCCAGAGGATGTTGCCAGAGGTTCATGTCGTTGGGGAGGGTGACAGGGACAAGACGTAACCAATACTCAGGATTTTCGCCATAAAATTTGCGTATTATTCCTGTAAGTTTTGGATCTGTGGAAACGTGAGAGGAGAATTAAACTCGTGTATTTAATTACTGCTACCATTAGATTTTATTCACATACGTAATCTCCATAAAACTCTGAATTAAAATACTATATTTTTGAATCTGTTTTTGTTCTCGAGAATCGGTTTTGTTTAGACCCTTGGAAGTTAAGGGGTTTAGAATTTTTTAGTTATCTCAGCAATTTTTCCCATTATCTTATATGAAAACGAGTATATTTTTTTCGAATATGATAGAACAGCTAGTTTCGGATATACACTTGTTATAAATGTACAGAAATGTGACAGAAAAACTCAAAGAAATCGTGGGAATGTGTAAGAAAGATCTAAGGAATAATGTGGGTATATCAATAATTTCTCATCACTTCTTCGTCATTACTGATCTCTCCAAAATATATCAACGTTGTGTGTTCTCAAAATGCACGGTTAACGACTATGTGAAAATGTGACATAATGGCAACCTTTTTACTGACGAGATTCATTATCTTTTTGACAACTACCTTTAAACCTTTTAAGTCAGATGCGTCTCTAAATGCTCTCATACAGATGAGTAATAAAAACGTTTGCAGCCAATTTCACTGTTACTAAGCTGTATATTCTTTACATCACCATCATCACTCTCAAAGTCATCATATAATCATCACCCTCAACATCACCATTACAATAAATTTATTCCCATATAAATCAGGTGGGTACGATCCAAGAACAAATAAAGAAAAGCACAAAAGCAGGAGAAACATTCATTGTGTTAATAATATTGACACTCAGATAACCAAAAGAAACACGCAAATAAAAGTGAGAAGAAAAAGTGGGACGAAAGGGAGAAATAAGAGAAAGTGAGAGAGAGAGGAGGAGACCAAGGAAAGAATCAGAAAAGGTCGTGAAGAAAGCAGAGGGGAGAGAGACAAAGGAAGAAAAGGGAGAAGAAAGGAATAGGAAAATTTAACACCTTGATCGAGAGTCAGGTGTGTCTGAGGAGGAGAAGGGAAGATTTAGGCTTTACCATTTCAACCCGAGGACGTCATTTTCGTCTTATTCTTGATACCTTCAGGCGATTTTAATATGCTCAGGAGAGACTTGTTACTCTGGAGGGGTTGGATATATATATATATATATATATATATATATATATATATATATATATATATATAGAGAGAGAGAGAGAGAGAGAGAGAGAGAGAGAGAGAGAGAGAGAGAGAGAGAGAGAGAGATCCAAGTAGGGATGACCAAAGGAAACCGAGAGTACTCAGCGCCCCTTCCTTTCAGGTGGACAAGTGGTGTATCCTGCACCACCCCAGGCCTCTCTCCTCGATTTCACACAAGACTGAGATTCCACCACAGCAGCCAGCAAGGAGAGTTTGTAAATGGCTTAGTCATCAGAGGATAAGGTAAGTCATCAAATTATCATATTATCAAAAGGAGTCTCATGTAGTCATAAGGAGAGAAGGTAAAAGTTTGCATAATTTTTCTTGAACTTGCAGCACACACACACACACACACACACACACACACACACACACACACACACACACACACACACACACACACAAACCATTAAGAACCACTAATACCATCACCATTACCCTCTTCACAATAGGTATCTATAGTTTGAAAGGAAAAAATAAGTAATCGTATGGAAAGTATGATGCAAAACTGTATAACTCATCTTGAGAATACACCATAGACCAAAATTACCCACAATAACAAGAGAGAGAAACAGTGTCACCATTAATCATTATTACGAAGGTTTTCCCTATTTTCAGTGAGGGGTGTATGCTGAAAAGGGCATCAGATAAACACCTCGGTAGCCTATTAACAGTTTACGCCACAGACTTCAATCTATCTATCCATAGCCCGACGCCCTAATCCCGCAAAGGGTGGCCGCAGACAAAACGCTCTGTCAAGTCGCTCTGTCACCCACCATTTGACTACCCTCCCCCCAACTCACCCCCTCCCTCCCTCATATACCTCTCAACCCCATCCCTCCACCTCATCCTCGGTCAACCCCTCCCTCTCCTTCCCTCCACCTCACCTACATACACCCTCTTAGTCAGTCTTTCATTCTCCATTCTCTTTATAGACTTAATTCTATAAAAACACCACGACCACTATACCACAAACCCACAACACCACCGCACCTCTCCATTATCGTTATCATTATAAAGGGGTGTATCACCTTAATTGGAAAGCCTGAAGTAACCAAACCGAGGTGCATAAGCAATCGCTTTGGCTATTTCCGCTGGGGATTAGAGAGGAGGACACGTGTAAACCTTGTCAGATGGAAAGATTAATTGCCGGGCCTCGGCTGAGGAAATATGACACTTCCATGAATATAAATGAATCAGTATCCGGACAGGGGATGAAATGTTTAGGAAGAAGGGCTGTAGGGAGGGGTGTTGATGGATTATTATTTAGTTCATCTGTTTGCAGGAGGAGAAGGATGCGTGTAATAAAATCGCTGCAGGATCTTAGGAAAGCTGGATGGAAAGGGTCGCCTGCACGATTTTCATCATTATTCATCAATGTCATTGCATTCACCATCATCATCGTCGTCGCCATCAGCGTCACCATCACCATCATCACATCATCATCATCATTATCGTCCATTAAAAGAGGGATATCTATGGAAACTGCGACTGAGGTTGAGAGTAAAATAGTCGCCTCTTTTTAATTTTCCCTGATAGTGGCTCTGCCGGATTGAGAAATAGGTATTTTCATTACGTCTTCCATCAACATTAGTTTGGCTAAAACCATGAAAAAACATTGCATTATCCTAAAACTTTCTGCCATTCCGGGCAACAAGAACACAATATTAAAAACGACTTACATCCTTCAGATCGAGGAAGAAGTGATGGCTACTTGAGACGATTTTATTGACCCTGACCTCCTGAGACTTAAGTAGTTTTAAACATGCCCCACAAACAAATGTTCCTAATTCTTCCATTATGATTTTCTCTCTCTCTCTCTCTCTCTCTCCCAATTCTTATTATTTGCAGTCGATTTACTCAGACTGTGGATTTTTCAAACTGGAGGGGTTAACTCAGCCTACACTAACCCCTTCACTACAAAAGGTCTCAAGTATGCCGAAAAAAAAATAGATCGTCAGAAAAAATTGATACAAAAATAAAGCGTCCTCCTACTGAAGGGGTTGAAAAAAATAGCTGAAATATTATGTAAATACAAGAATTTTTTTTTTACAAACAGCTGAATAAAGTCATCAATAAAACCCTTACATATCACTGCTAGTGTTAAGGAGTGACACACACACACACACACACACACACACACACACACACACACACACACACACACACCAGTACTAACTTAAGCAAACCACAGCCTCTCAATCAAGCCGCTGCATTCATTACCAGTTACACAGGTGTCGCTTGTTACCGCGTCACGTCTTGAAGCTCAGTGTGTTCTGGCCATATTGACTCCCACTACTGTGCTGCCGAATCATTTCTTAACCACTTTATAAACATAGTCATGTTCTTAGGTTATGCTAGGTTAGTTAGGTTAGGTTAATTTAAATGACCGCTAAGTAATGTAAAGCGTTCATCTATACTAACATAATCTAACCTAACTAACTACTGTAGCTTAGGCAAACCAAAACTCAACATAGATTATCCCAGTCTAACATAACCGCAGCCTAAATTAACCTAGTCTAAATAATGCATCCCAATTTACACTTATGTCAGGAAGTGGCCTGGGATTTCATGAAATCACTGGTTACACAAATTCACTGTAACTATACTGGTAGGTATATATATATATATATATATATATATATATATATATATATATATATATATATATATATATATATATATATATATACTGTCAGTCAAAGAGCAGTTATTGTGGTACCCAAATGAAAATATTAAAAAATTTTGAAGCCGAATACGATGAAGCCAATGCTGTGAGAAGTAAATGCGTTAGAACACGATTCAGCAGACAAGTTAGCGGTGACAGGACGCATCCGGCCAGAAACGTCCACACAAGATATGGCTATGAAAAACCCTTACGAATTCACAGGATTAACAGGCAGACGAAGCAGGGATATAAACAGAAATAGTGAGACAGAGAGAGAGAGAGAGAGAGAGAGAGAGAGAGAGAGAGAGAGAGAGAGAGAGAGAGAGAGAGAGAGAGAGAGAGAGAGAGAGAGAGAGAGAGAGAGAGAGAGAGACAGACAGACAGACAGACAGACAGACAGACAGACAGACACAGAACGTAACCTATATTTCACAAACCATAAACCACGCAGTGTACAGCAATATTCACAAAACCAGTCAGCAATAACTCCTACAACGATACGGAAGAGCTAAGCCAGGGAACAAACTTAACAATATATCTGGATAATGAATGCCAAGATAACTCCCTGCTGGCTGGCTGATATAGTAGGCCAATTAAGGAGATAGAACAGTGAAATGACAACGGGGGTGAAGGGGGTGGGGGAGAGGCGGGCAGTTGGGTGCAAACATAGTAAAGATGAGAATGACACATAGGAGGGCATTGGTTCGTTGATCCGGAAAAGCTGCGACGTCTCTGTGTGTGTGTGTGTGTGTGTGTGTGTGTGTGTGTGTGTGTGTGTGTGTGTGTGTGTGTGTGTGTGTGTGTGTGTGTGTGTGTGTGTGTGTGTGTTATTGCGTGCGTGACCTGAAAAAAAACTTGTCCCAACAAAGCTGCCAACACAAACAATATATATAAAATGGGGATATTGCCGGGAAACTAACAATATATTTTAATATTTATATCCACAACCGGTTTTGGAAATAGAAAACAAAGGAGGGCAAAACAATCCAGTAAAAAAAAAAATCTTGCCAAAACTAAGCACAACAGGAAACATATTCTGCTGTTGTTATGCATCCATTTTTCGCAAAAGAACACACACAAAAAAATTACTACAGATGAACAACAAACTCAAAAAATAATTCTCATGTTCACTAGGAAAATAATACCTGGATAATCACAAGAATCCTCGATTAAACAATGTACTCATAACTATGGACACGTGATACAATCGTAAGAAAATAAGACAATACTGAAGTTCAGAAAAAGCTTTTCTTTCATTAAGCCAAAGAATGCAGCTGGCCCGTCTAAGAAAACCTACAATATGTACTACTATCTATATACAAGATCTAGCAAAAGAAAACAGAAGAGATGAAAAGACTATCGACTAACAAAAAAAAAATAATAATAATTCTTCCACTTACTAATACAAAGGAATGCTCGTCACTCACAATACAATCTGCCCTCTATATGCATACGATCTGAATACCAGAAAACAAAAGAACTATACAGAACAGACTAAGAGTTAAAATTGTCAGAGGATAATGCTCTTCCCCTAACAACGTACGTGGGTGATAGTGCCGTCAGCCTAACAATATATTCTGTTATCTACTCCCACGCGGCTTTAACAGTGCAAAACAAAGGAGTGCAAAACAAACGATCTACAAATTGCAACACCCATTCTGGCGCCTATTAAACAGTACACAAATGCGACAACACCGGGAGAATGATTATATGTATATTCTATTGACTATACACACACTCAGCTTTAACAAGAGAAAATGAGAATTGTCGCAACCCACCCACACAGCCGCGCAGTATATATGTAATAAGAGAAATAAAGGCAGTCGGAGTTCTATGTCGACCAAGAGTGCTGTGTGGAAAATTAAATCGCAGTGTGGAAAAAGATTCGTACCACATACATGATCAAAATAATGGTTTATCAAGCAAATTTTGATCCTCTCATGGTCGATTTTTCCGCAGTAATTTATTCCAGCTAAAGGAAGACGATTCTGTTTTGTTTTGATAGTAGTAGTAGTAGTAGTAGTTGTTGTTGTTGTTGTTGTTGTAGATTCATTTGGAGTGTGAACCTAGTGGACTGCAGGCTTAAGTTGCCTTTCTCTTGCAGTCCGCCATCCTCTTTTGGAGAGAGAGAGAGAGAGAGAGAGAGAGAGAGAGAGAGAGAGAGAGAGAGAGCGTCATCCAAGAAGGCCATTAAAACGTCAAAGACAAAAATATACCGTTCCTTAATTAAACCGCCCTGACCGAGAGAGAAAGGAATATTAAAAAATCATTATCATTACACTTTTATACCAAGGAAAATATAGCCAGCTTGATGCACAGCGGGACAAAGAAGGGAAGGAACTGAAATGCAAGAGTCACCGATGAAGGACATTAGCATAAAGAACGGCGAAGCAGGTTTTTCGTTTTTCTCTTTTTCTTTGAGAGAGAGAGAGAGAGAGAGAGAGAGAGAGAGAGAGAGAGAGAGAGAGAGAGAGAGAGAGAGACTACCATGTTCTTGCACAGGAAAATAAGTCGAGAAAATTTTGAGTACATACACAGAGATGACAAGAACATTACTCGTACCTCTCTCTCTCTCTCTCTCTCTCTCTCTTCTACCAAACGAGAAGGTAACGTGAAAAATCATCCTTACGACGAGACAAAAGAAAAGTACTTCGCTAAAACAAAGCTTCAAATCAGATGTTAAGTGAATTCGATGTGTTTCTTGAGAGAGAGAGAGAGAGAGAGAGAGAGAGAGAGAGAGAGAGAGAGAGAGAGAGAGAGAAACACAATCCTTCGCAAATTCTACTGAGCGACCAAGGAACTCGTCAGGTGTAATTATGCACAGGGCTGCGGACAAAGGACCGTATTTTTCTCCGTATTTTTTCCGTAACGCCTACTCCTTAACGATTTACTTTGCATGCTACACCTTAATACTGAGGCAAAGTATGTCGATATCGAATAAGGAAAGAAAGAAACAAGTGAATATTCAGTATGAGAAATAAATCGCCAAGAAAATGGTGCTGCGGCGCTAAAACAAAGAGCCACTCGAGAAGGGGTCAGGAGGTAATTTGGGCTTTTTACTGTCGCTTTCTTACCAGGCGATTCTTTACTTTTTCTTTTTTCTTTTTTCTTTTTTTTACGGCAGAGGAAATTAGCTGAACATACGCGAGAGAAAGGCAATGGCGAGAAGCTGAGGTTAATATAGGCAAAAAGCGACAATGAGGATAATATAAATTCTTCGTTATGATGCCCTTGTTATGTCATCTTTGTTCCTGTCTTTTTTGTTTATTTTTTTTTTATTGAACTTGGAAGTGTTTTTATCAGTGACGGGGTTGTTAAAGGCTCGTACCTATTTTCCCTGCTCGAAACCCATCTCCTAAGTTTAATGGAATCGCCTTAAGATGACTATGTAAAAAGAGACTTCGTTTTATTGAAGGGAATTAGGTATACACAAAAAAATGAAATATAAATACCCTTTCACTAAGATGGCGTCTCTCTCTCTCTCTCTCTGTGACCATCTCCGTACGATTTTATCCAGCACAATTGACGCTTTTCGAATTAAAAGGGTTATATTATGGTCTTAACTCCGTCCATAAGTTACTGAGGAAAATCGTCAAGTGATAATAAAATGAAACTGAAAGACGTCGGAGTAGCAAAACCGCTTAAAAGTGAGAGAGAGAGAGAGAGAGAGAGAGAGAGAGAGAGAGAGAGAGAGAGAGAGAGAGAGAGAGAGAGAGAGAGAGGTCTAATCATGTGCAAGAGGAAACGAGGAAATAGGGTAAGTTCAGTTCTGCCTGTGGAAAATTATGATACTGTCAACCTCTTCAAGACGATTACGCATTTTACATTTCAGTTTGCTACCTCCAGACGATTTTATTCACGACAGCATCGACTCTGAGATTTAGATAGAACTTTCATTAATTCCTTCGCCGACTACAACAAAATCTTCTAGTGGTTGCACGAATAACAGAAAAAAAAATAAAACAACACGTCGGGATGAAGGGGTTAAGACAAAGAAACATAGAGTAATCAAGGCAAAGAAACACAGAAAAATGAAAAAACAAAATGAAAAACTTAAATATACGCACAGCCAAGACATGGAAGGAACGGAACCTCAAATGGACAAGTCGCACGTAAGTAGCAATCAGAGAACGGGGCGGAATTAGAACCTTAATGTGCCTTATTTGCGGAGCAGGAAAGGGAGTTATGACAGGCTGTAATTAAGACTGGGGATTAACGCGCGATTAAGCAGTGAGACAATTGTTTTTTTCTACTGCGGCGGGATGGAGAACGTGTGAGTTTCTCTCTCTCTCTCTCTCTCTCTCTGAAAAGTGGGGTAGAAGTAGGAAAGTTGCAAAAAGAATACGAGAGATTATGCAAGAAAATGAATGTAATTTGGGTAAGAGAGCAGGAGGAAGCTAGAGAAAGTTAGGATGAGCGCGCGCGCGCGCGCGCGGGTGGGGGGGGGAGAAAGAGAGAGAGAGAGAGAGAGATAAAGAACGTAAAGAAGAGGAAACGAAAGAGAAGTGAAGGGCCAACAGATTTAAAATAAAAATAAAATGAGAAAGAACAAAGAAGAGGAGGAAGCGAGAGAGGGAGAGAATAACCAAGAAAGAAAAAGTGGAAATGAGGGCGAACGAATAAAAAAAAAGCAAGTGGGTCAGGAGGAGGAGGAGGAGGAGGAGGAAGAAATGGACTGAATATGAAACCTGTGAAAAATTGAAAATCCTGACGAGCACAAAACTAGAAAAATAAGACTGGAGCTAAGGAGTCGAGGAACATGGAGGAAAGGAGTGGAGAGTAATATGGATATGATGGGGAGAGGAATGGGAACAAAGGGAATATGAATAGGTATAAAGGTATGAAGACAGGGGGCTAATATGCGAGGGAAAAATGGGACTATGGGGATGAGGTGAATGGAGAAATGGGGGCTATGAATGGGCTAGAGATCTGGAACATAACAGGGATAAAGAGTATAATGTAACCAAGGGGATGAGGGTCAGACTTTATTGCAGAAAACTTCGAAAGCTTAAAATCTGATGCATTTTTCTTTGTCACTTTTGTTTGGCAGTACGATGGTAACCCCTTGAATCTTGTGACTTTTTTCTAGTTCTTGCTACTTCCACGTGATTTTATTTAACCTGGTAGACTTCCAGCACTGAACGGGTTAATGAAGGCTATACTTAATTCCTTCAGCTTGAAAAGTCTCTCCCAAACTGTATATGAGAATGAAAGCAGCAAGAATAACATAACACCGACGTCATGTTAGAAGAGTCAGGAGGCCTAGTGGTGTGAGGATGCTGGGAGGATGATGACTAAGAGTTGCCAGGTTCTCGTCGAAATCCCTGTGAAAAGATCAGTGGTTCTTCTATTATGTAAGGGCGGCCGAAGCTTAAGTCGAATGCCTCTCCTTTACAGTATTCACACAGCAGAACCTACCGTCGGGCCCTCTCATCTCACGAGGAATGATGTATTAATATTGGCTGTGACCTGAAGTGAAATCGATGGACTGCCTTTCTGATTCACCCTTCATCCGATTTCTCTGCCCTATATTCACACCGATCATCGTACTGGGAAACAGGTGACGATGATAATGACGAAGATGACCATGATATCGACGAGTTTTAATGATAATGATGGCAACGGCGATAATTATGACAGCAACGAAGATCACGACCACAGGAATGATGATGATGATAGGAAAGAGAGAAAATATTGGATGTGGAGAAAGTGGAGAGTGCAAATGGCAAGGGGAAATGGAAGAATGACTGGAAAAAGATGAATACTGCAACAATATTCAAATTAGGTCGAAACAGATGAAGGGTGGTGAAGCAACGAATGGTTACGTATGTATGTATACACGAGAGAGAGAGAGAGAAATGTGTGTGTGTGTGTGTGTGTGTGTGTGTGTGTGTGTGTGTAGAGGTTAAGGTTCTCGCGTTGAAGATGTTAAGGTTTAAGTCACATTTCTTTCAGTTAAATGGAATCCTACAACTCAAACAATTCTGGGTTAAGGACAGACGTGTTAATATCTGAAGAGGACATGCTCAAGCGGGACTAGCATACCGCTGGGCAGGTCTTGAATATGACATGAGGCGCGGGAATATTCTGCCAGTAGTGGTTGTAGGTCTTAATCATTAGGACTCTCTCTCTCTCTCTCTCTCTCACACACACACACACACACACACACACACACACACCACTCTCTATCAACTACACTGACCCAATTATTATTCTAAGCTACACGAGGAAAGGAAGACAACCTACACGTTCCTCGCAGTACATACCCCTAACCCTTACAAACTATTACACAAGTATACCCAGAAATGCAGCCGCAACTCTTCTAAAATACCCTGACGCTCCACTTTGAAATGCTGGCGTTAGAGGAAGGTATGGAGTCACAAGGTTAACAAATTTCAGGTGACACTGGGAGGTAGCCTACGTATTTCCACCTGTACGGAAACTGATCAGGGAAATGGAGCATGGATTGTCACATATCATTAGACTGCTGACGAAATATCCACATTATGCTATGATGATGATGATGATCTCTTACAGGACACATCATCCCTCGTAAGTTACCAGCACACTAGTCTTGAATTAGACAACCCTAGCATTTTCCAGAGCACAAAGATTTCTAGTTAGTGCCAAGACCCTGATATGGGGAGGTGTGTGTGACGCGGGCTATCTAGTCTATGGCCAAAGAGGGACATGTAACAAAATCAAGTAAGGATCGGTGAAAGGAAGGATAGGGGGGCAAAGGGAGAGGGGTTGAGGGGGTTGAAGCGGCCGGATAAAACAAAAGTGTCATATTCATCATGTAAACAAGTTGCGCATGAGAGGGAAATTTATCACGGAGTAAGCACCTGGGCGGCAGACGAAGGGAGGAAGGGAGGGAAGGAGGGAGATAGGAAGGGAGCGGGAGAGAGGGAGGGAGTGAGGAAGACAGTGCAAGGGTGAGAAACAGAGGGAATAATAAATGAGGAAAGAAAATGTGAGGGAGGGAGGGGAGGGGAGAGAGGAAAAGGTAGGAAAGAGAGGGAGGAAGAAGGGCGGGAGAGAGGGAAGAAGGGAGGGAAAGAAAAAGGAGGAGGAAGGAGGGAATGAGGGAAGGAGAAAGGGTGGGAGAGAGAAAGAAAAGAAGATGGATGCAAGGAAGGAAGGGGGAGGGGAATGCAAGCAGGCAGGCAGGCAGGCACAGAGTAGCTGCAGTTAAGAAGAGTGAAAAAAGTGACGGAAGAATAATGGCGACGTCTTAACTTAATGCCCACATCAGCGGTGAGGAGCAGCGCGGTCAGGAACAACGCCGTCAACCACTATCCAACCACTTGTGAGGCTAGGATACATTTTGAGTACCGTTGTTCAAAGGCCGACAGATAAAGATAGGAAAATAAACAGATAGGTGGATGATTAAGCTGCCCCCCTGTAGTTCACCAATCTCCTTTTGAGGAATAAGGAAGTTACTGAAGGGTGTTTGTATTAATAAGCAATGGATCCTTCTGGGTGTATCGGTGCCACCACATGAAGGCGTCCCTCTCCACGCTTCGTAAATCGAAGGTATAGATAGAATGTCATGGAATTCTGGAATTATTTTACACCGTCTCCAAAGTAGTACACAACAGTCCCTTCACATTTAGATGTCTCCCTACTATCTAGAAAGCGCCACCTTGTCGCTCTGTCCTCTGTCATTTGGCTACTCTCCCTCCAACTCACAACTCCCTCCCTCATATGTCTCTCCACTCCATCCCATCACCATGACCCCACTAACGGAAATAAATCGTCTGATAATACGACTTTAGAAGGCGTCAACGTATTAAAGGGATTATATACGTGACATAATAGGAATTAGCACAGGGTCGCAGAAATAGGTCGGGTAGTGAAATACTTAAACTTTCTCGTCCTATCTGTCTAAATGTAAGGCCGGTGAAAATACAGAGTGTATACTGCTCAATCTACAGTAAAAGAAATAAGTAGGAATAAATAAGTTACTGAGTGGCCTCAGAGTTATGTGACCTCAAATGTGTATTAATGTTCCAAGAATGAAGGAACATGCACCAGTTCATTATTTTATTCATAGTAAAGCATTTACTGTACTGTATTTTGTTATGTCAGTAACTGTTAAAGATCTTTCATGAATGGACACCTGTAGTCTGGTGTATGGAATTTATTCATCAACATCGTCTAATCTTGTGCTGCCCCACGAGAAGCGTTGGAGCCCGGGGCTAATCAAGTTGGTCCTGACATTCAAGATGAGAGTGACCAGCCTCACTCATCCCTGAGTGGCATTACGTGGGCAATAAACCCCAACCATCCCTGGGATGTTGTTAGCCTACACAGGTTCAATCTGGCTGGAGCGCCTAACCCACTAAACCAGCAGGCGCCATAGTTTGGTTTATACAGTTACCATCCAGCACAGTAAATGGTTTCCTGGTGTACAGGAAACCATTTTGGCGTGTCACTCAGTGTACAGTCATCCTCACACAGACAGAAGAGGAAAGAAAGAAGGAAAAATGACAGAAGAGGAAAAAAGGAAAGAAGGAAGGATGAGAGGAAAGGGCGGTCACCCGAGAGTAGCACTGCATCCAGTGAGTAGATGGTGAGCGCCCCCATCTACCACTATGGACTTTATTCTGTACTTAATTTGTGTTTCCATCCTCTGCTCATCTCTATACAAAAATACGGTCACTCTGCATCTTCATATATGGAAAATATAAAGCTATTAGAGACAGGCAGTACTCGAGAAAAGACATTCCCCGTGTTCTCCCAGTCGTAAATAATTCTCAGGCAAAACTGGGTTGCTCTTTTCTCGCTGACGGTACACCTCGTTCGTCGGAGGCGCGAGGAGGAGTCATCTTCACAACTCCCGGGAAAGTGAAAAATCCCGGCACTTTTAGAAGGGTTAAAATGAACGAGCGGAACACATTGGCTCTTAAATTTTCACTATCTTTATGGAGAATTTTATCCATGGGGGCCCCGAGGAACTGCGAGGGAATGCAAGGTACCTTTAAAAGACGGCTATATATCCTAGAGTTTAAATCTTCCTTCGGCCCCCGTGCAAGGGAAGGCATACTTGATTAATCTACTAAATCACTGACTTTGTGAAATTAATGGGCGATCAGCGCGTACCTTTAGATGCAAAAACTTGATTAATCTCGAATCCCCTGAGGTATATATCAGGGGAGTGGAAGTATTACCTTCAAAGTACCCTAATGAAGCGATAAAAGCCTGGCTCATATTACACCTGTGAAGACTTATTACTCCATATTGTCACAATAAGCTGGAGGAGATTTTCGCCCCTTTCAAGTTTATTTTACGTTGATCAGTGAGAGAATAAGCCAATATTACGGCTCTACATCCTTTCCGCACCATTTCCTCGTGGTATAGCTTAGCATTTAAGGTGGAGAGATGCACGATAATAATGAAGCGTTATTTCGTAAACGCAGTGCTTTTATACGATTAAACCTTTATGTACTGTAAAGCCTTCTCCTAGTACTGCAATCAGAGAGACACCTGTTATACGTACACTGTGAATCAATGGACACAATTAGTAAACGTTTCATACAGTGTTACGTGAGGGAAGGAAAAGACACAATATTCAATTTGGGGGCTTTACACATTTTCTATCAGGGAGGGAGGCTGGCTGGAATGAGGAGCCGAAAGTGGAATGAAGCTGAGCGCGAGGTGAGCTTGGGTGAGAAGTGAGGTGTAATTAATTATATGAGGCAACATAGGCTAAACACATGGATTACACAGACCAGTATGTTCATCATTTGGCGGTCAGGCGTTACGATTATAAAACGCTTCTCTCTAACTACATGAGGCTAGAAGGAAGAAAGCTAAGCAGGCGGAGCGAAGAGAGGTGACGAGTGAGGTTGAGTAGAGGTAAGGTAGAGTGACTGGTAAATGATTAAATAGAGATTAAAGCTGAAACGGAAAGCAAAAAACAAATATTCAGAAGCAGAACACACACACACACACACACACACACACACACACACACACACACACACACACACACACACAAGTTCCTGACCAATGAATCCTAGAAAATTAAAATCACAACAATAACAATGCAGTAAGTACGAGCCGGGCAATAATGGTTCTGGCAGCAATATCAAGTTCAGGGGGCAATTTACATGTAGGTTATGACCAGAAATATGCCCAACTTTCTGCAAATACAGTAACCATACAGAATGCAGAGGGGGGAGAAAAATTGGGGAATGGAATCAGCTTAAACTTTTTTCTCGTTGTCCCTGTTTGCTGTCACACACACGCACGCAGGACACGTGCACACGCTTACTTGCACATGCACACGCTTTTTTATACACGCACACGCTTACTTGTACACACACACGCTTACTTATACACGCACACGCTCACGAATACTTATATACGCACACGTACATTTGTGGCCAAAAATTACAGTATTATATCTAAAATGTGCTAAAAGTTGACGGTATTTTGTTCAGTTTACTACAGTTTGATCGCCATATCTTGATGTAGATACTTTCCCTTAATCCAGCTTATTTTACGTGATTTAAAGGCAGAATATGAAAATAATTCGGTTTTATATTCATTCTACTGCTTTGTGTGTGTGTGTGTGTGTGTGTGTGTGTGTGTGTGTGTGTGTGTGTGTGTGTGTGTGTGTGTGTGTGTGTGTGGTATCATATTCTTGTGATAATTTCTTTTTGCAACTCAGCATTCATTTGAAGGGATGGTAATTTTTGGTCAAGTTAATGTGAAAGGAATATAGTAAGAAGGTTAGTAAAGGAACCTCAGAATTACATTACACGCCTCAAATGCACATGCAGCCACACACACACACACACACACACACACACACACACACACACACACACACACACACACACATCTACATTTATCTATCTATTTATCTATACCTGGTATATATGCGGACGCAGGAACACGCTGGAATCCACTCCCATTCACACCCACACATACTCATTTACAAGCATGAGAGCGTGAGAGACGAGGGGGAGAGAGAGGGGGGGGGGAATTTTTTTTTCTCTCTCTCACATTTAGGAGTAATCTGGAGTGTGGTGGTTCGGGATTATTGCGCCTAATTGTACAGTGAGAGAAATAGGTATCGTCCTAAGTTTGGCAGAGTACATGGAAGAAAATTTGAACCATACAAGACACGCGAATGCCGCATTAAGTTTTTCAGTACATTGGTATATATCTTTAATTTTTTCTTTAATCTTGCTGTAGCCATCAGACGATTTTACTCAGACTGAGGGAGGGGGACGAAAAAAAAAAATCCATTCACTATTTTTTCCTGCGAGGTCTTCCTTAAACTTGACAAAAACCGTCTGGAGATAGTATGAATAAAGGTCATCGTGGTGAAGGAGATTTTTGTCCTTTTGCTGTTTATTTCACGTAGTTCAGTGGGAGAATATGGTAATACTGTGCCTCTATATCCATTCCATACACTTATTCTTGACTAGCATCGTATTCTAGTGTCAATCGCGTGTTATAACGCTGGGTTTAAGGAGGACAGAGGGCAATTCTAGGTCAAGCTAAAGAGAGTATAGTTATAAAAAAAATCTCATGACACGACTGGGACGAAGACTGTTTCCCTGACTGAACTTCCAAGCCCTCTCCATACCTACGTTGAGGAGGGGAGAAAAGTTTGCCTACTATTCCATTATATCTACTTCAAACCTGTCATACCTGTAACTTTCTACCTTGAAGCATGAGACCAAGGAGAATCATCGAAAGGCAGAGAAACATTCCAATCCTCCCACAGTTTAGGAATATTAGCCGGCAGAGGAAAGTGAGAAATAAAAGATATGAATTATTAGGGGAATTTTTATCTCCCACTGCAGATGCACAATAACTTTCCTTTACTACCCCCCTCAACGCACAGGCCGAATTAAAAAGAAAAAATAAAAGACTATGTAAAAAGTATGAAAAACGAGAAATATGCTTATTCGAACTTATAACAACACTCATTTCCACCCATTCCCTTACTTCCTTTCTTCCTCCTTTCTCCTTCTCTACCTCCCTACCCTTACTCCGCTAACTCAAGCCTCCCCCTTCTTCTCTCTTCCTTCCCCTCATCATTCCCCTCCTCTTCTCCTCTCATCCATCAATCTCCTTGTAGCACTCCAACTCCCCGTTCTCCTCTTTCTCATCTCACTGCTTCTTACACTCACCCTCTCCCTCTTCCTCTCCCCTCTTCTCTTCCCAACCCATTTATTTAGTCCCCCCTCTCTCTCTCTCTCTCTCTCTCTCTCTCCCTTCTTCTACTTCTCTTACCTCCCTGTTCCTCTTACCTCTCCCTCTCCCTACTTCCCCCTCACCTCTGTTCCCTTCCTTCTCTTCTCTCTCTCCCTCTGAAGAAAACCTAGGTGATATGAAAAATGCAACACGTAACACAAGAAAATAACGAAAAGTACCAGTTTTTCTCAATACTATTCTACACATGCATGACGCACCAACACGCATTTCTACACCTCCCGCCACACACACACACACACACACACACACACACACACACACACACAATGATCCCCTTACACACACATACAACCACCTTAAACCCACACTACTTTCCCTCAACCCCATCCCCCACACTTGAGCCCGCATAGGTTGATCTGAAAAACCCACAAAGCGAGAAAAACACCAAAAATTATCTGTTTGTGTTGGGGCGAGCTTGTGTGAGGCCTCTCAACCCGGACGTGGTAACAAGTTTCAGGTTTCTCTCTGGGCGGGGGAACTCGGGGAGGCAGAGTGCAAAGTTGGGCGAAAAATTGCCAAAGAGAAACTAAATGAGGCGGGGATAAGGGGCAACACGATAGACATGGTCGGGGATACGTAGAGAAAACTTGTGTTGATTATCTTCTCGTAATTTTTTTTTTCATTACCGGAAGAGGAAGAACAGGAAGAAGGAAAGTTACGATAAGCTTCCTCTGGTAACTTAGCTATTGTTATTATTATTATTATTATTATTTATTTATTTATTTATTTGCTTATTATTTGGAAGAACGATGGACATTAAAAAGAATGGTTTTTGTGAAAATACTGATACATCCTTCACTTTACCTTTCATCAATAAAAGCCTTTCTTCAGTAAAATCGTCTACAGGGGACAAGAATGAAGCATAAATAAATAAATAAATAAATAAATAAATAACGTTACTCGACTGAAGGGATTAAAGCTACATCAAACCCCTCCAACTCGATAAGCCTCTCCTAAGCTGAATAAAATCGTCTGGAAATATCAGGAACTAGACAAGCAAGAGGTCACCGTATTGAAGAGACTAAGACCATTTTAAATCCAAGCTGAGAGAGATTCCAGTATTCAAAAGCTTAATCCTGGCTGCTTGGGGGAGATGGGGGTGACAGGATAGAGATAGAGGACTTTAGGAAAAGGTGTGGAGATGGCTAAGTGTGCAGCCTAAAGTATTGATCCGAGGTGGTGGGACACCCTCTTGACTGGGGATTTAGGGAAGACGAGAAATTAATGCTCAAGACAACATAAAAATTTATATGTTTAATGGAATTTTTATCGTTTGAGAGGATTTGGAAACAGTAGTGAAAAAGATGCAGAAAGAAGATAACGCTTGTCTATTTAATGTCTTAGTAAGAACAAATTTAGTGATTAATGTAATAAAGTAGATTTTGAAAAATAAAATATAACAAGGAGAACAATACAACTCGCTAAAGTATTTTACTACTAGAAGTACAGTACGACTTGGAAAAGAAGAGAAAAAACAGAAAAAAAAAGACGTCAAATGTTTATCAGCGAAATAAGTGGAAATATTCTTTTACTACCGGATTTGGTTGAGGAAAAAATATTAAAAAGAGAAGGATGAAATATGTAAATTTTTATATCATACGGTGGGAAAATGGATGCGAACTGATAATTTACACTAGAAAACCATAAATTACGTCAATTACTTTTTATAATGAAATACACCTGTGGTGCAAAGTAAAAATTAAAATAAAATATGAAAGAGTATATATAAAAAAAGGAGTTAAATGAATGCTTACGAAAGAGAAAGAGGGAAAAACACAACTACATAAGAATAGGTGGGGAGTGAACTGAGGGAAAAAAATGGAAAATACAGTAGTTAACCTAAAAGCAGTGAAATAGGGAAAATAGGAAAAGACATTCGTTTGCACTCTGGCTCGTATGACCAAAATCTCACTGGAATACAATCACCCAGCGATAGTCAGAACTGAGTACCAGAACTATCTGAACTATCACATGGTTCCTATAAATCAGATGAATAAAATTGTTTGGGGATAGTGTAATAGAACACTTGAGTTATCCTGACCATGAAAGGGTTGATGCGTAATAACATGAAAAAGACGAACGTGTAGTGAATGTGAAAATGATAAAACGTGCAATACTGCGGCATCAGGAAGAAAATACATGACATTAGTCAGGATTTCCGGGCTTATTCGTGGCCTTGGTTCTGTTCGCATCCTTTTAGCCGAGAATCCAAAATTTTTCCTTTCACAGTGAGACGTCTCCTTTAACCCCCTCACTCCGATAATGTCTTGATTTATTCTCGCTGTTTCTAGACTCCTTTATTTAACGTGGGAGGGACTTTTAGATTAGGAGGGGTTAGATGTAGCCTGTCAACACCTTCTCTATAAATAAAAATCACATAAGACTAAGAAAATCGTCTGAAGGATGCAAGAAAGAAATGAAAAAACGTCATTGGACTGACGTGGTTTAAGATGAATGATGTACAGCTGCCCAAACATAATAATAATAATAATATTAATAATAATAATAATAATAATAAGCATAAGAATAAGAATAATGCCTGGTAGAAGCAAGAAAAAAACTGAAAAGGTCATCGTACTGAACTGATTAAATTATATTATTTTCCACACACACACACACACACACACACACACACACACACACACACACACACACACACACACACACACACAGCCACAAAATCGTAATACTGAAATGGAATGGCAGGCTCCTCTCTCCCTTTATTGAACCTATTGACTAGCAAATCCAGGTTTCCCTCTATATGCATTGCTTTGGCTATAAAATGATGTCTATCCTCTGTCATCGTTTTCGGGATTCCACAAGCGACATCACTGAAGCCTTGCTTGAAAGGGGTTCTGTCTGTCTGTCTGTTTGGCTGGCTAGCTGGCTGTCTCTCTCTCTCTCTCTCTCTCTCTCTCATGAATGACCTGGCAAACGCCACAAATCTTCACACACCTGCATCTTTCTCGTTATTTCTCTTTCCGCCTCATTGCCTCTCCCCTCCCACACACACAAACTTACATATCCAAACATAAAGGAAAATCATACTTTACAAGCAACTCCCTCCCATACGCACACGCAGTTCCACACACACACACACACACACACACACACACACACACACACACACACACACACACACACACACACACGGTATCGGAAAAGAGCTTAAGGAGGACCGCACTCAGACTCCCACAAGATGAATTGGAGTGGAGGATGAGGGTCGATGAATTTTATGGAATTTAATCGCCGGGACTCGATTCCATAAACTCCCATTCCTCCTTGATATGTGATGAAAATTCAGGCATGATCTTTTTGCTTCAGGGCTGTCTCATCATCCACCCACCATCGACTGCCTCAAAAATTAAATAAAAAGAAATCGAAGGCTTGAATGCAATGTGAATATAGGTATGGGTTATTTTCATTTAGTACCGTAGTAGTATATCTCCTACTTCTGTTTTCTTTTTCACTGTTTATTGCATCTACTCACCCCAGTTATAACGAAGGGAAAGAGAGTTTACGAAATTGCAATCACTGAAGCTGAAAACAAAATGGATGAATTGGGGACGGGTTTTAGAGATAAGACTGAACTCTCTCTCTCTCTCTCTCTCTCTCTCTCTCTCTCTCTCTCAAGATAAGAGAATGGAAAACTGCCACGTAAATATGTTGTGCTACGGAGGCACATCGTTAATTTTAGGTGCCTGTTTATGGAAGTCGAACAAAAAAAAACTCATTATTTTTTTTTTTAATTTAAGGGCATAATATAAACTGTAGTCAAACATTTTTATGGGCAGCAATAACCGTTCCAGCACCTCTCTCTGGAAGGGGTGTATATGTTTAACAAATGCTTTCAGGGAGTATTATTCTTTGCCCGTCGTTTGTCCCGGGCGAAAAAAGCAAACAGTAATAAGCTTATACTCTCCCCGTAGCCATAAACACACAGCATGTACCTCCATAATACCACTCTATTTTGCCGGTATTTATAAGAGGCTTGGTAATTAGGGAAAAGCTTCATTCTCCAAATTTTGAGTTCTGTGAGGGTGCAAAACAGAGGCCCTATAACTGAACAATGGAGCTGGTTATTTGCAGGGAATGACGGTGATACGCTGGTTAACGCAGCCAGCTCGCAACTGAAAGAACCTGAGCATGATTTTTTTTGGGGGGCCGGTCAGAGTGTTGGGTACAGTTTGTCCCTCCCTTCGTCCCTGTTCACGCGGCAGTAAAAATCGGGCCATGGATGAATCGTTACGGGCCGTGTGCTGAGGGAATACCGAGACTTGGAAAAAATACTAAATCTCTGCCTTAATGATCTTTGTGTGGGCAATAGGCATAAATCTCAGCCTTCGTTTCTTTTGGTCACTGTAAAAATTGATAGTCTGTCGTAATGGCCCGAATGCAGCCAATAGACGTAAACTTAATCCTTCTTCTGATCATTAAGACATTAAGTACAATGGCGTCTTCTCAAACTATTTTTTTTTTTTTTTTAACACCAGATGAACAGATCTTGAATTTGGCTCTTTGTTATCATGTTTTTGTTCTTTCTTGAAGGGAACAATTTTGCGAACACACACACACACACACACACACACACACACACACACACACACACACACACAGAAGCTTGTTTGGTAGATCTGGCATAATGCTCACACTTGCGCCACGTACTAGCACAAAAATACGACCAAAGTTGGCGGGATTGTGGCCAAGCGCTGGGTTTAAGTGCTTCCACTCCCAGATCCTCCTAAGTTCTTTACCTGTTTTTCAGTTTTTATTGGTTCCTCGAGAATTTGGGAGAGCTTTAGCCTCCTTTACAATGTTAGCTTTTTTCTAATGTTTACTTTCAACCCCCCGAAAATGTTTATAAGCTTAGGGGTGACCCTTTTTTTTTTTTGCAGTTTTCATTACTTGCTTGGAATTTAGAAAGTTTTAGCCCTTTCAGTGCTACAGCGTCTTTCTATTAAATTCTTGCAACGTCGTATTTTCAGACAATCGCTTGTAAAGAACAGACTTGAAGTAGTTATCCCGAAATCCTGCAGTTAGATGATGATGATGATGATGATTTTTGCGCATGATTTTTTTCTCTTTAATCTTTGGGTGACCTTTGGTACCAAAGATGTTAATCGCAGATATTTAGTAGAGCTGTGATCAATGGTGTATTTATCCCTTCTCGAAACCGTATCGATGCCAAATGAGATCTTCCTTAATTAATCAAGAACAATCAAAAGGCTTGAAATATTGTGTCTTGAAATCAGTGATGTGAATAAACTAAAAAAAAAAAAAAGGATATTGGACTGTTACATCTGTCCTAAAGCAATAAATGTCTGCTGGCTGGTAAAATTCTTCCATCAGGAATCCAATATTGCTTCATTTGTTCCGAACCTCATATATGCAAAGGAATGATTCACTAAAACTCCACAAGTGAGTCTGAAGTATCGCATCAGCATCGTCACAATCATCAGTTAACGATGTAGTTCTTCATTAACCAGATTTTTTCCATTACAGGTTGTGTGCTAAACGTTGATTGACTCCATGTAGCATAAATGTGGAATGGTGTGTGTGTGTGAGAGAGAGAGAGAGAGAGAGAGAGAGAGAGAGAGAGAGAGAGAGAGAGAGAGAGAGAGAGAGAGAGAGAGAGAGAGAAACTGTATGAGAAAAGGACGTCACACAACTCATGAAGCCACTGAAGGATGCCTCGTTCCCTTTTCTCGTCCACTCCCTCTTTTTCCCCTCTTCCTCTCTTCCATCTTTGTCCCCTCGTCCTTCCTTCTCTCTTTATCCTCTATTCCCTCCCTTTATCGTCTCTGTCCTTCTCCCTTTCTGGTCCTGATTCCCCCTTCTTCATTTCCATTTCCCTTTATTCTTTTCTCCTTTTTATTCACTTTTTTCTACTATCTCCGTCTATCCCTTCTTCTCAGCTCCTTCCTTCCCTTCACCCCTCCATCTCATTCCTTTCCCTTCCTTCTTCTCTTCCCCCCTCCCTTTCCCCTCTCATTTTCCTTCTCCTCTTTCCCCCCTCGTTATTCCCTCCTCTCTACTCTCCCTCGTTATCCCTTCTCTTCCCTACAAAGAAGAATGGAAGAAATTTGCTCACAGCCACCCTGGATAAACTCTGGGATTGGGTGTACAGCAACTGAAGGACAAAATGAACAGGAGGAGGGGAGGAGAGGAAAGCCGAGAAAGCGATGGTAGAGAGGCAAGGTCTGAAAGTATAAATAAGCAGTGAATGGAAGAATTACAGTAAATGGATGGACGAAAGAGGAGACCGATTATTATTACTATTATTATTATTATTATTATTATTATTATTATTATTATATGCGTCCGACTCTGGGCACTGATTTAACAACCCGTGTCCTTGGGTCCAGCAGTCTTCCTACGTTTTACACACCTCCACATGCAGTGAAAAGGAAAGCGTTTAAAGCATAAAGAAAGATGTAAGAACGATGATTTATAGGCGGATGTAACTGAAAGAATGAAAGACAGGGAAACGCGTGAATGAAGCGGCGGGGGAGAACGAGAAAAGGATGACTTTGAATCAGGTTGAAAGGTAATATATGAAAACGTAAGGCTAGAAGGAGAAATGATAATCAGTGTGGTTGTGTTAGTGGTAAGTTTGGTGTTAACTGTGGTGGTGTTAACGATGGTCTATTAGGAAAGGAAGATGAGAATCCAAAAGTTTACTGAAAGATAACGTTTTGAGATGCAAGCCTAGCAGGCGGTCTGGGAATGAGATATGTCGTCTGGAAATAGAAGGTATTGACCGAGTGTGGGGTGAAGAGGGAAAAGCAGAGGAAGAAGCCAAAATATTGCTGGAAATTAAGGTCTGAGTTATGTACCAAGGGGAAGACTTGCATAAGATGAAGTGTATGAAAAAATAAAAAGAGAGTGAGACCGGAGAATAAGAAAAATGGGCGAACGATCATTAGGGTGAAGGAGAAGGAGGAGGAGAGGAAAATCTAGGATGATGTAGCGGGATGGGGTTTGGGAAGGTAATAGGAAGCAGGGAGGAAAGAGAAAGAAAATGGGAGAAAGATCATAGGGGTGTGCAGCAGTGAAGTCTTTGGAAGGAGAAGGATAGGAAGACCCAAGATGCTGTGACAAGGTAGGGTTTGGGAGTGTGACAGTGGTAGGCGAGGCGGAATGCAATGGACTGGAGCCAAGATGAAGTCGCTGCGAATTTTCCTCTTCGTGCTTATCCATGAGGAATGCCTGAGATTATGATGCTAGGTAAAGGAAACCTGATAGCCTGACGCCTGGGATTATGACGCTAGTAAAGGAAACTTGATAGCCTGACATTCAAACAGGTAAACGGACAGAAAGACAGACTGACAGGCAGAAAGAGAGATAGACAGACAGACAATGACACACAAATAAAAGGAAGGTAGGAAGTCAAACATATAGACAGATAAAGAGATATAATAAATATACCACGGTCTGCCTAGTCCATGAGCAGAGTCATGTAAATACAATTAATTAAATATATGAGTTGCAGGTAGGAACAGGGTAACAAAGATAATCCTATGAAGATAAAAACAAAAAAGAAATTATAGTTTGGGGGGCAGGCAGTCAAACAGATCCAGTGTTAGAAAGATGGAAACTACTACTATAGTTTTTTCGAATCCTCAGGTCTAATACTGTCAGTGTTTTCTTGCCTGTGTGTGTGTGTGTGTGTGTGTGTGTGTGTGTGTGTGTGTGTGTGTGTGTGTGTGTGTGTGTGTGTGTGTGTGTGTGTGTGTGTGTGTGTGTGTGTGTGTGTGTGTGTGTGTGTGTGTGTGTGTGTGTGTGTGTGTGTGTGTGAAATAAATCCTGTACACACCACAGCCTCACATTATCACATAACCACCAGGATCACTAACGAGGTGGCTTTTACGAGACTGCCTTCAGTACTGCTCATGTCCGGCTCACATACGGAGATTACTCATTTTAGTGTCATGATCGCCGTCCCAGCACGCTCGTTATCTCACACACGCTCGTAAACACCCCCCGTTACGTCATACTACTTTAATGACCGCTTTTAACTGTCCCTTTAAATATTATGTCTCGCTGGTACGCATATTTTTTGTTAATGATAATGACTCTGGAAAATAATGTGGAGAGTCTGGTTTAAAAATTCTGGGTCTGCTTGAAGGTGATTTAGATACACGTCTGCGGGCACTGGGTATTATAACCAGCCCAATATGAAAAACTAAAGGAAGGATTTTTACACGTAAGTCCCCATCCCTTCCCTGTACAACATCAGCTTCTCTCTCTCTCTCTCTCTCTCTCTCTCTCTCTCTCTCTCTCTCTCTCTTTTACTGGCAAAACTATCTTACTTGTCACGGCCATAACGTCCGTCATCCAATCGATCAGTCACGCTCAAAAGACTTAAAAGAATATTGGTAACGGCAAAATAAAGCAATATACTCGTATAATGAACCCGGATCATCGTTTTAAAAATCTGAACAAGGTAACAGTATTAAAAGTGTTTGTAGGCATGTGATATTCCAAGCAATTAAGGACTATGAAAGGGCAATTGTGTAGGGACGGTAATAGCCCATGGGAGTTTACGAGCAGAGCATTGCAGTGTGATAATATTGCAGGATAATAGCAGAAATGAGCTGGAAGAGACATAAACCACCCCAGCCCTGGATGATGGACGCTGGTTGGTTCGCCCCGTTCACGTAGCCTAGTCTGAATTATAACCTCTACCCAAATAATCTGATTTACTTAGTTTATCTTTCGACAATTTATTAATACCCTTTGATCTGTCAGACGTACAGATTTCATGTTTTCTACAGTATAAGGAGAGGCTGTCGTTTCCTATTAACAACTGAATTCACTTATTTTCACCAGTTTCAACATTAATCTTTGATATCACGGCCAGATCTGCCTTTCTAATAATCTGCAGTTAACCCTTTCACTACCATGTCTTTTTCTAGCCAATTCTTGACATGCTTAGTGTAAAGGAGGAGGTTCGTCCTGGAGAGGTTAGAGGAAAGCTTCATTAACCTCTCCACTAGTAACAGTCCTTCCTAATATGAAAAGATCTTCTGGTGGTAGCCTAAGAAAAACGAAGAACACGTCACTACACTGCAGGGGATAACCAATACCTCTGCTCTAACAGTTTCTATAGTAATCCTCGTTCCCTAAAACTGAGAATAATCCTGCGACAATAAAAACGATACAAAACGACGTCCTCTGGCTGAAGAGGTCAAGGATTACATTTCGTCTAAGAGTGAAGTGTATTAAAGAGTCTATAATTACCTTCCTTTTAAAAGACTATGGAAATAATTCACCGTAACAGGGAGCGAACAAGGCGACCCTAACACATCATTCAATGTGTGTTTACCAGGCGGCTTCACCTCACCTCACTCCCAACCGCTGCACGGGGAGATAAACACTGTCACGTGGAAGGGGAGGAGGGGGAGTGGGAGGGGTACTGCAGAGACGAGGAAGGGAGAGGAAGGGATGCTGCTGAGACGGGGGGGAGATGGCGGAAAGCTACAGAGACGAAGGAGAGGAAATGGAGGAGTTCTATAGAGACGGTGGAGGGAAGGGGGAAGAAGAAGGGAGGGTTTGGTGAGCGGGTGGGGGTGGGGGAACCTTGTGTACTTTCTATCGTTATTTTCATATCACAGAATCAGATATTGCATATACAGTCTTTTCTACAACAGACAGCACCGAAAGAACCAATAGCTCTGTGGCTGTTTGCCGTCCTTTGTCCTCCTTAATATAGGGATAGGAGGGTAGGGTGATGACAGAAGAGAAGGAGTGGGGGAGTGGGAGCGTGCATCTTTCAACAAAGACGATGATGGGAGGGAGGTGGTAACGAGAAAGTAGGGTGAACTGGGTGACGGGGGAGTCTTCATACTGAGAAGGTGAATAAATGATGAAAGGAAAGAGTGGGCGTGAAGGAGGAAAGTAGGGCACATTCGTTGAGCGACGGAAAAGAAGGTAAGGTGATGATGAATGTATAGTGGAAGGAAGGAGAGGGAGTGGGCAATTTCCTACACAGTAAACGAGGAGGTTACGATAATGCTGGAAGAGAAGAAGAGGGGGAGAGACGTTCCTACAGCGACGAAGAAGAGGACTGGGTGATGATGTAAGGGATGGAGGGTTGCAGGGGTAGGAAGACAATTTCCCATGGGGGGGGGAAGGCATCTTACAGAGACGAGGAAGAGGGTAAAATAATGGAAGAGTATCGGTTAACAGCGGGTCATATATCCCCTTGCGAGGTGTAGATGTAAGGCCGCGAGATTAAATATTGCCCCTTGACAGATGTAGGCCTAGGTGTTGGCGTCTGAGCTAAGGTACTTTGTTAACATTGTATAAATAATCCAAATTATTACGGCATAAAAATAATACGAGTAAATGACAGAAGTATGAAGTTCTCCCCTTTTAACTACAGCAAATCTAATGACAGAAATTTTGGAATACACTGAATGTAAAGCCTGACGTTCATTAAATTTCGGTGATACGTAAAGGTAGGCGTCCTGTTTATTAGGAAGATATGTAACGGTGATCGTCCCTGTTGGCTGCTTTCTTTGTTAGTCATGATACGAATCCTGGAATATGTGTGCAAGGTCTACTATCCTCGAAATTTGGAGTATACTTAAAAGCTAGTTGTCTCTGAAGTTAGGAAGATAAGTCAATGTTGTCGTCCTAAGAACTTAAATATATGCAAACCCTGACCAACAAAATTCAACGTATGTATGTACGGCTCGTCGTCGTTCAGATTTCCACGTAAAGCCAGATGAGGACCTGGAAGTATGCAATACATGACGTTTTTAAAGTTTGGAATATGTGTTAAATCCATCATTCTCGAAAGTTAGTATGTAAAGCCATGCATACCTTAAACTTCTAAATACGTTGTCTGTGGTCTTCAACATCCGAAATTATACCTGTACGGGCAAACATCAACACAGTATGCAGGAGCCTGTGTATGAGTGTTACTAGCTGGCTGAGGGTGGTACTGAGGTCAGAAGAAGAGGTGAGGAAAGGAGAGGAGTGATAGGTGGATGGTTTCTGTGTGGGTCCATGTGTGTGTTGAGGTAGTGTTCTGATGGTGTGTGTGTGTGTGTGTGTGTGTGTGTGTGTGTGTGTGTGTGTGTGTGTGTGTGTGTGTGTGTGTGTGTGTGTGTGTGTGTGTGTGTGTGTGTGTGTGTGTGTGTGTGTGTGTGTGTGTGTGTGTGTGTGTGTGTGTGTGTGTGTGTGTGTGGTGCAGTACGGGAGTGAACCAAGATGCGGTTATGTGCATGTGCTTAGCGTGTGCATTGTGTGGGGTTGCGGTGAGTGTGTGTTGCGTGTAAAGGCGCTGTGTCATTTCCCCCGCTTACTCTGGTTCGCAATACTCCATGATCGAAGATGGAAAACCGAAAGTGCTATCCGGTCGTTAAACTGGAATGAGCTTCGTATCCAAACCGTATCTCCAGAGCATAACGAGTGGCATCAAATATAATACATACATTTATACGTGTGTATGTGTATGTGTGTTTATGAATCATTAGCCTCCTGGCCCTTACTCTCTCCTAAATATGGGGAATGACGTATAATACAGAATAAACTGATACTGATGAAATACCACAATATCAAGTTAATACACTCGACGCAAAAGATGTGGCTCTTGATTGTGATATATTTTCCGATGTTCTTGCCATTTCTCGGGGATTATATTTAGCTTCGAAAATGCCTCTAGTACTTGGACGGGTTAGACACAATTAGACACCACCCCATTAACCTTATCAGCACGATGACGCCTTCTTTATAGTTAATTCTTGTTACCTTCAGACGATATTTTTAAGATTTGTGAGAGCCAGTCGATTGTACTCGGGTCAGGAGCGGCCTTGAGTATTCAGAGGGTTAAGCTACATTGCTGAGGCACACAATAGCAGGGAGGAAGGCAGAGAAGAAAAGCAGAGGGGGGAAGCAGGGGAGGAAGGAAAGCTGGGAAAGAAAGGGGAGAAGGAGGAAGCAGGGAGGGAAAACGGAGATAGGAAAACAGGGAAGGAAAGCAGGGAAGGGAGGAATGCAGGGTAGGAAAGCACAGAAGGAGAGGAAGGAGGAAAAAATTATACAGGAAAGGGAAACGCAGTTGAAAAAAAAAAAAACAGAGAAAGAAAGCTGGGAAGGAAAGCATGAAACACAGGAAGAAATGGTGGGAAGAAAACTGAGACGGGACAACAGAAAGGGAAGCAGGGAAGAAAATTGGGTCGGAAAGAAGGGAAGGAAGGAAAAGAGTAAGGAAAACAGGAAAGGCAGGTAAGAAGTGCAGAAAAAGAAACAAAAATGGGAAGCAAAAAGGGGGAGAAAGCAGGGAAGGAAGGAAAAAGGGGGAGGAAAAGAGGGAAGATAGCCAAGACAGGAAAACCATGAAGGAGAACAGGGTCAGCGTAGGCCTGTGAGAGGATCGTAGGTTCCAGGTGGCTCAGTGGTGGCTCAGTGGATATTGAGGCTGGATGACTTAGGTGGGAGGAAGGTGGGTGGTGGAAGGAGGGGTTAGGTCGGGGGTCTAGAAACTTGATATCGCGTATATAGAAACTTGAGGCTTGTATCTCACAAGTGTGGGAAGTTTTGAGGGCAAGTTAAGACCTTAGAAAAATTGGCTGGCTGCCTTAATGAACTCTATGTGGGCGAAAGGTATGGATTTAAGCCTTCTTTGTCTTATTAGCATCTGTGTAAGACTGTGTTAGTAAAAAATATAACTAAAACTAACCTGAACGAGATTGTAGGAAGTGCTGTAATGCTTCACCTAATTCTCCATTCATTCATCTGTCCTTGATATATTCATACATGGATGTACGTATGTTTGTTTGTGTGCATGTAAGTTGGCTATATGTATGTATGTATGTATGTATGTATCGATTAAATTATCTCTTAATGTCTCTATCATATATGTATATACCCATCATTCCATTTACCTGTCAAGTAATGCACGTCACGTTCCCGGTATTCTTACCAAATATACAGCATGAGAAAATGTGAAAGCCATTAAAAAAAGATCGCCAAAAAACTACACGTACGTGCAATTACTGTATAACAACTTGGCCAAACAACCACATGCACCTGAACTCTAATAAACTCCTGCTAAAAAGTGTCCAACTCGTGGCAAAACACTCGGCGAAATATTTAACTCGGCAACCCCTGAGAGACGACCCGGGCAAAACTGAACGTCCCGGCTCATAAGATAACTCGGCTCCTACGATAAGTCGGCCCACAGGTTAACTCCTCTCAAAGGATCATTGGATTTTTAATGTATCTCAGCATCAAAGGCAACTAAGCTCCTTACGGCACGTCATCCATACCAAACTCCACACTATTCTCTCCCATACCACACTCTCCCCCAGTGAACTCTCCTTCCATACCAGACATGTCCCATACCGCACTTATAATCTATTACCATACCAAACTTCTCCCATACCATTATCTTCCCATACCATACTCTCTCCACACCAAACTCTCACAGCACCAAACTCTTCCTTTACGGAAATCTCCCTAGCCCCACGAAAACACCACCTCCACTCGTATGGATCCATTCCACTTAAATCTACTCCACTTCGCTAATTTCCACACTTCCACATTTCATTCCATTCCATTCCATTCCAGTCCACTCTACTTCACTTTGCTCCATTCCACTCCACATCACTATATATCACTCCGCCACTTCACTTCACTCCAACCCACCCCATTCCACTTCACTCCACTCCAATTCATTTCACGTCACCGAACCACAGTCCATTCCACCCCACTTCACTCCACTCAACCCCAGTCCACCTCACTCCACTCTTGCCGTGACGAATGACCCTTTTCTATCCCACAGTCGCTTCCGTGTCCGAACTTAGAAGGCCCGTTGTCTCGTCACTTTTACTCGAGGAAGTTTTAACATCTTCTAGGTCATAAATCCACGTTGCTGCTCCGGAAACACTGGAATTTTCTCTGTAGGCAAGTGAGGAATATTAGGACGTAGCTGGAGACGACTGTTTTAGGCTGGAACTCATTACTTTGTCGTTTGTTCTCTGTTTCTGTCTGCCTGTTTCTCTGATTCTCCCTCTCTGTCTCTCTCTGTCTCTGTCTCTCTCTCTCTCTCACACACACACACACACGCACACGCACACACACTCTCACCTGCCTGAACATACACATGAAACTGTCCGCTTCTGCGCACTCACCCTGATCCCCAGATAAAGCATAATGATGTTAAGTCCTGCTAGTTGGCTGGCGCTGGAAACTGTGAGCTGGACCTGAGACAGAGACGGGGAGGTAACAGGAATATATGTACTGGCGATTTTACTTGCTGGGAGAAAACCTGGGGTAGTGAAAGATGGAATATTCTCCTGTATGCTATTTATACAACGCAGGTCTGTATCATCAAATCTATAACGTACAAAAGAATATAAGAACACAAAATGCAAAATAAAGTACAAAATAAACTGTCCAATTATTCTCGCGTGGTGAGAGATGAAATATTTTCCTGCGTGTTATTTATTCAACGTAGGTCGGCATCAAAAACCCACCTATAACGTACAAAAGAATATAAGAACGCAACATGCAAAACAGAATGCCAAATAATAGGGCATACTAAGCCTCCCATGCCCTGGAGAGTACAGCCCCGGGACCCTCAGTAATAATGCCTGAGCTGGCCACTGGTACCGGGGTAAGTCGCTCCCAGAATAACACAGCATACCAGGCGAGGCAGCAGAATACAATATATTAAGCATTTACTGCCACTGGATTCCAAGTCTTCTTCTACTATTCTCTTCTCTTCCTCCTACTATTACTCCTAAATCTAAGCTTCTTCTTTCATCCCCTTTATCCAACTATCTACCTACCTACCCATCTATCTATCTATCTATCTACCTCTCTATCTATCTCACTGACTTGACTGATTATGAAGACAGAAAAAGTGGTGTCCCAATTGTATAATTCTGGGAGTTCCTTCAGGATCCAACCGACTAAACAAATGTAAGACACCAGGAACAAACACCTAATACATGAAAACCGAGTCGGATCTCTTTTACTTGACTAAATTCCTTGGGTGCATGAGACAGAGAATAAAGGATCATAGCAAGACTGTGTGATAGCCCGCAATTCACTCAAGCATTTAAAACACCTACAAAAAATACCCAACTAATACCCATACGAATACCCACCTAATACTCATCCTTATACCCTCAAGACTGCCCTCCATTTATCCACGCCCACGTCCAATCCATCCCCGCTGATACATTAAGGATTAAACACCACATTATCGGACACTGGGATGGATTTATGGCCCAGCTGTTGATAGGGTGACTCTCTAGCATTTGTATTAGTCAGCGCTCGCCAAACACGGCAAATTAATCCGCGGCTTTGGAAACTGGTTAGAGATTGTGTGTGTGTGTGTGTGTGTGTGTGTGTGTGTGTGTGTGTGTGTGTGTGTGTGTGTGTGTGTGTGTGTGTGTGTGTGTGAAGGGAGCTATCTCGTGGTAAACAGTGCCAGGCTGAGTAAAGACTTATTAATAAAGTAGATGTGCAGTTCGTCACGAAATAAAGGAGGAATGTATCTTTATTTGGATATCCACCTAGTCCTATTCAGTTTCCCTGAGTCCATGCATTATCTTGCTGGAACTTGTGAACAGTATTAATGGCTACAAGGGAACGCCCGCATCACTTTTATCTCTCTCTCGCTGTACTCACTCGTAACTGCATTACTTTTATTTTGCGTTAAAAATTTCTTTAGAACAAAATAATTACGCATGCAAGCACTAACTCATAGTACTGTCGTATTATATGTGCTCATAATTTCATCAATTGCATTTACCAGGAAGGTAATGACACTTTCTCCTCGTAAACCAGTATTCGCTCTGCATGAAGGGCTTTATCATACAGGACTTCGTTCAACGTGAATTCACCGAAGACCTTTCGTGACTCAGTATCTTAAAAAGAAAAAAAAGGCTAAACATAGGGGTGACAAAAAAAAATCAAACTATCAAAATAAAAATTGTCTTATTCCTCAGATGTGACGGTTCGGGATAGCTTGACCTCAAACAGTGACTTTTTAAACCTGAATTTTATCCGTATTTTTTTGATGTGAACAGAAACCTCCAGGCAATAACTGGTTAATATCTAAATAAACTTTTTTTCTGGTCATTATTAATGGGGTCACAAGCACAAGACGAAGGTACAGGGAAAGTGAGGAGGGGGACCGTAATCCAAATTTCACTAACACTGAAGTTTTCATTGTTACTGGTGCTCTAAGAATCATTAAAATGTCAATTCATTTGGGAAGAGTTTGATGGCAGACAGAGAGACAGACAGAAAACCGATTCGCTGACTCTTCCCGCACGAAATTGGGATGCGTGACTTTGCAAAAATACCACCGAGCCTCTCTTTTGGTCCCAGGGTTGATAGTATATGGTTACTGAGACATGGCCAGGAATAATGTATAAATCTAAAAACATTACCTCGAAGATACGTGTCGCATGGTCAATCACTATGTCTACATTAAATGCGATATTATACTTACATCTTGGTGCGGCAAGAGAAGAACGGGACTTACCTGCAAAGACAAAATATAATTAGTAGTATGAAAAAACAATATTAAGTTAACAATACTAATACTATGAATAACAAATTGTACACACACACACACACACACACACGAAATTGCCCTACATCTGACTGACGCCACCAACAATATCTCTCTGGGCAAATAGCGACGGAACGAGGAATGGTGCTGCAAAATGGAAGGACCCGATGCTGGACCAGGTTGTGGTGGGACTGATTTGTGATTCTGGGACAACTTGCGTCCAGAAAGTTCACATGATGGCGCTAAAATACGCGACTGAGGGATGCTACTTTTCCTTCTTCACCTCTGACATGCAAATTGTCTTTCACCTCTGAAGTTTCGTCTCACTGCCTTTCAGAATCTTGAAAAATGTGAAAAATGAGCTCAGCTGAAGATGTTCCATACTTTAATATTTATGTTACTTCTAATTGCACGTAGCAGTGATGAGGAGCCTACACGTGATGGCGCTGTGAACCCTTGGTGGAGCACCTGCGGCGTCCACTAAGGAACCAGACCTCCCCATTTTTCTCCGCATATTGCTGTGGGAAGAGCCCAGGTTCTACTCTGGTGAGGTGAGTCTACTACAGAATGGCGCCGGATCCCTTCATGGTTAAGAACTGTACTGTACCTGTAGGTCGGCACCATAGAAGCAGTTTTTTACCTTTGGCCGACGGGTCTGCTAGGCCAGGCAGATCGTGGATGAGGAACAACAATAACATACACACTTTAAAAACACACACACACACACACACACACACACAGCGTCAGAACATCGGTGATATTTCTAAGAACAAATGCGTATTTCAACCTCGCTGAATGAATAAACAAATGCTTCCACCATTCTCAAATCTTTCTCTGCAATATTACACAGCTGTGAGGTGGAGTCAGCTGGCCGTGACGAGGGTTCTCAAGGCCACATAAGAAATACCGCCGGCAAGAACCCGTAACCACGCTCTCCTTCACAAGACGAATCCAAATATAGTTTCTCCCCGTTTTCTTCACTTACATGTTTCTGTTTAGTTCAATAAGTACTTCCTTGTCACTGTATGCTTCTGCCCGAATTATTAAGTTAGTCCTCTCATGGTCGGGAGAAATCTAATAATCTATTCCAGCTATAACAAGACAATTTTGTTCGGCTGAAAGTGAGTTACAGGCGACTGAGAATGTTTATTTATCAGTTTTGTGATTCAGAGTTTCATTTATACAGCAAATCACTTCAGAAAAATTCTTCATTATTTCACCGCCTCTACAACACTCATTCTTTTTTAAAACATGTGTCAAGGTATCTTAACGTGAATGAAAGTTGATTCTGGCAATCTTTTTCTAACTTGTACGTTGCAAAAAATGCATGTTAGAATCTCAGGAAAAATTTAATGAAAAAAGAAATAGAGGAAGTGGTACAATATGCTATACCTTTATAACTTACTTGAACTGGATGATGCCCTCTTAGTTAAATTGATCCCCAGACGATTATGTTTAAATTTAGAGAGACTTATCAAGCCTTCACTAACCCCTTTGCTACGAAGGGGCCTTCCAAAACTAAGTGAACTCGTTTGGTGGGGTAAAAATTGGTTGAAAAAGACGCCATCATTGATACTAATGGGTAAAAGAGACATTATAAATAAACCAAATCTGAGAAACACAAGGTCTGAGCTGCGTTACCAGGGCCGTCAGCCTGAAAACGTACCCTAATATTTCGTTATATCATGCCTGTCCTGTGACTGTGTTCCAGAAGTGCCTTGAGCCAACGTTCTGTTTTTTTAATGCTCTAATCTTCACTCACACGGCAACGAAACACTTAAAAATCAAACAAAAGTGAAGATAAATGTGAGTAATACAACACAACAACACTATTTCTAAAAATACTCCACTTTTATATATACTGTACTTGTTCACTGTGAGAGCCGGGTTTTTTTTTTTTTTTTTTTAATATACAACACTCGGCAGCTCAACTCGCCGAGGTATAGGAATATAAAGGATTACTGGGAGAGTAATGGAAAAATGCTGTCATTCTTTTTTCATCCCACCCTCATCTTTTTCCCTTTTGGCATAGGCGTATTTTCAGGGTGCGGTGAAGGATGGAAGTGAGTAGAGGATTACTGACAATATAATGCAAAATTCACCGTCCAAAAACTCCTACTTTTTTGTTTCTTCTACTTTTTTGTTTCTTCTTTTTAGTTTGTTTTGGTGCTGACAGTTTCGGTGAGGGAGGAAGAGCACCACATTCTCGTCGGCTTTATTTCGCACTTTATTTCCAGCAAATTTTTCTGGCTGTTACACCATAACATTCTACTGTATTTTACTTATATAAATTACAAACCATCACAAAGACAGAAGTAACATATCGGTGAATACTAAGGTGTTATATGTAAAATAAGTCGTTAATGTAAACCTATAATGTTTTCTGTGTCAACGTAAATATAGCCATTATCCCTACGGCTGCAAAATGCCCTCTACAGACTCTAATTTCGGTTAACGACGGACAGACGTATTTAACTATTGATATTTCGAGACCATTTAAGTCAGTATGATGGCATTCTTATATTTTCGCCACTGCCAGACGAAATTATTCATCTAAGGGAAGATCTCCGGCAGGGAAGGGACTGCAGAAGGAGTACTCTCTCTTATACCCATTTCAGCAAAAGTTATCGTGTAATAAGACAACAATACGGATCTGATACTCGTGGGTCCATGGGATAATTGACTCTACTTCAGTATTCTTTCATCTCTAACGACTCTAGGAACACATCAAACTCCTCCACTTCGATGACGTCTTTATCACTTAATCTAACTACCGCCTGACGTTCACATACTGTACAGTATAGTCTAAGAATATGTTTCATAATTATTGTTAAATATATAAGATGAACGGTAGTGGAAATATCGAAATGGCTCAACGTGTTCCCTTGTACGATATTTATGCAAATCATATCGATCTAATAAAGATATATGCAACAGATTCAAAGGTAGCAAAGGCACATTAGAAAAAGACATGATTATAAATGAGCTAATAATAAATACGTATGTGCTGTGTCGACCCACCCTGCTGGCCGTGTTATTCAGCTGATATGGCGGAGATGTGAGCAAGACCCCAGTATCTGCCGGCAATTTTTGAAACTCCTGGAATGTGTCTGCATTCCTTGTACTGTTCCTGATTTTTCCCTGCAATGTGAGCTGCAGACTATGCAAATTCAATCACCACAAACGTCCCTTAAATAACTCGTCTACATCTGCGCCTACTCAGTTTTATTCTCTTTAACCCGATGCCTTTTTTTTTTTTTTTTTTTTTTTTTTTTTTTTTTTTTTTTGCTATCTTCAGACTATTTTTTTTTTTTTTTAGTTCAGGTGCTTCTTGTAATGAAGGGTTAATGAAGACAATTATCTCCAGCTCACAGTCTTTCTCCTCAGCTGAATAAAATCGTCCGGGAATGGGAAGACTATATTACAAACTCAGTATTCGTTGAAAAGACTGCAAAATATGGCGTCTTGAGTCTCTTGTTAAAAAAAAAAGGAAGATATTTTTGCACATTTACAGGGTCATGTTAAAGTCCTCGTGCTGAAGAGGTTAATAATACAGTCGTGATATGAACCGTATATAGAAAAAATCCTCCTTACATAATGATCACCAGCCATACTAAAGGGAGATCAGTGCCAGACGAAGCAAAAAAAAAACACAAGAGCTCATTAAAACAAGTCTATTCCAATTAGACTCCACGAAAGCAGTCTGGACGATTACCATGCAAATGTTTTCATGAATATACAACATCTCGCATACAATCCTCACTGCCGAGATAACACGCCCACGCTCTGCATTCGTCCCGTCTCGGTCTTAGTTAGAGTTATAGTTTACGTGGCAGTGGACACTTCGCAACACTTGTCCTTATGTGATTTACTCTACATAATACACGTTAACAATTTCGTACGTAATTTATATCGTTTGAGTATCCACACAGTTTCCATCAGTAACATACAAGGTACTGACGTGAGGGAAAATGAAACACTTTCACTCGTTCCTGGAATTAGCTTTACAGGGCACGAATGGAGGTGTAATTAAGTTGTCAGTCAAAATTCCAGCGAGAGGGTAAAGAACAACCATTTCCAGGAGTCCACACTGGAGTATTCCCGAGTCTACATGGTACACACATATTTATTCTCTCTCACTTGTGTTGTTACGCGGTCAGTATTTATAACGTGTAATAATGGGTGACTTTTGCTGTAACTCTTTATGTGTCACTGTCTGTCCTTAGTTACATCGTTTACTCGTCTATAAATGCAAACGCCGCTGCCTAGAGAGGTCTTTCCAGAAGTGAATTAATAATCTACGTCAGGCATTAACAAGACTAACATAAAAATGACATCCGTGGGTTGAATGAGTTATTAGTATTGTTTCTAGGGTGGCTGTAATCATGAACTGACTAATACAAACTCTCTAGTAGTATTTACCATTACGTTACTCATTTCACTTCATAATGGCAATGTGTGACGTATACAGAATCTAAGAAAAATCACCACAGCGAATAGAACAATAAAGGTCGTATGCTTAAACCGTAAATTGCAAAGAGGAATGCAAATCCATCATTACTGAAAGTCATTTATGTAACGCCTGTGGTTATTACATATGGTCAACCTGGATCCCGTATTACAGGATGAAAGCGTGCCCTATTTAACTAATATTAAAAGAGATATACAGATACAAGTGCAAATATCAGCTAGAGTCGTCTTGTATGCTACGGTTATGGCATAAGAGAAATAACAGGATGCTAATATGCTGAATTTTTTTTCCCCTCCTTTCGATAAATTGGTTACTATTTCAGTGTTGAACTTCAGCCTCAATAAAATACTGATATTCAGGTTGTAAAACTGTTTTTATGGCGACGTCAGCGATGCTAACTCCAATTCAGGTCCTAGGAAGAATATGGTTCCAGTGCTCATAACAGTGCACCATGATTCTCCCACCAAAAAAATAAATAAATAAATAAATAGAAAAGCCCTCCCAAAATATAACACTAAACGGAAACGGCAATCCATTTCACGCAGAACAGTAATAACGGATGATATTATTTAGGACGGGATGTATCTGAAATTTTCTGTCATAGTTTTTAATTTGAGAGGGTCACGGCGTATGCAACCCCCGATTTCTAGAGGCCACTTAAGGAACACTTGTGAAAACTAGATTTGGTTAGCCTGCATGCCACGTTATAAAGCGCATTCAGGAGGGAGGTAGAGGTGACAAACATGCTTTACTCGCTTAGTGGCTTTCATTTATAACTGCCAGAGTGAAGTTATGAATAAAGCATCGTGATTCCCGCTTTAATAATACTGCCGGTGGACCCAAAATGCATAACTTTGCCAGCTGGTGTCTGAAGATTTATGAAAGTCTCCTAGTGCAATAATGGAAGAGTTGTGATATTTGATGGCACCCAGCACGGCGGTTTGTCACAGGAGGAAAGGGCTCCGAGAAAGAACAAAAATGCATGGAGATCTTTTGTCCTCACAGGATAGGGGAGGTGAGTGGCTGAGTGGTTAGAGGGGTGGTCTGCTGTCCCAATGGAAGAGGGTTCGACAACGGCTTGAGCAGAGAAAAGTTTCAGGATATGAATTTCGCAAGAGCAGACTTTACTTATTTACCACAGGACCCCTCGGCATGTAAAAATGTCCCCGCTAATACCAATATACAAGTTCGGCCTGGGAGAGCCCTAAAATGTATTCAGTATGGACTGTGGGTGTCAGCGGCGAAGTGGTGACGTGTGAAAGGTGTGTGCTGCGCTGTAGGACTGCTAGGCCTCAGGGACCGGACTGTTAAGCGTATGCCTAGAGTATGAAGCATAAAAAATTTTGATAGATATACTGACGCAGAACACCCTTCTTTCAAAAGCTTTTTACAGTTATCTGATAAAATATACTAGCTTTCTTATTTACCATTACAATTACACTATAGGCTCGACTGCCGGAGACATAAAAGATAACGATGCAAAGAGTATTATATAAGCATTTGCCAAGCGACAGCAGGGAAAATCATTCATATATGCATTTCAATTCTCTATAAGCCAGAAGTAATAAAGCATTTGCGTACTGAATGAGAGGATTCAGGGTTGAATTTCAGCATACGTTTCGAGCAGTTTTCCGGCAATATTCGTGAAGCGAGGTCGATCGGAGGGCCTCTTCAGGGTAAAACACAAGAGTTATGGCCACAGCAGCTGCAGGTTCGACCCAAACACACTTCTTCCGGCCCTATTAGCCATTCCAGCACCAGATGCGGGAAGAAAAATAGTCATATGCACAGCTTTTCCTCCTCTGTTTGTAACGCTGGGCCTTTTCATTTTCTTGGGGTTTATCTTTTGTATATTATCCAATTTTTATAAGATACTGATGTGCCCTATATTTCCCCAATTCTTTTCAGAGATCTAATTCTTATTATCCGTCAGGTTTTTTCTGTAGTAAACCTGTTTCTCGTTTTTAACTGCATTTGAATTTCAGATGCTGGCAGGGAGGAAACCAGGATGATTACCCCAAATCTTTCATGAGATGAATTGATTACTATGTCCGGTCTTCTCTTCCGCAGACGTATCTTTTATTTACGTATCTGGATTTGCACCCGAGATGTTAGTAAAGAGGACAACACAAAGTACATCTTCCTCATCCCTTTACCTTCCTCCGACGATATGAGGAGATTTCTTTTTGTCTCCCAGATCTTGTCCTTTGCAAAATTTACTCTTATTACCTAACATTGCTTTTAAGACATGGGGCGATTTTACCCTATGCAACTTTTTCACTTATCGTCCATTCGTGTGACATACTAGAAGAGACAAAGATGGGTGAGTTACTGTTTCCCATGCGTTTTCATTCTAATACAAAAGAGTTATCCTTTTCTTCCGTATCTTGCTCTACGCCCCTTTTTTACTCTCACTATTCATTCATATTAAAAATATTGGTAGAAAGACAGAAAGATGCTCAAATTTTCCCCTTCTCTCTATAGAAATGAAGTGGATTCTCTTTGTCTGCTACGTCTCATCCTTTGAGTATTTACCATCCCTATTAACTAATCATGTTCCAGATGCTAATAGCAGGATAATCAGACTACTTCACTGTTCCAAAGCCTTTCCATTCCTTTTTTAGATATGAGTTGAGTTCTATTTGGTTTATATTCAGACTTTTACTCTCATTATGCATCATGGTTGAGACAGCATTAAATAGACAGCCTGAGATTCCAAGTGCTTTCTTCTTTCCTTTCTTTTCCTTTTGCCTACAGAGTTCTGACGAGAATTTTAAAAGACATTAATATGAGTGAATGGATGTGTGGGCTGTGTCACTGAACTCTGTTGATGATTTTCCTGATTATGAATTATCCTTTGCCCTCTTCTGGATCTAGTCCATCCAAAATATTAGCCTGAAATAAAGAGAAGAAGAAGAAGAAGAAGAAGAAGAAGATGATGATGATGATGATGATGATGATGAAAAATGGTGCGACTATTATGATGATGACGATGATGATAGTGGTGGTGAAAATAAAACCATCTTTTTCCTGCACTTCTCGCTTGCAAACTTTTGTCCTCCATTATCTATTATTCCTGGAAATACTGAAAGACTAAGCGTACTCTGATTTCTCTATTATTTGATTCCTCCCCTCCCTCGGCTGACCACAGGAATTTCTCTTTGTTTCCAGGTTCTAGGGTCTCATAGGTTATTCACTTTCATTAGCTATTCATGCTCCAGGTACAAAGGGAAGTAATTTTCTTATCATATTTTTCTCTGAATCTCTCTCCCCTTCTTTGATTATTTAGACGACGATGACAACTACTATGACCACGACCACGACCAGGACAATAATGATGATGATTGTAGTTATTATTATTATTATTATTATTATTATTATTGCTCCCGTTGGTATTACTATTGAATTCGTGTCTTCTGCAGTAATTTCGCCTATTTAACCACATCGAGCAGCGGTGATATGTGAGGATTTATGCAAAATCATGTGGGGAGTGAGAAAAAACCGCTGATTTCCACCTCCTCCTATCACTGGTCCCCAACACACTCTCCCCAGAAAAAAAAAAAAAAAAAAGGAAAGGACAAACTCTCGTGAACTTATGGGGCTGCCTGAGGACTGACTCTGGGATGAATTAGCAAGTTAATTCTTTCTAATATTTTTATTCTTGATTTCCGCTTTTCATCAAATTCTGCCTTCCAGTACTTCCAGTACTTTCGTCCTGTACACTACGTTCGGCTTCAGATCGGATTCGGTCCCCCACCTGATTAGGATTTATGCCAAATTCGTCCATACACTATATTCGGACTTACATCAGATCTGGGCCTTGTAAAGAATCGAACTTTCTCCAAATTCGGCCGTATACTTTTGGCCTTTGACCAGATTCAGTCTTTGTCTAGATTTACTCTTTGTCTACATTCGGTATTGATTAGATTCGTCTTAAACCTCATTCAATCTTATACTTAATTCGACCATATAAAAAATTCGGTCTTACACTAAACTTAGCCCTACATTAGACTTGGCCTGTGTACAGATTCGGCCTTAGTCTAGAATCGACCTCGCACTGCATTCGGCCTTACTGGAAATTCGACCTTTGGCTAGATTTGGCCTTGCACCTAATTCGGCCTCTCACCGGATTAGGTCTTGCAACAGATTCAGTCTTCTTGCCAACTCAGCTGCAGGGGCTTGTCGAGTGTGTCAACAATATGTCCCGTGTGTGTGTGTGTGTGTGTGTGTGTGTGTGTGTGTGTGTGTGTGTGTGTGTGTGTGTGTGTGTGTGTGTGAGATTAAGTCAATATAATCCTTTGTGACTGTGTTTGTGCACGTAAATCTAAATGCATACTTGTAATACTCTCTCTGTCTCTCTCTCTGGGAAAATGCGCTCCCAGGAAACGTGAGGAGTACAAAATCTGTCTTGGTAAATCCGTAAATATAGTCTCCTAATCATATATCTTTGTGCTTAAACCAATTTCGACGTCAATAAACTTTAATCAGCTGAACACCTCTTTCTGGCAACACAAATTCCCAAAATAAGTGGAAAAGACATATAAACATTCCTCTAACATTTACACTTCATTCCTAGCACATCGCCCTGGACAACCACTCTGTCTGCAACACAATCCATTTACATATGCAGGAAGTGAGGGGGGGATATGGACAAAACAATATTGCTCCATTTGTTTTACCAGCTTAGGGTTTCTTTTACTCTTCCTTTATTTTCATGGACCGATTAGAGTTTTGACGAGTTAATATATGTTTTTAGATTAATATATTTTTCTGGAAAGTGGGGTGTCATGCACAGAATAATATGGCTCTATTTCAGGCTTAATCAGACTTCTTTTTGGGGGGAAGCATATATTTATTTAAAGATATATACTTTCTGCTAATGTATTTAAGATGTACTGAAACGCTTAGTGCTGAATAGGTGAAGGCACCAAAAGTAAGAACTTAGAAAACCGGGTGTAAAGTATCTGAATAATAATATTTTCTTTGGGCGATCTCTACATAGTGCATTATTATTTATATCCGGAAACTTTTGTTGTCATCTTTTCCCACACGTGATGCACTTTAAACTTTAAGTTAATAATGACAAACATGCATAATTATGTATTTTTTGAAGTAAAGTACTGTAACTATTCGATACCTCCCCAAAATATCTTGTACGTTACTGAGGCAAAGTAAGTCTGTACTGGAAAAATATATAAGCAACATACGGATGTATGTCAAGTGGAATAGGTGTAATGATTCCCTAAAAGAAATTTGTTACGAAACTTACAAAGCCACCTAGAATATGGCCATAGAAATTAAGGTGTCACAGGTAAAACAAATCGCTAGGAAAAAGTTGCTACGTAGCTAATAGTGTCACCTACAAAATGACCTTGAAAGAGATCATTTTGGCTCCTCCTGAACCCATCCAGTGCACAGACAAACGCGGCCAATACCCTTGTCTTTATGCGCGACAGGGAGCTCGGAAATCTGATAAATATTTTGATTTTATGGTCTCTGCACGTGCGCCCCTCTTCTGGTACGAGGCAGGGCTTATCTTTATCCTCATCGTTATCGTCGCTGTTATCAGTGTCGATATGGTTTATATTTTTATATTTATCTTTATCTTCTTTTTCAACTTAATCACCATTGTCTTATTCATCAATATTATCACCTCCACATTTATCCTCCTCATCCTCCTCCTCCTCCTCCTCCTCTTCTTCTCAAAGTAAATGATTCGATAACCTTATAAACTGTATAAAAGTGCAAACCATTTATCTTCACCTTCTCTTATAAAGCAGCGGCTTATTTCTCGTCATCAGTGTCTGGTAATTCACAGGTACGTGTGTGTGTGTGTGTGTGTGTGTGTGTGTGTGTGTGTGTAATAATGATAAGATGATAATAATACATTCCGTAATTATCTCGATCAAGTAAATTATATCCGTACAGCCAACCAACTATAAATGATTCCAACCCGGTATACATTACTTACGTTTGAATTAAAGACACACACACACACACACACACACACACACACACACACACACACACACACACACACATACACACACACACTTAGTGACACTTATCATAAAAATATCTGCCAAGTATGCGGTACGCGTTTCGGTGTAAAGGTCAAATATTACATGAATTCGGCGTATGCAAGGAATTTTACAGCTACGACCTGGATTTTCCTTATGCACACCCACAGTTTTCAAGATAAACTGCTGGCAGTTATTGTGAACATAGATATGGTACGAGGTCACGTTCTGTAGACCACTAAATCTTTAAAATGTCTTTGAGTTTAAGAAGGCGAGGCTCCTCTTTGCCACCCCTCCCCGTTCAGCAAAGATGTATAAAATGGCTTATTACATGGTTCTGATTTTACAGGTGAGTTACGTGTCTGATACAGGTATTACCCATCATATTCATTTCTATCTATCTATTTACCTAGGCTGCTTCCCCCCAAAAAAAGGGAGGCAGCCGGGACAGGAAAACACACTCCCAATTTCCTCACCCACACACACACCTATATTAAAATGGGGAAACCTGCCTTAATTCACCATTATTTTTTAAAGATACGTCGCTGAAATTCTGCAGGTAGGTTTACTGGATGTGGGTAATAAATTCTACATGACTAATATTTTAACTTCAACGTTATGAAGAGCGCTGTGTTATCCTGCTAATTATATGAGAGAGAGAGAGAGAGAGAGAGAGAGAGTATCCATCAAATCGTGCTAGTTGTGTGTAGTGGAGTTTTATAAATTTCAGATATTTTCGCCTACATCTTCCCCAGCATCATAAAAATGCATCGAGGTTAATTACAAGAAACCGTGAGCTCATTACCGACTCCCGGGGGCACCTGAAATAAGTGCAATATATTTTTTTTTTTTACCCCGTTTGTAAGTCTTTCCTAATATATTTATCGTTTAACCCCTGAAATGCGATGGCGAATTACTTTCCTGATTTTTCCTATACTGAGATGATTTTTAAGATATTTTTTAACCGTTTTTTGTGAAGGGATTAATGGATGCTGCGTCTACCCCCCCCCCGTTTAAAAAAAATCTATCCCAACGAAAATAAAATCGTCTGCGTCGGGAAGAATTTAGAAAAACAAAAAAACGTCACAGGAAGGAAAGGGTCAACGCTCTCAATGCGGTGGTCGAAATTTGGATATTTCGTTGTCACTGAGATGGTTATTATTTTTTTAGCAGATTTTTTTGTTTGCTTACGATTTTTTACTAAAACATTTATAATTTACCGCGAAAGTTGAAGTTGGATATTTTTCTCTCACTGACCCTGTGATTATATTTACCGAAGATTTTTTTTTTCCCTGCATGTAATTTTTTCTTCATATACTTATTGCTTGACTCTCTCAGTGCCGTGACTGAATCCTGATATTTTATTCTCACTGACTCCTGACGATTTTGTTCAGCAGACAGGCTCAATGTAGCGGATGAGTAGAAACTCTCCCTCTTTTCCTGCTCCGTTAAATTCTCACCAACTTCAAAGAGCTGTATCCATTAATGAGCAGCCACTGATAGTCTAAATTTCCCTGGGAACTTGGGCATTTTAATCAGCTTAACTTTGAACGGCCTTATTCGGCAGAGTAGACAGAGGGATGAAAAATATATCTCCAAGTTTCCCCTTGCTTATCCAACCTTCATACTTTCTTTCCACTAACTCCATACCGTTTTATTCACCAAAGAGAAGCGATACGCCCTCAAAGTCTGGAAACACTCTCTCCTATTTTTCCCAGGATTATACACGAACTTGGCTATTTTATAAGTATTCTGGCCAACTCCTGACCACTTATGTAACCCCCCCCCCAAAAAAAAAAAAAAAAAAATTAACGTAGTCTAGGAACTACAACTAAAACTTTCATTGGTATGGCAGGACTTAGGTATTTTCTTCTGGCTAACTTCCGAAAATTTTATGATGCTTAAAGACAAAAACTCTACATAGTAAAAAGGAAAAAACTGGCCCATTTTCATTATTTCAACAGATCTTCAATAATATTTTTCTAGGGTGCCTGCAGTAATTGGCCATTTTTCTGCCGTAAATTCTGGCTAACTCCTGACGATTTTATGAAGTGGAGAGAAACCCAATGGTGTGAAAAAGGTAAAATATTTGCTCTCATTATAACACAGTGGAGGGTGGCTGATATACGCTGGCAATATCACTACCATTATTCCCATGAACTTATGATGGTTTTATAAATAGCACAGAAATCGCACTCAGCTAAAAATAAAATAAATAAATAAACTCACTTCGATATAACAATGCGATCGATATTAAGCACAGGAAATAACTACGCATCTTGGCCATATTTTTACATCAAATTCTAGTTAACTTCCAACAGTTTTTTGAAGTCGAGAGAAACTTTAGTAAAAAATAATGTAAATAAATATACGTTCCAATGATGATAAAATATGATCAATACTAATCACTGGGGAAGCGTGAAATACGTTGGCCATATTTCTGCTGTTTGTAATTTCCACCCAATGTATTTATCGTTAAAATAGTATCATTTATTATAACGTATGAGATATTTATTACTCACTGAGGGGTATATGATATTATTTGTTTATTTTTCTCGGCTGGTAATATTTTGGTAATGTATTTACCATTAACCCTCTCTGGCCAATGTCTTTTTTTTTTTCCTCTCAGCAGATGATTTTAATAGGCTTGGGAAAGCTTTATTTATTTATTCATTTTATTTTTTTACTGAAGAGGGTTACATATAGCCTTCTTTCTCTTGAATAAATCGATGACGGGTAGCAAAATGCAATATCCAAAAAGACGTCCTTGCTCTCATTGCCAGGAAAAAAAAGGATTGATTTTTTTTCTGCTTAAGTATTTTTTTTTTCTATTGCTTTCCCTCGTTTTACGAAATATATCCTTATAAATCAATTAGAGTCACCTGAAATACGCGAGGCATATCTCTCCAGGTAGCAATTTAACGCTAATATATTTACTGCGAAATTAGTCTCTTTCATTATTATAAAAAAAAAAAGTATTAGCATTCTATTACATTCTCATCACGTCGAGTTAATGAACCGTCAGTATTAAACCTATCAGTCAGAGAGTTTTTTTTTTTTTAATCTATTTATTTATTTATTTTTGCAGCTCTTGAACGACTTAATTTAACTTGGGGATTCTCTTTTATACTGTAGGGATTAAGGAAAGCTATCTGTTATCTCTGCAGTGGGGTTGAGGAAAGCTATCTCTTATCTCTGCACTTCGAAAAGCTTTGCCTAATCTGAATAAATCGTCTGTTGGTAGCAATAACAAAATAAAGATATTGTAGTGATGGGTTTAAACATTTCGCTATTTCAAAGGCAGGTAAGTATCGGTATTCTTTTTATATTTTTCTTTATTAGTCAAGGGTATTCTCTTAAAACACACACACACACACACACACACACACACACACACACACACACACACACACACACACGACAGACAGATAGACAGACAGGCACTAACATAATACTGTGGACCGACCTTGGTAAGAATATTAATTACGTTTCCATTTCTGCTCGTAGCCAAGAAGACAGTGTGGGCAGGTGAATGTTAAAAATTTACTTTCTTTCAACAGTTCGTTATGCCGGAGTTTTCATCTGGCTGAGGAATTAGAAAAGAATGATGAAACTGTGCCACGTCAACTGACAACAAAAGAGCGTTTCACTTTTTATAAGAGATGAAACATTTGCAGTATTTTTCTCTACCCATTTTCACCGCTGGCATGTTTAGGGGGAAGTTGTTTATTTTACGTTTTTCTGGGTAATGTCTGATAAGTAAGTTCTTGATAACGCTAGACTTAAGACACCGCGGGATGAACCACTGACCTTTTTCGTTCAACTGGTATCTCCTAAGCTGCATGGGCTCGTCAGCCAGTAGCAAGAGTATAATCGAAAAGATGTTCTGATGCTGAGGATATAGAGTACATTTCCGACCCTCCACTTCCAGACGTAACTTCTGACCTTTAGGTAATAGCTTAATTGTAGAAAAAATAAATAAAAAGACATTGCACTGGAGGAGTCAGTGATTATTTCCCAATGCTTGCACAATCTGAGACCTCTCTACAGATGAATAAAACTGTGTCACAGTACCAAGAATAAATATCCTGAAGTTACCGTAATGCCGGGCTAAAAATACAACACTCTCTCCCCCAAGATGACGGTGTGTGTCCTGACAAATCCTCTTATATATATATTCCTGTCCGAGAGCCAAGCTTCCTTGGTACATGTGTGTGTCTCTGGGCGTTTTCTCTGGGACTCTTATTGGCCAGATTACACACGCCCTCTTATCTGCTCAAAGTTGGGGCTAGATGTCTGTCCTTGTGGAGCTGTGTATTTGTGTGCTGTATCTATTATGTTTTATTTTTATCTATTGTCTCTCATTTCCTGTTTCTTTTCCATTTTATCTGACGTCGATTCTCTTCTCTGCTTAAAGTTGTGTTAGGATGTTTGGCCTTGTGTAACTGAGTTTGCTGTATGTATTATCTAGTATATCAATTATTTTTTATCTTCTGCTTGCCTTTTTTTGTCTCCTTCCATGTTCCTTCGGTTCTCTTATCTGGCTGAAATCGGGGTTAGATTTGTCCTTGTATAACCGACACAAAGTCTGTCCTTCCGAATTATGATCCCTTCGAGAAGCCTGAACGCATTGCAGTTGAAAGAATGGATGTCACATGTAAAATACTGATATGCTGCGTAGATAAATTAATGAGAATGGTGGTTCACTTTTGTGCTTGTGAGTTAAACAGACAAATGATGATGGTGCAGTTCATTAGGCTGGGGACAATGGGGCTGCGGGTTCGATTCAGGATGTTAAAGTGAATAATAAATAAAACAGACTGATCCTGCGTGATGGTGGAGTGTCGAGGTGTACGGCATGTAGGAGGCTTGCTGGACCTCGGGGAACGGGTTGTGAATCCCACACCCAGAACTGAACACAAAAAACAAAGATACTGAGCTTTATTTGTGGCCTTACAAAACTCTCTGGTTAACAAAAGCAGGATCCATGAAAAAATCGCTGAAATTGTGTCCGTCTCTCTGTATCTCTGAGCAAACACCCAACTCCACAGTTCGTCCTCTATGGCAGAGATAAAAATGCCACGAAGCTCGTCGGACAACAGTTATCTCCATCCCCTGCTGTCAGGCCAAGATGCTCCCCCATCCATCTGGCCCCCCGTCTTCCTCTTTTTGTTTTAATGTTATTCACTTACCAGACTGTTTCCTCCATACATTAAATACAATAACCTTAGTTTCTCTGGTGGTGTTGTGGACTGTGCCGCCAGTTGGGGAGACAGTCAGAGGAGAGACAGTCATGGGGAGACAGTAATAGGGGAGACAGCCATGTTTTACTAGCCGTTTCTAATTCCCTTGAGGTGGCTGGAGGATTTTTCGAGGAGTTCTGGGATATGGGAGTCTGACCTCGGACCCCTACGATTCTCTTGGGGAGGGATAGGGTAAGCGCCACAGTTTTACTTTCCGTCTCAATCCAGGACATTGATTTTCCTCATTAGTTTTCGCAACATGTATTACTGAGTGTGATGATGATGATGATGATGATGATGATGATGACTGTGATGGTGTGATTTTCCTCATTAGTTTTCACCACATGTATTACTGGGTGTGATGATGACGGTGCTGCTACTGATGATGATGATGTTGATGACTGTGATGATGATTACTGTAATTTGCAACGCCTCTGCATCTCACGGGTATTGGATGTTAGAGTGCAAGCAACACTCAGTTTAACAGTCCCAACGACGAGGCTGAAAATAAAATAAAGTGCGTTTTTTTCCCAAGTAAGTTTCTCTCCCTCAACCCCGACTAGTTTGAAGCGACTTGATTGGTTGGCGGTTGTTTGGCCGGAAGACCATGTTGAGACTGAACATTAATTAGTCAATTTCGGCGGATTTCAAGAATTAATGAGATCGCTCTGAGGTGGAGTGTTCTTTACCTCCTCTGGATATTTTCAAGTCAGTCGTTAATTGAAAACTTTATTATTATTTTTTTTTGTCGAGATGAGTAGGAGGGGAAAAGGAGCCCAGAATCGTGGACGCATTAGAGTAAGTATGAGAGAAACCCAGGCAGTCAGGGGGATGAGAGAGAGAGAGAGAGAGAGAGAGAGAGAGAGAGAGAGAGAGAAGGGGGGTAAAACCTCATATTTCTAATTATCACTTTCGAAGACCCATTTTCGCTTCTCCATAGTTTTGTCATCAAAACAGCAACTAAAAAAAAATGTACGTATATTAGAATTCCAATGCCATTTCATATTAACATAATTTTATTGTGGTTCTGTGAATATATAATCATCCTCGTTTTTATTCTGCTGCGTGGGTATATGGAAAGCTTCGCTGAGAGAGAGAGAGAGAAAGAGAGAGAGAGAGAGAGAGAGAGAGAGAGAAACTTTATTTGTCTTATCCGTCATGTATATCACTGTAATTGCGTACAGTTTTCTTCTAAGTCACGAACTCCACCTTTTTATAGAAATTAAACTAAACTTCCCACTATGGCCATAATATACGAAAATTACAATAGATAAAATAATGCAATAAATCCTCTTTCCACTTCGTCCTTGCCACCTCCGTCTTTCATCATTTTTTCCCCTCTTTCATTTTCCTTTCTGTCTGTTCATTTTCCTTCTTTTTTTTCGCCTTCCTTCACTCTATTTATGGGGTACGAAGCCAGACAGTCTCAGGTCCACGAGGCGAGATGGAAAGGAAGCGAGAGGGCTTGGAAGTGATAGCATCTCTCTCTCTCTCTCTCTGTCCTCCGCTACACCTCAGCACCCTCTTCCACACACGTGCACATACACATGAACGCACACAGACAGACACACATACATATGAGTACAAACAGAAACCAGGAATCAAATTCACACAGTAACGTCCCTTCACACACACACACACACACACACACACACACACACACACACACACACAGCCTCTGTGGCTGCTGATAAAGAGCCTCATATGAGACCGGCTCCCTAAATTAGCTGCAGCAAATTATCAGTCTCATAAAACAAGTGTAAATTGAATAATTAATTTCGCCATTACCAGAATCCACTTAGTCAGCGAGTGCCAGTGCCAGTCTCAATGGTAATATCCTGATGTTGATATTATCCCTTCACGGCAATGATGTGGATTCTGTTCTTGCTGCCACCAGACGATTTTATTCAGCCTAGGGGAGATTTCTTGTAGTTAAGGGGTTAATGGAGGCTATAGTTTGTTCCCACTCTGCGAAAAGTCTCTCCAAAGCTGAGTAAAATCGTCTGAAGATGGTAGGAACTTAGACGTCATCATACTGAACGGATCAATTATCATCATGGCGATAACAGCAGGCCAGTATTGTCTTGGCATGTCGAAATAAACTTGCGTATCGTCCTTGACTCCAGTTCCACCATCCACTCACCCTGTGTAGTGCTTTCCGGAGATTTGATTCCAGAAAATGGAGAATATTATTAATGTAAATATCCGTTGTGTTTAAAGAACAAAATATGGATTAAAAAAAAAAGCAAGAGGTCACTGCACGAAAGCTCGACCTTAAGCTTAAAAAAATATATGTACCCATGGCAATCATAATGAAACAGAATAATTGTCATGAAACTGGAAGGATTAATGGTGACTTTTTTTTTCCTTGGATGGGTCTCTCCTCTGATGAATAAAACTCTCCCATGCCAGAAATAAAATGAAGAGGATTGTTTTTTAGACTTTCAATCCGGTCATATTATTCTCATTATTTTCTTGCTAACAACCGAGTTTATTTTCAAGTTAAGAACCCCCCGTGTACTGAAGGTGGTATTCGAGACTATATTTAATTACAACGGCTCGAAAAAAAAACTCTCCAAAGCTGCGTAACAGATCAGGATACTATACGAAGGAAATACACGTCATCTTACTGAAAGTATTTTTTTCTTACCATCACAGACGATTTAATTTTTCCTACCGGAGATTTCTTACAGCAAAACTTTTAACCCTTTCGCTAATATGACGCCCTATTCCACTCCTTTCTTGAGACATCCAGACGATTATTCATTTTATGATACTTTTATCGAAGGAGTTGAGAAAACCTATATCTAATTCGTTCACTCCGAAAAATCTCCCAAGCTGAATAAAATAGTGCACACAGAGCAGAATAAGGTATGGAAAGGCGCCCTTGTGCTAAAGAGGCAAGACATGGAAATGAGACGGAAGGATGCCAGAGAGACAGAAGAGCGAGGAAGGTAGTGAACGCGCAGGACTTAATGTCGGAGTAGACACATCCTCGGGAACTAATTTACTATTATGGTAATGGCCTGTGAGAACTGTTATTACCACCGTCTCCTCCTTAGCCGAAAGAGAGAGACGGGACGCAAGGAGGGGTGTCTGTGTTCGGTCACCGCTGCTACGACACCATCAAAACCATTCCTACCATAGAATATGGAAGATTTGGGGTCACAAGTTGGCCTAATAATTACTCTTCTCCCTAACACCTTCCAATATCATTCCCAAATATATTTGTGGTAAGACCGTGGACAAACTTGGCCTGGTACTGATTCTTTTACTCATTACTTTTCACTGCCATTCCTAAAACTAGCTGAGCACGGTCGAGGACAAAGGTTCGCCTCAATTTAACTCTTCTTATCACTTTCCACTGCCATTCCCAAATGTAAATACGGTACGATCGGGAAACAAAAGTTCGTCTAGCATTTCACCTCTCCTCCTTGTCCCTCTACGGTATTCCTAATGCAGAAAGGCCCGGTAAGTGTTTCTGGCCACAGATGATTCTCTTTCACATAATGTATCGGGAAGTAAAGTGACGAACATGCCCAGCGTGTGAAGAAGAGGCTGTGGAATCATTAGACGAAATTCCGTCCTTGACTTTACCTCCCATAAGAACATTTCTACAATGCATTTGGTCTCGGCGCCAAATTCTAAAAGCTGAGAGAAAGTAGTAGGCAAACACCCAATATTTAACCGACGCAGGCCCTAACTGCTAGATGAAGTCTGCCAGCCTGCCACGTAATCCAGTGCGTTTTGCAATATGGTAGGTCCTGGAGAGGAATGTTATGTGGCGACTCTGTTATAACCTGACGGCTCAACTGCTTGGTTATACACGCGTCTCAACTACTTCCTTATCCTCTGAAATGAGAATTGTGTGCTGCAGAAGGAGAACATAAACCTGCAGTCCACGAGGCTCACATTGTAGATAAGCCTGAGGCAACCACAACAAGTATAAGGACAACAACCTGGCAGAGAAATCAAATACGCTTTACTCTCATTATGGGTTTCAAAAATGACTCAGAAATTGGGGACACAGCTACACTTTCATAGTCTCTCATAAAAATACCTCTGTTGCCCGGGACAGAATGGCGAAGGGAGAGTAAAAACGCAGGAAACGACAACATCCGGCCTTGTCCTTGCTCCAGGCTGTCAGAATAAACTTGCACTTTTTTTTAGTGTCTCTTTTTTTACTTCCAACACTTGCAGCCACTCTCACCACTTACGAATTTCTGAAACGAGAAGTCTTGTTAACATTACTCCCAGCAAACTGGAACACAGTGTTAATTTAAGTTCCAATTACAGTTTCATGCCATGGTCGGTCCCCCATGTTACAGCACAACAGATGTACAACTTAAATAACTTGGTCAGGGCCCTGTCAGTTGTAGCAGCAAGTAACTGCACCAAGAACGGCAACACACTTAAACCGTTTGGGGAAACTGGATATGAAGTAAATCAACTGGAGCATAAAAAACAGAAACAAGATCATTTCGTCCAGGCTTCCCCAAGAGACTGTGTGAGCAGGGAGTGTATATTTTATTCCCTGTGCCGCCTCTCTCTTTAGGTGAATAAAACAGGTATATAAAAATAATCATGGTGCTGAAGAGGTTGATGGAAACTGTTTCGAACCCCTCCACTATAAATACATCTCTGTAAGCTGAATATAATCATGTGGATGGCTTTAGGATTAAACGTTTAGATACACCACAATGTTGCGGGAATCACGCACGAAGTTCCTGGGAATTCTTTATAACTACTTAAGGTTTATCTGTCCACACATAATGTTAGGTCTTCGGTTTCTACGTATGACACTGGAATTCGTGTTGCAGAATCTGAAAGGGAGTTACCGTAAATAAGGAGACGGACCGCCATGGAAGTGCAGGAGGAACCCACAGTAGATAAGGGTACAAGTCGTGGAAGGGAATGAGGCCGATAAAGCAACCAGGATATGAGGGGCCGAGTTAGTGTTCCGTGGTAGGATGAAGGGTGGGGTGGTTTCGCGTGATCTCTATCTAGTCTGGTGCCACTCACGGAAATTACAAGCGAAGTTATTTCATACGTAAGTAAGCACATCTGTCTGCTTGCCTACTACCCGACGCCACATCCTGTGAGGGATGACCTTGACATTAGGATCTCCAGTCGTTTCTGTTCCCACTCAGTACATTTCCTCTTCCCGAGGGTCAATACCCTTCATGTACACTTCCACTAATGTCTCCGCATTCGGGAATTAAAAGTCAAGGAAGCTAGCTCTCATTGTATGTAACTTGCATCACACACACACACACACACACACACACACACACACACACACACACACACACACACACTACCATTCATCAACTTTACCTTACCACTTCCCCACACCATCCTACCACACATATCCATACCACTCTACCACACAACCCTACCACACTCTCACATACCCCTACACAACCATTCTGTACACTATCTTTCGTTTATGAGCGGTTACATACGGGAGCCACGATGGAGTTCTCGCATTCCTTTGCCCTTCCACCGTCCAGGTCAAACTGAGAGAGAGAGAGAGAGAGAGAGAGAGAGAGAGAGAGAGAGAGAGACAGACAGACAGACAGACACACAGACAGAATCACATTTTATTTAATCCTAAGCCCAGATGACGTTATTGAACTGTCGGAAACTCTACGGTGAAAAGGCGGAACTAACACTCATAACAGACAGCCACAAGTCAACCACACATAACCTGGTGATAAATACAGGCTACATTAATCTGACAGTAGGCGAAGTGAAGTGGAAACTGAGAAATGAAAATCAAATCGCCTTAATGCAAGTCCTTCACTGAACCGGAAAAAGCCGTGCATGTCGGGGCATTGGAATCACGTATGCTCTAAATTCACCGTCGGCGTCATCTAATTTTTCAATATCTGAATTCCGGGCAATCAGGAGCGAAACTTGGCGTGATTGGGGGGATTGTGCTACGTAAAACTTTGCTTATCACCAGTATGTTTTCGGGTTTGGTATCCTGGTCGCTGGGGACATGCAGAAATGGGTAATTTATAAGAAACTAGAAGAGCATTCACTATGTTTGCCGGGCCATCCAAAAGCCGCGACTAAACAATACTGAAATATATAGAGTTCTAGATTATTTTGTCACTAATTAGGAGAGAGAGAGAGAGAGAGAGAGAGAGAGAGAGAGAGAGAGAGAGAGAGAGACGCGTGGCTTGTTGTGGGATGCCAGGGGTTTACAAGCTGAGAAATTACTCGCATATTTTGTGTTAATTTACTTGTCTTCCTTGTAGTATTCTTAAAGGCACGTATACTATATATTTTTAATGCACTTTATATATCTGGAGGCTCTAAACACGATGCGAACATGATAGGTCTGGTATTAATGTACGAGGGTGTTGATAGCATTGGTGACGCGGAACGAGGCTGACTTGGGTACGATTTCCAGCGACTCCCCTGGCTGATATAAGTGCTCAGAGACACTTACTCCTAGCCCGGCAAGTGGAAGGGTCCGGCAAACATCTCCGTATCACATCAAACTTACGTGCATGGTCGAACAGTGGGATCATTAATCACTGATCTGGCCATTTTTTTAACACGTTCACTATCCCTGCTTTTTCAAATTTGGAATGAAGGAATTTCATATAACCCTCAGTGTGTGTGTGTGTGTGTGTGTGTGTGTGTGTGTGTGTGTGTGTGTGTGTGTGTGTGTGTGTGTGTGTGTGTGTGTGTGTGTGTGTGTGTGTGTGTGTGTGTGTGTGTGTGTGTGTGTGTGTGTGTGTGTGTGTGTGTGTGTGTGTGTGTGTGTGTGTGTGTGTGTGTGTGTGTGTGTGTGTATTTTCCTTTCCCACAGCAGTCATTTGTTCTGCTTTCAGTCATACTCGTATAGTGCTACTGCCTTTAAAATAACATTACTTTTGACGTTACAGTTAACATATCCTCCTCCTTTCACCAACTACCACTTTAAAATCCCAAGTGCTCCCTCGCAGCTCGTTGACCTCTGAATTCCTTTATAACGAGGGCCTGGCTGGCGATGACAAGAAGCCGACTCCCAGATTATGAGTCTTAACCTTGAGGCGGTTCGGGTTATGACCTCACAAGGGCAAGGTCGTGAGCTGGGGAGCGGGAGGGGAGTGAGAAGTTCTTGGGAGGGGAGTGAGAGGTTCTTGGGAGGGGAGAGGGGTTCTTGCGAGGGGAGTATGAGGGTTTTTGGAGGGGAGTGAAGGGTTCTTGGGAGAGAAGTGAGGGGGTTCTTGGGAGGACAGTGAGGGGTTTTTGGGAGGGGAGTGAGAGGTTCTTGGGAGGCCAGTATGTTAATTTCATCATACACATATATTCTCAAAATGTTTTTTTTTTTTACTTGCTATCGCTATCCTCGGGATGTCCTGGAGAGTTAACACAGGGAAATAAAATCTTCATTAAGTCTTTTCGTTACATGGCAGTATTGATGTTAAATAGGGTGACCATTACGACATCTACCATGTGTCATTCACTCACTTCCTTCATTCACTGCCACACCCACGCCCACATCAGGAGAGTGAGCCGTACCTACACCACGAAAGACACTGCCAGGAGTGTCTAGTGAAGTGCTATTTACCTACCACTCTGTATTTCGCTCCCTATATACGACTTTCTAACCAAAGAAGAGATCTCTTGTTGTGAAGAGTTTAGAAACGATCACCATTAAGCCCTTCTGTGAGATATCTTATGTGGCCCATACGTGGAACCACTCGAGAATATACTGCGTTTATTTTAGGACAAACCTCGCAGCAGAAGCGTTAAAACACAGAAACAACACCGTCAGATCTAAAAACGAATCGCCATTTTAACCACTACGCATAAAAAAAAAAGGAATTTCAATTAAATATCTGGTGGTGAGCAGTATGGTGGATCAGAGCCAATCAAAGGCTTGTACTGAAGGCAAATCCCACGAGGCAGCCTTTGTGTTGGGGAGGGTGACAGGGGCACTTGTTAGCCGCTGTGTGTATGTGCAAGGGGGAGTAGGTTGGTAGCAGAGAGAGTGGAAGGTGTGTGTGTGTGTGTGTGTGTGTGTGTGTGTGTGTGTGTGTGTGTGTGTGTGTTGGGGTAGGCCACTGTGGATTGGCTGGGCTGGGTTAAGTTGGGAAGTGAATGTTATGATATTCTGTGTTATCCAGGAATATTAGAGAGAGAGAGAGAGAGAGAGAGAGAGAGGATAAATGGAGTGTTTGTAATTGCTTTTTTTCTTTGTCCGTTTTTTTTCCCGTGTGTTTTTGCCTGATATGTTTTGCATATTTCTGTCCTTGACAAATGTCACATTTTATTACAGATATAGAGTTAAGACCAGCATCCCATGTCCAATTTACATCATTCTTTCAGATGCGTATGTGAAAGTTTTCGATAACTCCATATCTCATCTGCATCACAGCCTGACAAACTGCAGATCAAAATATACCGCCGACTCGTTAACTCCTTCACTCCGAGAAGTTGTATGTAAGACAGATGGTGTTGTCTGTCGCTGCAAGAATGAGAAATAATGGTCGTAAGAACAAAAATATTCTGAATATATTAAACAAGTTACAGGCAAAACAGGAAGACACTCATCTCTCGAGTATGGAAAGATTTTGTTCATATAATTTCTTACTTCTTTTTTCTGCTTCCACCAGATGATTTTATTAAGCTTAGGAAGGACCATTCGAAGCCAAAGAGTTAAATTATTTTTCCTAATGTCGATGCAGATTTATGCAAGAGGTATGGTGTTCACAATTTATTTCCTTGTCACTGTTAAACGGCTGCATTTAGCTTATAAATGGTATTTCGTAGTGAAAGTGTTACCGGTACAGAAGAACTTTACACGAAGAAGTCTGAGCCATGCAATTTCTGCTTTCTTTTGTTCATTGTGCGAACATTTAGGTGTGAAGATGGAGTGAGACGATGAAGTTGGCGATGATTCACTTTCTCATTAGACGATTGTATTCGGCTTTCGAAGAATCTCCAGAAGCCAAGCGTTTTGAGCCTCCTTCTCCAGCACTCATAAAGAAAATGCCTCGCGTGAAGAAGTCTGCTGCACGCAATTTCCACGCCTGAAATTGCTCCCGCGAGTGTGTTTGGCCGAATGGGTAACATTGGGTGAGAATTCTTTTGCAGAAACGAACGCCACTGAGGCATTACGTTACTCTAATGAAATTCCCGGCTACCAAAGGGAGACATTAGAGGCAGTTTGCATGGACATGAGTTTAGGATAGGTTAATGGTTGACTGGGAGTTTGTGGGGTAGGAAGGCAAAGTCGGAAGTCGGCAACGTCCTGAAATTAGGAAAGTTTTGATGTCGTGAACACTGTGATAAGAGAAACGCTGTGAAATTTCGTAACTTTTAATAGCGTAAACCTTGTGATGTCGGGAACGTTGTGGAGACGGAAACGTTGTGAAGTAAGATACGTTGTGAAGTCTGGTACTTAGTATCATCACGAAAGTTGTAGTGTTAAAGACGTTTTATTATCAGGAATGCTATGAAGTCATATGAGGGCTGTGGAAAAGGTAAAATGAATGGGCATGAGTTACAGTTTCTCGGGATCATTTACAATTTGTCTTCGAGGTATGAGATCTTGAGGCTAGATTATCGTAGGCTAGGATAGGAGGTAATAGACTATCTGACTGTTTACTTAATCTACTACTGAGCATACAAAACGCTGGATTATTAATCATGTATACCTACCAACTTCTTTTTCCATTTACTGGTTATATATCAATCATCATCATCATTATCATAACCCGACTTCCCACTCACAATCGGGGTGGGTAGATATTTAAACACACTTGTACAAACCACACTTGCATTTTCTGCCCTTCCCTTTAAACAATATTCGTATTCTAGATAAAAGTTATGACGTCTATCAGGTAATCACAGGAGTTGTTAGATCGTTAGAAAGAACCTTCAAATATTTCCTCTATACCAAGACATCTCTCGCAACGTATACGTCTTGGCTTCAGACGAATTCGTTTTCTTTTCACATTTGGAGAAACCTGTGATTGCGAAGGGTTTAAGACAATATCAGTGAGCTTAGTAAGGCGCGTCAAATGTGAGGTAATTAAGGAAACACAAGGGACCGCTGAGAATACCGCAATCTCACGCTGTCATTATGGAATGGATGTCTAATGCTGGGAATTGCACTTCATTTATCACTGGTACACGGTGATTAAGTACATTACGGTTTCTCACGATCTGGGAGATTATATTGAGGTGGGTGATGCAGGGAGTGAATTGGGTGGGGTTAATTTTGTGGAAGCTAATGTTCATGGAATGTGGTGCTAGGCAATGGACTGAAAAGCAATCTACTGTGGTGTATTCATTTACAACTGAATACCACAGAATGAACTAAACACAGCATAAGGAAGTTTAGGGCAAATGCATCTTCAATAAAGTAAAAAATTCCAGTACGATGTCTATTTAATTTCTCATTTCTTCAGACGATCTTTTCAGTTTTGTAGAGGCCTCACGGATGTAATTCTGTTTATTTAATTCTTGCTACTGCCAGACAACTGCACTGAGCCTACGATAAATGCTTGTACTGAAATTGTTTATAAAGACTCAGCAGCATACTGTACCCGCTGAGTCCACATTTCTCTGGCTGTAAAAATCGAAGAGTTCTGTGATTCGTGTGAGGATGTGTGACCCATTTACCCTAACACTGTATTAACAGTTTTTCTACTTGCACTCTGCTGTTCCTATTTCCGAATCCCGCCCACCCCATTTGATAACGGAAAATAATGACAGTGATGATGATGATGATGATGATGATATTGTCGAGGACGAGAAGGACGCGGAGGTGGAAGATGATGATATGATTGATTTTGTTGTTGCTTCTGCTGCTGATTCTACAGCTGCTGCCGCTGCTATTGTTGCTGCTGCTGATGACGGTGATGATGGTGATGATGACGATCATGATGATAACGGTGATGATGATGATGATGATGATGATGCTACTGATGCTGCTAATGATAACGAAACATTGCAAAACAACAAATCACGTGCAGTCATAATCGCTGCCACATCTCACAGATAAAGTTGGCATGGGCAGTCGTGATGGACACTAGAGTACCAGCAGTCCACCACTTCCACCACTAACACCACCACCATCACCACCACGGGGACAGAAAAATGACACCACTTTTATCACTCACACGACACGCCAGGCCAACCTTCATATCCATAAATCCGCGTCTCGCATGCCGTTCCATACACGTCTATCACCGGGGTCGGGTTGCAGGGGATGGGTCGGGTCAGTGGTAATGACGTGGGGTAAGAGGTAACTGAATACACAAAATAGGTACGAGAGCTGTGTAGGGGTAATGGATATTGTTAGTACGATATAAGGTGATTGAAAGATAGGGGTAGGTGATAATAGGATAGGGAATATTAACTACTCGAGTTGTTTACATGGAACGGCCGCTGTTAGATGAATGTTGTACGGGAGAGGATAAATGAACACACACACACACACACACACACACACACACACACACACACACACACACACAGAAGTAAATATGCGGAAAAAGAACAGTCGCTGTAAGGGGGATAACGTACGAATTAAGAATACTTAAGAATACTCGATTCATAAGTGAACGAGACTGAATGATGGATGACTGCAAGGACAGATGACAGAATACCAAGCTCTGTAACTGCCAAGGGAAATAGGCAAATACGAAGGTTGATACATATTGCTGGCGGGCTACAAAGACAGATAAAACGAGAGCTTTGTACACAGAGAAGATATTAACAGTTGCACAGTGATGAATGAGATCAGTGACTAAACAATATGGCACACAATCAAAGGAATAAAAAAAGGGAGACACTAGCCGACACACAAATAAATACAGGTATACAACTCAATATAGCTAAATTATACAAGAATATCCCAAATGAAAGCCGAGGTATCAAAGGGAAATGAACGCCAGAATGTTTACCTCTGACGAAAATTGGCATAGCGGGGCTTAATTCAGTGGCCAGCAACTCACTGACCTATCGCTATTTTTCCCTCCCATTTGACCCATCCCCTATTTCCTATTCTATTTTTAATCTGCTGCTCAGGATCACATCAGGAGGTTGAACTCCTTCTCGAGAAACATTCCAGTGGGTGAAATGTCTTCTGTGCCTCCAGCTATATAATTCTCTTTAAGGCCACTTCATCTGGGATTTTGTGCTGTTCTTGCCCTTTGTAATAATCACACGTCCGCCACATTATCCCTGATATTTTGCATATATTCTTCTCAGCTGAATAAATAATAATAAAGTGACACACACACACACTCACACACACACACACACACACACACACACACACACACACACATTTACATACTTATATGTATAAATATATACTTTAGTTATTTTTCATGTATTTATTTATATCGGTATAGCACTTTGCATGATTTTTCATTTTTTTTCCTCCCCGTCAGGCCGGGGTAAAGTCACTCCTTGCCTTATGCTCAAAGTAAAATCTCTGGTGTCGCAGCTGCCTTCACAATCGCCAACATTCCCTTACTAAGCTGGATAAAAGCAGTCCCTCGGTCATGCCCACTCAGGCCTTTTATCTATTAAATCCGACTTTCTCAAAACGATTTCTTTTTGACCAAGTTTTACGATGCCATTATAAGGGACGGAATATCCTGCTACATGGATGCTCACTGCCTACTCTTCTCATGGAATTTTGTGAGAGGCGGGGCTATTGTTTTGGCACCCTTGGTATGCCTCCTAAAAATGCACTCAGCCCCCCAAAACGTAAGGAAAGTACGTGATGGTGTATTCAGGCCAAACTCACTGTGCATATGGGTTGGGAAATAGACGGATGGATGACAAGTAAGAAAGACAGATAGACAGACAGGCACACAAGCATAAAAACAGAGAGACAGATAAAAAAGATTGGCAGAAAGAGATAGACAGGTAGCTCGATTAAAATACTTATATATAAAACCACAAAGAAAAATAAATAGGTAAGTACGCGGACAGACAGACAGGCAGATAGCTAGATACCTCTCTTATTTACTTCAGAAAAATAATATCCCCTACCCCAATGGTAGGGGATTCATGACAGGAAAATAAACACACACACACACACACACACACACACACACACACACACACACACACACACACACACCGCGACAATTAAGCAGATACAAGCAACAGATAAACACACAGGGATAAGCAAGCACAGGGTGACAGCTATCCCGGGCACACAGAAGCAATCAGGGGTGAGGCAGCACAAACAGTGTGGCAACAAACACGCTTACTGCCTGCTCACGTTATTGCGGCCACAAGCAAGCCTTCCCAGTCCAACCAACACACACACACACACACACACACACACACACACACACAGAAAATCAATAAATCAATATCATCATCATCATCATCATTATCAACGTCACCCTTCTTCTTCTTCTTCTTCTAATTATTATTATTATAAACATCACCACCACCACCTACACATGCTACATTCACTACACTCATCCCCCCAACACACACATTCTCCTCTCTGGCTGTTAACCAGTCCCATCGAGTCCCAGGAAATCTGGTAATTTTATCTCTTCATTATGTTCTCTGACGGCCTTTTCCTGTCACTCAATCTCATGGCTGCCACTGCGTTACCTTAGTTACAATTATTTTTTTATGACGACCCCTCTAAGTCTATTTGTTAATAAGTTATTAAATGTAACTGGTATATCACACACACACACACACACACACACACACACACACACACACACACACACACACACTGGCTAGCGTTCATGGAGGGTCTAGTGGCGAGTATTCATTTCACGCCTGTTAAACAGAATATTCGCACAATGTTACACACTCACCCAGGCCACAGCAATAAGGAAGGGCAGGAGGGAGGCCAGGCCAGGAAGTAATCTCAACCAGGTAGAACACATACGAGATGGTGGCGTACATAGGAGCACATAGGCTACACTAAGACACGTGAGAGACCATAAAGTACATCAGGGTAAAGCTGAGCACATGGGTTATACCACGGCACATAAACGATCACAGTACATCCGGGCCAATAGGAGACCGTACTGTACACAGGGGTATACTAAAGCACGTATGATACACCGGGGAACAGAAGAGACTGCTGCGTCCATTAATGCATACCACAGCACACACGATAAACCAGGGGACATATGATTCACCACGGCACATATGAAACCGTGCAAGTGGAGTACACCAGGGCATATTAAAAACACACTTAGAGTACAGCAGTGCACACTAGGACACAGAAATAAGACACAAATGAGGCAGCAAAAAAGTCCAAAAATCCCTTTCAGGAGGTGTAAAGGTTTTAAAGTTTTTATTCCAGATACCGCAAAACGATTATATATAAACTTCAAAACTGGTCTTGCATAATATTCGGGTGCGAGTGAAGGAAGTGTGCCAAATAGTTATAAGGGCCAAATATTTATAGATGCCAATGTGATGTAGACCAGGCAGGTAAACTGAGAGTGTACATGAGGGGAAGGATGAGAGTGTTTAATGGTGCAACTCTGTTAAGGGTACACGCGGGTACATTTAGGGTACGAGTTAGAGGAAGGACGAGAGTGAGTTAAAGGTGCAAGCCAGTTAAGGATGCAGGCAGGTAAATTAAGAGTGGGAGTGAGAGGAAGGATGAGAGTGAGTTAATCGTGGAAATGTACTAAGAATGCATGAAGGTAATATAAGGGTACGAGTGAGAAGAATAATCACAGTGAGTTGAAGGCACAAGTGCGCTTCGAGTGACAGTGAGATATGGGTGCAAGGAGGGAGATGCAGGGTGCGATGACAGTGGTGCAAGAGTCTTAATCCTCTTCAATCTTGCGACGTGTATTATTATATACTCTTTCTACCTCCTGACGATCTGCTTCAGCTTTGGGGAGACCTCTAGTAGTGAAGGGGCAGATTACGGGACTATGGTTTGAAAAGTATCTCCAAGGCTGAATACAACTGACCGAAGCTAACAAAAATATACTGAAAAATACGTCATCAGATTGAAAGAGTTTTAGGATGCGAGGTCTGGGAAACGCGCGATACATTTACAAGGTGTGAAGTGTCAGGAGATTGGCAAGTCAAGGGTGCGAGTGAGGGGAAAGGGGCGTGAAAGTTAAGTTTGCCAAGGGTGCAGAGGCGTTAATCAAGTGTGCCAGTGAGGGCAAAGGTGCAGGGAAGTTTGTAAGCGACTCTGTTAAGGGTGTAGGGCGTTAAAATTAATAGTGGGGGTATTGACATTATTGTGGGGTAGTCGATGCCATTTTGGTGTTGTGGGTATGTGACGGTGCATGGCTGTGGTTAACTCCTTCCATTAATGTGACGACTTTCTTATAGTTCCTACTTAGACGAGACTTTTTTTTTTACTGTGATGGATTAAATATAGTCTTCATTACAGCACCACAATACGAAAGCCATTACGATTTTTTTAGGTCACCAATCGAAAGCAAATGTGGGGAATTTTCAATCGTTAAGAAAGAAGCGGTGAAGTTTGGATATGCGATCTTTGGAACTACAAGTCGGTAGGGGCAGGACGGCACGCTAAATGCCTTTCTAGCTACACCCCACGCGCAGCAACCCCGGGCAGTAGTGGATTAAAAATATATATGATTTAAAGGAAAGGGTGCAGATGGGGTAGTGTGAGTTGGTTTAAAGGTGCAAGGATGAAGAGTGAATGTGTGGTACGATTAAGGCAAAGAGTGATGGAAGGGTAATGGATGTGGGTTTAAAGGTGCAAGAGTGAAGTGTGGGTGCATGGGTGTGGTGAATTAATGGGCAGGGTGAAGGAAGGATGGTGCGAGTTAGTTTAAAGGTGCAAGAGTGAAGTGAGAATGTGTAAGTTAAGAGATGGTGAAAATAAATGGCGGTGCGAATTACGTTAAAGGTGCAGGGGTGAACTGAGGGTGTGTGGGTGCGAGGGTGTGGGTGTGGGTATGTAGATGTGGGTGTGTTGGTGAATTAAGAGCAAATATCTGGTCCCTGCTCGATTCCCAAAAGCGGCCAGTGTTTCGGATTTCCATTACGCTGAAAAGTGAACGGGGATAGGTATTTCCGGGAGGACAGTGGGGTATTCCTTGATGAGAAGAGGAGGAGGAGGAGGAAGAGGAGGAGGAGGAGGCGTGAAAAAGTAAGTTATCATAAAAAAGAAGTTATTACAGGTGAGAGGGGGAGGAAGAGGGAGGGTGAAGAAGAGAAGATGGATGAGAGGAATTTCAAGAGGTACCGTAGCTATGGAGTAGTATGAGTAATAAGACTGATAATAAGGAGAGGAAGAGTACCAGTAAGAAGACTAAAATGTAAATGGGGAAATGATGTGAAAGGTAAAGGAAATGACAAGAGAAAGAGGCAGAGTAATTTAAGGTACTGAACTTGGATATTAGAAAGAGCAACAACGAATACCATAGGAGAGAGAGAAAAAGTAATGATAGGAAAAGGAGTGGTAACAAGAATAAATGATAAACAGAACGAGAAGAACGATATGATATGAGAGAGAGAGAGAGAGAGAGAGAGAGAGAGAGAGAGAGAGAGAGAGAGAGAGAGAGAGAGAGAGAGAGAGAGAAGAGAAGAGAAGAGAAGAGAAGAGAAGAGAAGAGAACGGAAGGCGATAAGAATAAAGGAGACAGTGAGAGAGAGAAAAGACAGAATGATAACAAGACGAACATGAGAACCCAAAACAGAGGGAATGCTAAGGATGAAGAGGAGGAAAACACGATAATATAAGAGAAAAAAAGACAGGCGAGAAGAGAAAGGAAGAAAAACGGCAAAGGAAAAAGAAGAGGCCAAACGATACCCGAAAAAGCATGAGAAACAGAAACAAAGGAAATATGGAGGAAGAAGGGGAGACAAAATCTAGTATATATGGGACGAAGGAGATGCGAAGTGAGACAGGAGGACGAGTGGTAAGGAATGCGACGAGACGAGAAAAAGAAGATAATGTATGATAACACGAACTAGACAACGGGAAACAGTGAGAATCCGTAGCAAGAAAAATGAAGTGATAAAAGAGAAAGGATCAGAAACAAAGAGAGAAGGAGAAAAGAGAACCAAAACGAAAACAACCAGATACAGTGGGAATGCGCAGGGAGAAGGAGAGGAAAACAATATATATAATACAGTGCAGGAACGGCAGAAAAGAGGGACATGAGGAGGAGGACGAAGAGCAGTAGGGAGAGAGACGAGAAGAGAGAAAGAGAGAATGAGTCATGCCAAAGCAAACAACACCCAGAAACAGTGAGAATGTGGAGAAAGAACAGGGTAGAAAAGGGGAAGATAATAATTATAAGAGAGACGAGCAGAAGCGAAGAGAGAATAGCAGAAGGAAATGACACACGGTGAAACATAACGAAACACAGAAACCGGACACGGAGGGAACGCGCAGGCAGAAGGGGAGGAAAGCGATAATATACCCATGATCCCTGCCAGGTCGGAATACTTAGCGGAGGAAAGCGGCGAGTTACGGCTTTATAAAGGGCGACTGCGAACACGGAGAGAAAGACTAAGAGAGAATACTGCCGCAGAGGGACTTTGGATGAGGTGGGAACGCGCATAGTCTAGGAAAAGTTTGGGTAGGGAGTAGTTCAGAGCCGCTCTCTCGGTGACGGGAATGAGCGCCTGATAGTGGATATACGCGAGGAGTTAGTGTGAGTAAAGCGCGCGTCATATGAGCCAAAGTTGGTCCTTACGAGAATGCTCCAGCTGTGATCATCCGGGAATTGGGGCGATCGTTTTCTGAGTGGCTTTTGAGATTTCGTTACACACGTTCCTTAGTAATTTATTCCGCACATTAAATCTCTGTATCATCTTGTATGTGATCGCCTGAGATTTGGGGTGATCGCTTCCTGTGTGGCTTTGGAGATTTCGTTATATTTGCTCTTTAATGATTTATTCCTTGCATCATACATCAGTATCCTTTTGTTATGTTACGGATGCAAACTATGCCGGTATTAAAACGTATTAAGTAACATACGACAGAATTCTTGGATATAATACGGGAAATAAATCGCTACGTAAGAGGCGCTAAGAGCCTCCTATGCCACCCAGGATACAAGTCAAATGTAGAATAAGGTTTAGAAGTGCAAGCTACTGGGAAGTGAAGATGACACCTTCTGGACACAGAAACTGGAAGAAACGCAAATAAAGGAAACCTGTCTGTGTGTGGGGCGTAAAGGGAAGGTAAAAGAGCAGGTAAGGTTAATGAAGCCTGAAATATCCTAATGTCACGAATGGAAATTTTGGGCAGTTTTTTTTTTCCTTTCTTTTTTTACTGCACTCTGTTTGCATATCAATTTGGCACTTGTCAAACTTGGAGGCAGTGGAAACATAACACTTTCATGACTGCAATTCAAGAGTTCTATGAATACAAATCTTTTATTTTACAGAGTCAGGCCAGAATTTTTTTTATATATTTTTGCCTGGCCAAGTTATATGACTCAGTGAGCTTGGGTATTGCATGTTGAATTTACAGTAATGAACTCTCAAAGGACCATTATGAATAACAGCTGAATTCAAAGAGGGAAAATTTTGTATGTAGAGAATAATGAAAAAGCGTGTAATTCCATAAAGAGTCAACTAAGACCTCATCAACTCGAACCAAACGATGAATGTTGTACAATATAGAATTTATGTGTAGATACAGGTATTTAGGAACAGGGGTCTAAATTCAATCTTGGGTCACTGAAAGGAGGAGTTCGCTGCATTTTACCATTGGTTCTCTGACTACCCTCCTTTAACGCTGTCTGTGGAGGGAAAACTCTGAAAACTGCGTCGTGTGAATTACTCTTGATACATATTCAACTCCCAGATATAAAGTCTACGGTCAGATTCCTTCACGTTTCATTAACTCGATGCTTTGGATTTTAACCTTTGATAATAGTTACTGGGAGAAGGTTGCTAGCAGGAAGGATAAATAGAAATATAAAAACCGACCAATGATGCCTAAAAACGAATACGAAGCCACTTTTCACAGTGTGAAATTCATCTAAATCTCAAAGCTCTCAGTTATTATTAGGACCAAATATTTTTTTATTATAAAATGAAAGGAAGCATAATAGCGTGGCGGACATCCACTGTCTGCATTTTACCCTCTGAAATTCATCCACCTGAACCACGAGAGAAAATATAAAAACTGTTGAGCAAGAACCACATAATGTTAAGTCCTATCGTATATTACATTCATGCAGAAAAAAAGAAACACACACACACACAACTTGGGGCAAGGTAATAACTAATTTTAAAAGGGCGTTTTCATCTAGCCATACTAATCTCATCCACGCCGTTAAGAAAACTTTAGAGTAAATTTAACTGCTCAGATTAAAGGGTAAACATTCTGCACAATTCACCAGGAACTATGAGGCACGGAAAAAAATGACAAAAAAGACTTCATTGCATTTCAAGCAAGTACCGGCTCAGCTGCAGCGGAGGGATGGAGATGGAGGGGATCATGAAGGAGGGAGAGACAGAAGCAAGAAGCACACCCAGGAGCAGAGAAGGGTGCAGCTCAACGTGAAGCTTTATTGGATTCCCAGCCACCACTTCTCTTTATAACACCTTCGGGAGACTCCTTACCTCTGCGTTGGCAAGGCGCGGGAGAGAAATCGTAGAACGAGGAGGAGGAGGGGGAGGAGGAAGAGGAAGAGGAGGAGGAGGAGTGGAACTGAGGATGCCATTGGTGCTAAACGAGGAGGAAAACGGAGAAAGAGGAGGACGGCAGGGAAGTGGAGGGGAGATGGGAATGCTATGTGGTACAGGAGATGGTGGTGGTGGTGGGGTTAAGTTACTATTGGTTTCTGATTGACTTTGTGGAGGTTTCGTGTCTCGTGGTGTTTTTCTCTCTCCTTTGGTCTGCCAGCAATTGTAATCTCTGTCGTGGGTCTGAAATACCTCACTGAGAACGGCGACGGCTTGTTTATTTATTCATGCTACTGGCAGACGATTTTCTTGGTCTAGGACGACTATCCAGACGATTTTTTTCGGCTCACGGAGGGGGGAACGGAAATCTTACTCATATATCCTTTCAGTACTACTTGTATTTTCTATATTATTCTATCTACAGGCAGACGACTTTATTCATTTTGAAAAAGACGCTTCGAAGTAAAGGGGGTTCAAAATATTCTCCATTAAGCAAATTTCTTTCATTTAGAATGGAGAGACTATTTACGGTGCAGGGGAAAAAATAATGGGGAAAAGGTGATTAATTATTTCATCTCTACAGTGTATTTATTTTATGTTTTATATGGATTTATGTATTTTATGAATTTTATGAATTTTAAACATTTAATGTACTTTAATGTATTTATTTTATGTATTAATTCTATGTTTCTTCTGACGATTCACTCAGCCGGGGACAAACTTCTCGAAATTAAGGAATCGGAAACAGCCTTCCTTAACCCCTTCATTATCACGGGGTTTTCCTAAGACGAATAATCTTGTCAGACAGCGTACTCAAAGGGTTAATTAAAGTGTGTGATTAATGGGGCGCCTGAGTACGCTAGTGGCCGTATATCTAGTCGTTTCGGAGGTTACGTAACGGCTCTTCCTCAGCGAGTTATCTTGACTATTAGTTATTTCTCTTGTATATCTACGTTACCGAGAAAAACTATATGGAGACAAGAAAAACATGAATAACACAAGAGAGGAAACTGAGGACCAATATGTGGAATAAATCGCTTAGGAAGTGGGGTTACGTAATCTCCAGAACGACTTAGAATATGACCCTAGATTAACTGGAGTGCGGCACCAGTAAAGGCGACGCGACGATAACGACATAAAATACCTCAAGTCCCCGGATTTGGGCATTAATGAAGGCGATAAGGACGAGGATTCACCGATTCAATGGGGATTTACTCGCAATGAAGACCGCTATTAAATCCCTCACTACGACGACCCTACTCAACTACTCTTAAATCCGACATTAGGGGGATTAATGAAGGATATGTCTAGCCTTCCAGTTCCAGAAATCTCTAGGAGTTTGAATGAAATTGCCTAGAGACTGCAAAATATAATAATAAATCCAATTCCCGCCCTACAGAGGTTATATGATTTCTATGTAATGACGTCCTTCTTATAAAATTCTAGGTACTTTCAAACGATGCATAGGAATGATTTTTTTTACTACAAGAATTAGATACAGTCTTCATTAATTCCTTCAATACGAGAGACAAGTTGGACAGAAACTGTCTAGGAATAATAAGGAAAAACTGAAAATCGATGTCCCCGGATTCCAGTGAATTAAACTCCGACGAAATCCACTAATATGATGAGAGATAATGCAGAGCGACTCATAATCCAAGGTGGACATAAACATCTCCCAACGTATATGATATCCCCTGAGATAATGGCGATTTTTTTAGTATCATAATCTTTCTGCTGCTAGGATATTTGATCAGTCATGGCCCCACTGGTAGTGAAGGGATTACTGAGACTCCCAGTATATTAACCTTCTCCAGTTTGTAACTCTCATTAAAAAAAATTGGCTGGAGTTACGAGTAACATGCTGTACAAAAGACGTCCTTTAATTGAGGGAGTTGACGTTGTGAGGCTACTCTCTCCCCACTACACACACACACACACACACACACACACACACACACACACACACACACTCGAAGCGGCGCCAGAGGTAGTGATTACACAGGGAGCCTCAGCGGAGATAATTTGATGGCTGTGGTTAGGCTGGACTTACAGGGGGCTGCTCAGGGAGGCGCTGAATGGGGGTGCTGATTGCGAGGATGGGGGGAGGGAAAGAAAGACAGAGGGGGAAGGGGAAAATGAGTGAGTGTGAGTGAGTGAGACAGAAAGGAGATGTGTGAGGGAGAGAGGGCAAGGAAGAGAGAAACGGATGGGGTGCTAAAGGCCAGAAGGGGAGGTTACTGACTGACGTGCAATGACTTTTGGAATTTTGTGTTTATACATGTGGCGCCTGTTTTATCTACAGTCTACGCACATCTTGCTAATCACGTAACTCCTATTGCACAACCAGACGATTTTTTAAAGCTCAAAAGAAAACCCTCTACAATTAGGTGGGTTCAAAGCAATCATCATTAACCATACCGGCATCATGAGACCTTGTATATCATTAATTTTCTGCTTTCAGGTGGTATCATTCAGTTTAATAAGACCCCCCCGTAGTAAAGGAGGTAATAAATCACTCAGGTGCCAGGCTCTTAATCCTAGCGATTATCCAACGCAATCTCGAATAAAAACGTTTCCAAATTTTCATAACCCGGTGGGATAAAGTCGAAAGATAATGCAGAGATGTATATGAGAGAGTGTGGAGTGTTGTGGGTGAAGGAGCCATTATTTTGTAGGGAACAACAAATGCATGGAAATTATTTTGTCTCAGCCACCCCCTTACAGCAAGCAGCGTAAGTCAATATACTGAAAGATCAAGCGACAGGTAAGGGTACACCTGGCTAGAACTCCCGTATCTTTTTAGAGTCTAAAACTATTACTAAACTCGAGCATTTCCTATTTTAATTACCGTTATCGACTTTACTCTTACATAAACTGTTTTCTACAATACGAGAAGTTTTCGATTTTAATTACCTATATCCACTTCTCTCATATATAATCCGTTTTCCACAATAATCTCTCAGGCAAATTTAATCTCACAAGAGGCGAAGGGTAAAGCCTTTGTTTGGGCGCGCCTGCGGTCTTGTCACCAGCATAAACACCGTGATTAAAAAAGTTTGGGAGAGCTGGGAAAACACTTATTGACCTCACGGCTGGCTGGTACATACTGAAAAAAGGTCTAAAATCTCGAGAGAGAAAAGTACAAATAATAATAATAATAATAATAATAATCGTTGTCGCCGTCGTCATCATCATCATTACCATCATCATCATCATCATCAACAACAACAATTTCATCCTCCTCCTCTTCCCCATCATCATCATCAACAACAATTTCATCATTATCATCATATTCCTTTACGTCACATAAAAATTAGGTGAGAAAAGTGAAATATAATATAGGAATCATGCACCAAAACAGGAAGTACTTCGTGTCTCAGTCGTGAAACATAATCAGGAAACAGGACGAAGGAATATGCGTCAGTGTTCCCAACGTAAGGATGAACTTCTGGCCAGGAAAAGGTCAGGAATCAGAAGACATCTTAACTATTTACCTGCAACTAAGGAACCCTTAGCCTGAATGGTTAAGTAGTTCGGGCGGTACACACACACACACACACACACACACACACACACACACACACACACACACACACACGTCTCATTAACTCTTAGTTCTGTGGCTAATGAAAGAAATAACTGAAAGGCTCGTCGTACGTAAACATAGAAACTGCCTATCAGATAAACTTTTATGATCACTTGAAAATGATAAAGGATCTGGTTATCGTTCGGTTCAGTGATTGGGGTAAAGGATTAGCATAACTTTCTTGAGAGGACACGGATCAGATAACATATCGATCAGGAATAGCCCCTCTTATTCTTTTTTTATTCGCTCTCCGTCTCTTTCTTGAAAAAAAAAAAAAAAAAATCATCAGATAGTTCGTGATTAATTATGTTGTTTACCTGACAGTCAAATAGGTAAGGTGCAAAAAAAAAAGGGGGGGGGGAAAGAAAAGAACGGTGAAGAAAACAGGAAAATGATAAAAAAGAAAAAAAGGGGTCTGGATGCTGTACGAACAGAAAGTAAAAGACAATATGAGTGTTTGAGCACGAAGATACAATGAAAATGGATATGGGACAGAAAGTCTCTTGTCAGTCTTCGTGGAAAACAAATCACAGGCTTCGTTACCTCTCAAATCTATGGTTGGTGGAAAGGCTACACATAAATCCCCTGGCATTAGGTGGACCCAGAAAATATACATCAAATGGAAAAGGGCTCCCGTATGCTCTATAAAAAAAAAAAAAAAAAATTTGTTCTCAATTCTGTGGTTTAGGTAAAGGATTAGAATGGATCCCCTGGTTCGAGTGGGAAGTAAGGAAATGCATATCACACAGGGAACAGTCTCTCTCAATATATCACTCATACAGTCACCGGCCGAGTTGTCTCTAGAATTTTTGGCTGGGTTAAAAGATGAATATAAATCAGACTGGAATGACAACGCAAAACTTGGGTGGAATTGGACATTTCTCCCCAAATTCTAAAAAAAAAGGGGAGTAATTAATTTTCAGTACTTGTGTTAATTAAAATAGTAAACATAAAATACATCACTTAAATAGACACAGAATACGCAAACTAAACGAAAAGTATTGCAGTCTCCTAACACACACACACACACACACACACACACACACACACAAAGGAATCTCTCACAAACTCACGTCAACAAAACCCAAAACAGCGGTTCGAGTACTCTGCTGATTTAAAGCTAAAGTTGCATTCGTCGGGAAGCAAAATATTACCAAAGGAATAGGGGACCAGAAAAAATGGGGACGCGAAACGACATCACAAAGGCTGATAAAACGACAAAAAATGCATGCAAAGTTTGAATGGTAAAAACACGGACTAGTATCATGTTCTAAGCAGCATTTTTGTCTAAGTTCATCCTTTGAGCTAGCGGAGTAAATCAGACTACTTTTCGCGGGTAGAGTAAAAATGGCTGTACTGTAGTTGGGTGAAAGGTGCGTTGTGGAGAGCTGAACTGTGGAGGGTGACATGGTGGAGCTTTGTGTTGTGGAAAATTAGACAGTAGACCTTTGTACCATTGAAAACTATACAATGTAGAAGTTTATCGTAACGAGCTTTATCGTGAAGAATTACAAAACCAAGAGTAGAAGGTTGTACAATTTGAAGCTTCTGTAAAATGGAGGATTATACAGTAGAGCTTTGAATTTACAGTATAAATACGAGCAATATATAGCGGAGGTAAGTGTCTTTGAGTTATGGAGTGGAGAGCTATAGCACGAGAATTATTACACTGTAGAGATGTTATGCCGTGGAGACCCGCCAAGTGGAAGATTACAGGGTAGGGTAGTATAACGTGGAAAACTGTATCGCGGGTGGAAAACTGTAACGTGGAAAGCTATGTATTGGACTGCTGTAGTATGACCCTGGTATACTCCTTTAACCTAAACTTGGCCTTAATTCTCGTCTTTTTGGAACCTCTTTCATCTAGATAAGTGGCAGAATAAGACAATACTATGGCTTTAATTCTTTACATGGCACCTTTTCACTACCAGCATCATATTCTAGTGTTAATTGTTACAGCTCAGCATTCATGATGGGGAGATGGCAATTTTAGGCCAGGTTAGAGTAAGACGAGTATAGAAATTGAGTATTAGTGTAATGTTGCCACTGAAGGGGTTTAATGATATTGTTTTTAACGCCTTCACTACGAGACGCCTTTCTTAAGATGAAGATGATCGTCTGGAGGAGGTGAGGGTGAACTGGGGAAAAAAAAAATGTTGCCATACCGTCAACATAAAGGTAAAGATACGATAAAGATATCTGAGAGAGAGAGAGAGAGAGAGAGAGAGAGAGAGAGAGAGAGAGAGAGAGAGAGAGAGAATAAAACCAATAGCCAACGGACATGCTTCGTATCTGGAAAAGTAACATGCAAATATTGAAAAAAGGAAAGATTATATTTTTATTTCCAAAAGAATAACAGAACAGGCTATCAAACCATTACAAAAGTGCAATATGGAAACCGATTCAGGCATAGGGATTTTATTTTTTTGGAATGGGAGATGATTGCAATGGAGAGAGGGGCAGGCAGGGACTAAATGGATTACTGGAGCGACCTTAATTGATGGGGTCATTTTTGTCTCTTGTCATTTCTTTTTGACACCATTCTGACGCAAAGGTGATGGAGGATTAGGGGGAGAGGGATGAGGATTGAATATTAATTGTTAAGAGAGGGACAGGGCCTTGGAGGAATGAAGGGAAAGCGTGAAAGGGTACAGTGGAAAAGGAGGTGAAGAGGGAAAGGAGGAATAAGGAAAGGAAGAGAGGAGAGAGAGGGAAATAAGGTGAATGGGAGAAGTGAAGAGGAAAAGATGGCAAAAGAGAGGGAGGTGGGGGAACAGGGAATCGGGGGTGGGGTGGGGGGGACGACTGAGGACGAGAGAGAAGAATAAGGAGACGGAAAATGAGACTGGGGAGGGAGAAAGGGAACAGGAGTAAAGGATAAGGGGAGAGTAGAAAAAAAGAGGAAAATGGAGAAATGGGTGAAGGGAGAGAGGGAAGGAACAGGGGGGATGAAACGATACGCAGGTAAAGGGAAATGGGAAACACAGGGGATGAAGGGAGTTAGATAGGGGACTTCTGGAATGAGCTTAACTTTCCTTTTTCGTATTTAAAAAAAAAAAAAAGGATCGAAAAGACCCAGCGCCTTCAAACCATGTCACTTCAAAAGAAAATTTAACATCACAAATGCCAAATCGAGACTGAACGTAATGTTTTCTCTCATTATTTCTTTCGAGATTATTCTACAGTGAGAAGAGGATGAATATTTCCCATAAGAGAAACGTTATTGGAGGGGGCACTACTAAAACAACTAATCAGTATGTTTATAGCACGGTACATTCAACGTAAAACCTCACAAGAAGAAGATTGTCAGTAGAAATGTAATTAATGTACATGATTCATAAGCCACTCTCTTAAATCATATATAAGCGAATAACAAGAATTATAATAAAGCAACCACTCGACCTAACAAATCTCGTATAAAACAAGAAAAGCCCTAAATAATAACTAAACAACATTAACAGTGCGCAAAACAAAACTCTACCGCTGGAAAAATTTACATACCATTAATACGTCTGAATAAAAGGTCAATTAATACAAGAAAATACGTAACTAAGGTTAAGGTAAGGCAAGACTGAAAAAGATATCGAAGAATAAAAATGATACTGAGACTTCTGGGAGCATGAGAGTCCAGGTAAAAGTTAATACGTCGCTAATGGCAGCCTGAGGGAAATCTGTCTCTGATGAAACTCACAGACCTAGTTTTGACCACCTGACTAAGATTATTTATATATTTTCTGTATATATTTATTTACATGGTTTGTTATTTATTTTCTTCCTTATTTATTAACTTATTTACTATATATATTAATTCTTACATTTATTTATTTACCCATTCAAGTATTTTATGCTGCCCCCATATGATTCTATGCTGTTTAACGAGACCTACCTTGGTAAAGAGTTAAAAAGTAAACGAAGAAAAGGAGGAGCATTCTCAAAAATTACCTAGTGTACTCATAAATGGGCCAAGGAATACGGTTAACTTTTACATAATACATTTAGTCAAAAATGGGTGAGTGTATGTAGTTAGATGGGTGATGCATGCCCGCCATAATGGGGATGGGATGCAGGCAAAGGAATCAGAAGAGCAGAGACCAACGTAATGCAGATAGCAGACAAAGAGAGAGAGAGATGAAGAGACCAATGTAACGGAGATGGCAAAGAGAAGGATGCAGAGACCAGAGTAATGGAGATGGCAGACAAAGAAAGTGATGCAGAGACCAGCGTAACGGAGATAGCAAAGAGAGAGATGCAGAGATCAGAGTAGCGGAGATAGCAGAGAAAGAGAGAGATGCTGCACTGTGACGAAGAGTGAGTTTCAAGAGGGTCAGAAACAGGAGGAAAGCTGGTAGAACGGAAAGCCTTTGACTACATGCACTGAAAAAAAGAAATATGTAGTGAACCCTACCTATTCACACACACACACACACACACACACACACACACACACACACAGTCACAACTCCCTTCTCATACTGCACAGAGGCATTTCCAACACCGGTAGTTCAGGCACAACGTGAAAGCAGTGAACCAAACAGAGGGGCAAAAACAAATTCTAGGTACCACTGTTGTACCAATATGGAAGGACCCGTTCTCTGTCAAAGTCCCGAGCCTTTCTAGTAGTGAGCTTTCTTAGCGACTGCTGGAGTTATATTTAGCTTCATTTCTTCTCTGGGTTTCCTAATATCATCGTTACCATCATCATCATTATTACTGCCACTATCATCATTATTATTACTTTCGCGATTCCGGCTGATAATAAATAGGGAGAATATGATAAATGTAAATTAAAAACGTCTTGTAAGGCCTAAATTGTTAAGCAAAAGAAGCGCGCACACACACACACACACACACACACACACACACACACACACACACACACACACACACACACACAAAGCCGCAAACCCCCAAATACAACATATTCCCTTTATGGCTAGTTTTTTTATTATTATTTTTTTACCCTGCCAGAGCAGCCACATGGACAGAGTTGGGGCAGAGTTTGATCATGGGTGAGCTTTTAACCAATGCACAACTTTTTGACATTTTATCGCTTTTTTCCCTTTCGCCTCCTCTGAATCGCTCTATAGACAAACCCAGCGAAAAATTGAATAAATAGAAGCAAATTGGTTCCCTCAGGATGGGGTGAATGTGTGGTTGATTGAAGTGGGGTTGAGTAAGGGTGGCTGGGGAGGGAGAGGCTGGCTTTGGGGGCTGAGAATGGGAACTGTTGTGGTTATAGATTGGGGAAATAAAGCCTGTTATAGGAGCCTATGGCAACAAAAGTCAGTGTGTACTATATTCTATTTAAACATATTCATAAATATATCTTGCATGTCTGTGATATGTGACTGAAAGTGCTTTAGGTGCCTACGTGACTGAATCTGCTGATACCTTGTTTACGCCAACGAGACGCCTTGCTGTAAGTGCAATTAATCAGGTGCCCGAGAGGCGGAAGGAGATTGCTCGAGTCAGACAGAGAGGGCGGAGCTAAGAGGGAACAAGTATTTCAGCGCGCTCTCTTCATTCCTCAATAAATGTCAATATCATAATAAGAAGTTTCAAATCTACACCACCACATACAGGCGCAGCTATTCACGTGCTGAAGGCTGCAGGAAAGAAAGATGTGGTTCCTAGAAGGAGAGGGAAGAACTGAAAGAAAAGGACAAGAGTAATACAGTATGATCCGAATTCTTGTGGAAGTAGGAGATTCCCCAATTTCTTTTCCTTACTCATTATTTTTACAACTGGCACACTGACATACGAGTATTATGTTATTTATAAAACTAAAAGAACACCACAATTTGGGCCGAATTCTTGTGGAAGTACGAGGCTCCCTATTTTCTTTTCCTTACCACTTTATTTTTATAACTCACACATTAATGTTTATTTTACAAACGGTCATGACAAGAAAAGCATACAAAAACATACATAAGAATATCAGATTTTAATAAGAAAACTAAAGTGCAAGAAAGAGAGGGTCTTGGAATATTAAAGAAACGAGCATATCAGCATCACTTTAATTATGACCAATTTCATATCCAATAATATAATTATTAACTTTGTTTAGTGATGCCTCTATCTATCTATATATAGATATTTATATATATATATATATATATATATATATATATATATATATATATATATCAGTTTTATATATGCTTTCACCATCATCATCTACATTCATCATCATCATCATCATCATCAATCATCATCATCATTAATAGCATTTTCTATTACTATAAATACAGGGGATAGGACCAAGAATCCTGAAAGGCCGACTATCACTACAATACTCAGTGAAACAGAAAACACATCCATTCTCCTATTTTTCAAGCTCTCGAAATTCATAAGTCTACCTCACACACGTAAAACCATCTATAAAAACGTACTATATATCATCCTCTTAAGTCTGTACCAAGAAATTACTAGTGTACAGGTGGTTCTGAAAAACGTCGCCTCTCCCACGAATACCTACTTCACATAAACGCCAAACTTCATTACAAACCCCCAGAATATTACTGTGTGTGTGTGTGTGTGTGTGTGTGTGTGTGTGTGTGTGTGTGTGTGTGTGTGTGTGTGTGTGTGTGTGTGTGTGTGTGTGTGTGTGTGTGTGTGTGTGTGTGTGATGAAGGTACCTAAGTCTCTGGGGAAAAATGCTAGGGTACTAAAGGAGCGACTGTAGCCAATTTCCAGGGTACAAAATTATGTGCCTTTATGCCTGACCCTCAATGCGGCTTCTCTAGGGTCCGGCCACCCCGCAGGAGTCACCATCTAAACGAAATGTGGCTTGATTAGATCGTAGAGTTTTTTTTTCTTCCTGAGCTGGGATTGAGAGGAGAGGTTGTGGGATGCAGGGACGGAGGAAGGAGAGGAGGAGGGAAGAGACAAGGAGATAAAGTGCCTGGAGAAGGAAAGAAGGGAAGGAAAGAAAGTGGCTAGGAGATGGAGAGAGGGGAAGGGAATGGAAGGGAGAGACAGAAAAGGGAAAGGAAGTGAGGTTAGTTATTATTGGTCTGTGTATCAAATTGTATGATGGAAGTGAGGTTAGTTATTATTGGTCTGTGTATCAAATTGTATGATATCTGTTTTTCTATCTCTCCAATACGAATCTGCCTACTTCTATTTCTCTGTTTATCTATCAGTCACTATATATCTATCTATACACGTACATGTCCCTGTATACATAATATATAAGTCAACCTATATCAATCTACTCTTTATATATCTATCGTTCAGTATGTATTCTGTATCTTGTCTATCTGCATCTATTATTTATCTGCTTGTCCGATTGTCAGCCCTGTATCTATCTACATCGGCCACAGAAGATAGGAAGTAAGAAGACAGTACTGGTTCACTCCCAGCCACATGAATAAATAGCTCAGATTACTAGAAATAAAATCCAAGGTTATTTTTAGTCTAGTAAACTGAGTCTCCGTTTTAGTAGAGAGGACTTATAAACCATTCTCTCTCTCTCTCTCTCTCTCTCTCTCTCTCTCTCTCTCTCTCTCTTTCTGTAGGTGACGAAATAAAGTACTAATGGTCGCTTCTATTTTTCTTTCTCTGGTGACTGATATTCATATTCCAAGAGAGGAAGATATTACGCGCTCTACTCCCCCTCCTTCTCGTCTACATCTTCCTTTAGATTTTTCTTAATTATCTCTACGCGATTGTATACAAATTTACGAGTGAATTATTGACAGGAAGAGGGGATTAGGTAACACCATTCATTAAACCATTAACCTCCAAAGCGCTTACCTTATACGAAAATACAGACTAGGGGAGCAAGAGTAAAATAAAAGACATCTTCGCAGTAAATGGGTGATATATTTCCAGATCCATTCCGTCGATCTGCACTGAATGCGAAGGTTCTGGCACCCTATGGCCGATATTCTTATACATATTACATAACCCCATTTCGGACGAGACGTAATTATTTTAGCCACTACCGTATAATTAAATTGGGTTTATGAGTGAATTGCCATGAAAAAAAAAGGTTCAAAGCAGACTACACTAAGCCTACTATGACCTGACTCGCTATACTGTAATTCCATCCAAGCTTTCTCCAGTTAATTCAGTGCTACCTGTAACTGGCTGTTCGAAGGTTAAACCGATTTCCAATATTTTTCCACTTTTTTATTTATTTTTTTTTTTATCCGACTGAGTAGTGACGCAACTCTAAATTCTGCTGTTTATTCAGTGTTCACAAATGCACCCTTTAATGTGCTAATTGCTATCCATTCACAACTATATTAACTGTGGAGGAGGGGGGGTGATTATAAAAGCGGACATCGGGTGGGAGGCATAGATTTTACCTCCCAGTATTGTAATTCAGATGACGCAAATTGAGGTGATTACGCTGGACCGATTCAATTAATCATATCAAAGGTAAATACATATCCAGAACTGTTTATGGCCGGCACAATGGGCCCGTCGGTAGCAGTCTGGGAGCGGTAACAGTGCATTAACGGCAATTAATTTGATAGGGACAGCGATTGGTGGGCCGTGTGAGAATTGTTCGGACGAGGCTGTTTTGGGGTCTTCTCTCTCCGCCACACACTGATTTCTTGTTTTCTACTGTTCATTTCGCCTAATTGCCACAGACCAGCAAGTTTGCACCCATATACATCACCATTTAACCCCAAAAGAATGCTGATGTCTTGAGTGTTTCACTCTGGCTTAACCCTTTCTTACTCACTAAAGATACATTACACCTAGACCAAGTATCAAGGAAGCATAGCATATATACTCAAATGTAACGTAATGACCTTAAACTGCTATTTAAGTTATCTACTTCAAGAACTCATGATATATGGGGCAGGACTGCAACCAGCATATACCCAGTACTGCAATCAGTCTCAGATGTTCTATCAGCAAAACCATCAGTCCTCATTACTAAACCAAGTTAGTAAAATGAATGTATAAAATTTTTAAACCTATGTATCTATTTATATTTTTATCTACATCTATCTATCTATCTATCCATCTATCTATCTATCTATCTATCAAAATACCATTGCTTCTCTTGGCCTGCTATTCAATAATTACCGTCTATCGTAATCCTCCCATCCCTCTCTGACCCTATTAATAGACCATCCCAAGCACACTTATCCTCCCCTACCCCGCCAACCCTCAGCAGACGTCATCTCCTCCCACACCAGACTCTATCCAGACTCCATCAAATACTCCTACCACAACCTGCCCTTTCCTCACCACGCTCGATCCCCCTCGATCCCCAGCAAAACTTCTTCCCTTCTACACTCCTTTCTACCCCAGTAATCCCAGGGGTTACGTCGTCCCACCCTAACCAATCCTCCCCTTCCCTTTACCAGACCGTTGCCTTTTCCTCCTCCAGCCTTTGCCAAATTCCTCACCCCACCCACACCACCAAACCTCTCTCCTCAAACGTCCCTCCCTTTCACCAAACCTCCCTCCCCCTTGCCAGATATATCTGCCCCTCATCAGACAACTTCCTTGCCTTCTCCCGCCCCAGTAAGCCTCATCCTCCCCCCCCCCACCCACCCACCATCAAATTCTCTCACCTCACCCACGCCGAACCTCCCCCCCCTCACCAAGCTAACTCCCCTCACCCTCTCTCACAAGATTTCCTCCTCACACCCACCCCAGTCTTCGCTCTCCTCTCCCCCCTCTTCCACACATCCACCCCAAACCCTCGCTCACCGGATTTCCTCCCCTCATCCACCCCACTCTTCCCTCTCCTCCCCCATCTCCCCACACACCCAGGAAGCCAGGGCAGTGACGTAAATACTCTCGGACCAGCCAGGCGTCGTGAGTGCGGGCGGGTGGTAATTCCCGGCTAATGAAGTCTGCGTCCGTGCCTGATTCTTCTCGGGGCGGGCGAGTTTGTTAGCGAGATACGTGCTGGGTCAACCTGCCGTGGGGAGAATCTTAAAAGTTTACCGCGCTGATAGCCTGGGGATCCGCTTGCTGACCAAAGGGTGGAGATACACAAGCGGACTTATAAGTTTGATGCCCTGTGGTAGCTGTGATTTTATTTTCCAAAAGTAGCACAAGGAGAGGAGAATTTAACACCGTTCCACGACTCCTGCTCTTCCTACAGATGCTCCTAGTTTCGACAAACATATACTGAGATTCCCTTTTGCAATATATGACTTATTTTTACGGGAACGACAAGGGAAGAAGAGAACGACTTCTTTCCACGACTCTTCCAACAAAATCCAAATCCAAGTTACGACAGGCAACTGATTGTAGGTTTCTTCGTGAATCCCGGGCCAAGGGAGTGGGAGGAGGCTGGAGAGAACTTGGGCAACTCTGGTCCAAAGTGTTCTCCTTAGCGAAAAAAGCGGATTGGCCGGGAGCAGCGCACTGGGAAATTAGCCACATACACAATTATGGGACTGGAGTGTGGAGAGAGAGGAAGGACCATCGCAGCTAAACCAACACACAGGGACTTGGGCAAAAGTGGACAGGACTGGGACAAGGAGAAGATGTGTTCGATGAAAGAAAGAGAGAGAGAAAAAAAAACACCACCACCACCACCACCACCATCATCATCATCATCATCATCATCATCATCATCTTCATTTATCCTAACACTTTTCCATGAACATATGGCGTCGACAGGATACAATAACAGGAAAAGGAATGTATAGAAGCAGGAAAACTATCTACAAGTTGACAGCTTTGCCCAGTGACATGACTCATACGGCCAATCATCATTTACATAAAGGGTCACAGATCTAGACAAGCTAATACTAATGATATTCTAAAATCTGGACACAAAAAACACATGAAATGAATATCAAACGAAGAGATCATTTCCTTTATATCTGTACTTATAAACTGAAAAAATGAAAGGCCGCAAGTACTTTCTAAGCACATTTTTATCTAAAGTATCTACCAATAAAACGTGGATATCTGTTTATTGGAATTTACGTGCTTTATTAGTACGAGTCACTTTGTGTGTGTGTGTGTGTGTGTGTGTGTGTGTGTGTGTGTGTGTGTGTGTGTGTGTGTGTGTGTGTGCGTGCGTGTGTGTGTGTAAGGTTCTGTATGGACCGCCGTAAAAAAATATAAAAATCAAGTCACGTAAAACAGTAAAGGGAAGGGGAAGAGTAATTTAGAAAATATACTGACAATGTTTACGCTGACGAAGGAAAACACCCATTAATTTTAATAGAATAGCTCCATGGGCAGCCTCCCAAAGTGAACCATGGATGAGACTGAAAAATAACATGGGGGGTTCATAGATAGCCTCATAAATAGGGTACAGTTAACAAAAGAGGGAGCGTGATTTAAGATGTTACTGGACTGGTAAAACGGGATGCTATTCTCTGTTTACTCTAACCTAGCCTAAAACTGAAATCCTTTTATCTCGAATGCTGAGGTGTACCAATAGAGAAATACTAGATATGATGCTGGTCACGAAGAAGTGTTATTGGAAGGATGGAGAGTCGTAGCATAGTCCTTTTCTGACAATGACTTACGTGAAATAAGCTGGAAACTGACGAATATATAGGCCAGGTTAAGATGTAGGCAGTATAGTAAAGAAGTGTTTCGTAAAGGTATTATCATCATCATCATCTCCTGTGAATACTACATACGAATGAATTTAATGTGTACCGTTATTTTCCTTCCTGATGTTATATTCACAAGGCTGTCTGACGTACACACAAAGCGAGTTAATGGAGGTCATAAAATATTTCCTCTAATATTTCAAAACATAGGGAAGGTAAATGGATGTTATTCATTCATTCACTCATTCATTCATTCATTTGTTTATTTATTTACTTTGGAAAGTCTGTACACATGAATACTTACAGGGTTTCAGTTTAATTCCCCCTATGATGGCGTTTTATTTATATTTCATTTTGGTTGGCTCCCTAATATATTATGCAAGATGGAAGGGGTGTCCCGTGGTGATGGTAAGAAATACTCCCCTTTCATCCTTTCAGTCTGATGACGTTTTTATATTCCTGGTTACCTCCCAGTGATTTTAGCCGCGGTAGGGATGGTCTCCTGTGAGGGGGTCAAAGAGTTTTCGACTGTACTATCATTTACTTAACCTTCTGCGACTGATGTACAGGTCTTTCTTTTAATAATAAAGCCTGTGTTATCTGTGTACATGTGTGTAACCCTGACTCAAAATCCAGACAGTGTACACTACATAGACGTTCTATAAAGTTTTGTATTAGCCTCCTCCCGACGATTTTATTCCCCTAAACAGGGGCTTCTCATGGTGAAGGGGTTAGAAAATATCCTCCAAACCACTTCAGCGCAATGTCGCCTCTATCATTTAATTTTTCGACTTACTTAGAAATACATCAACATCTCGTAGTGAAGGTGTGAAGAGATTCCTAACTTCCTCACGCAATACTTAAGAGTCCCAGATTTGTTAGTGCTAACGGAGGGAAATTAAATGATGTGGAAACTATTATCTCCCGGATATTTGCACACCATTCTCTGGCGACCTGGTTGAGTGACCCAAGACGATTAGTGACCTCCTCCTCCTCCTCCTCTTCCATTAGTCCTCGACCTCCCCCTTCCTCTCTTCAATCCTTTCCCTCTCCCTCTCCTTTTCATAACCAACTCTCCCCTCTGAGCTCTTCTCTTTCCCCTCCAGTTCTTCCTCTCCTTCACCCTCCCTAAAGAAAAAGAAAGAAATAAAGAAAATAAAACTTTCGCACCACTTGCAACTTCTCTCTCTCCCTCTCCCTCTCTCTCTCTCTCTCTCTCTCTCCATCTCTCCAGCTCAATTTTCTTTCTTCCACCCTCCAATACCTGTCCTCTCCCCTTTCATCCAATTCTTCCTCTCCCGCTTTCCTTCCGTCCCTTCCTCGCCTCTTCCCTCCCTCACTCCCTCTTCATATCTTCCTCTCCTCGCTCTCCAAACCATAACCTCTCTTCATTCTGACCCATCCCCTCCCCTCCGATCCTTCCCTTCCTCTCACTCTCCCCTCTTCCTTGTCTCCTATCCCAATCCATTCTTTCCTACCTCTCTCCCTCTCTACCCTTTATCATTTTCTTCCCTCCTGTCTCTCCTCCCATCCCTTCCCTTCTAATATCTCCTCTTCCACTAACCTCTCCCCTCCCAGTCTCCCCTCCCCATCTCTCCCCACCACCCCACGTGCTGATGCCAGGAGGGGAACCCCGGCCATAAAGCTGGACCAGGGTAGCTTCAAGGGCCATTACAGACTTTCTTTTATACGGCCTTCCGGACGAGGGATTAAAAAGAAATCTAATTCGCTGAAGCCTCCATAAAAGAAGCACGGAGTGAATTTCTTCGTGACCTCTCTCTCTCATGATACCACCAGACCATTTTCTTCAGCTTCGGGGGGACTTTTCTCGGTGAAGGGGTATGTGCCGTAATTACCCTCTTACCTTCCCATCCTTTCCCTTAATTGCCCAACGAGGCTCTAAAATTACCTACGGAAATGGCGCCACTCTCACTCTCAAGATTTATGTCGTCCTGGGATGTTTGTAACTTCCTTGAGGCGTAACCCAGTGGCCGAATTTTTAAGGTCGCGTGATTACTTGGAAATGATTGCGCTACAGTGTGTGTGTGTGTGTGTGTGTGTGTGTGTGTGTGTGTGTGTGTGTGTGTGTGTGTGTGTGTGTGTGTGTGTGTGTGTGTGTGTGTGTGTGCGCGCGCGCGCGCGCGCGCGTATTGGAGGAAGGGGGGGAAGAGAGTAAGACGACTCGATAGATGGAGATCTGTGAAAGCCGGGGGGACACAAAGGAGAAAATACAGAGATGAAGTTTGGAAGCAACGCCGAGAAAAAAATACAGGAATATCATGATAGATCCATTTTAATATCAGGAGTCAAAAGATCAACATTACAGAGTCGACCGTCGGTAGATTCGAGATGCCACGCTAAGTACAGGTAGATTTCCTCTCTAAAGGTGGCTAAAATACCGCAAGCACCGGTAATCTCAGGACCATCACGAGACTAACTTCCAAAATTTCTTGAATATTGTTAAAACTTTATATTACGAACCTTGCTATTAGCCGTTCAGAATGTCTAAAATACCGAAAATATTTGAATAAAACTCTCTAGCATCTCCATAAAAGTTGCTGGGACAAGCATCTGGAAATTCGCTGAAATTTGGTAAGAATGGTCCACAATATTGTTAGATTTCTTGCATCCCGAGGCTGAGAAAATTCTCGAAATGGAAGCGAGTATCGTTATATCTGGGGGAAAGCGCTACACTGGTGACAGTGGTCATAGCTGCCAGGTCATATTCATAAATACCACTGCACCATCTATTCAAAGGTGCTGAAGTACCGCTAAATAAACAAAGCTGTTAAGCTAAGTGAATAAATAAAAATCCACCGGTTCCTTAATGATGCCAATCTTTAGAAAAGAACGGTTATGTAAATATGTAAATGACAGACGAAGAACAATGATCAACATCTCTAAAACATCGAAAACAGTTGCTAGAAATGTTCTAGAAAATCCCTTCATTTTTTGTCGCAGTACGTTTATAATTGTTCATCAAGTGGAAGTGATCTGAGGCAGCGAAAAAATATATATAGGGCTGTATTTAAAAAAATGACCAGTGCACCAAGTAAAGTGTTGAATCTGGCCGACATCTTGCGAGAAGAAATCAGGATAGGCTGAGGAAAAGGCTGAGCAGAGAACGTCAGCTGAGAGAGACGAGGAGAGACACAGAGTGACATTCCTAGAAAAGGACTAAGACTGCTACTATTCCGTCTCCCTATCTGTCTCTCTGTCCGTCTGTCTGTCTGTCTGTCTACCTATATGCCTGTCTGTCTGCCTGCCTGCCTCTTTGTCTGTCTTCTTGTCTGTGTCAATCTTAATTTTTTTATTCAATCAGGACCCTAGTAATAATATCTTGTCGTCATGTGTTAAAGAAAAAAGATTGAGGGCTAAAAATAAGTGAACAGATCTAGAAACAATGCGCTTGGCGTACGAAATCTGGTCGACTTCCTGTGAGAGAACATGAAGATCGACTGAGGAAAAGGAGCGAAGAGAGAAGAGATACGACTCACGAACGCCCCCCGGTGAGAGACGAGGACAGAGAGAGAGAGAGACAGCTTGGTAAATAGACCGAAGAGAGAGAGGCGGAAATTCAGGAGGCTTGATTTTTAGTGAATTTGGAGCTGAAGGACACACGCTCCAGAATTTTTACCCTGCCCCCCTTCCCCAGGTATAAGTTTGGCAGCTGAGGAGGTCGGATGGTGGGTCGCGTATTCCTGGACCTTTCGCAACACCACTTCTATAGCGATTTATTCTGCAATTATACCCCAATATCCCCTTGTATGTTACTGAGGAGGCCAGATGGTGGGTCGCGTATTCCTAGACACTTCGCAACACCACTTCCATAGCGATTTATTCTGCAATTATACCCCCTTGTATGTTACTTATGGGGAAACTATGTCGATTTGTCACAGGGTCGTAGTCTTAGTAGCACTGGAGATCCCGCAATACCTCCTCTATAGCGATTCATTCTGTAATTTTTCCTCAACATCCTTCCGTACGTTACTGGTACAAACTCTGTCGATATTAAAACACATACGCACAAATGAATGTCAGCGTATAAAATGCAAACTAAATCGCTCTGGGAATTGCGCTACGGAAGTCCCCTACGTCACTTAGAACAAGGGGCTGTGAGGAGGCGGGCAGGTGGATTCGTGTTCATCAACCCTTCAGGCCGATGATATTTTCTTACATTCTAGCTACCTACAGACGATTTTACTACTCTGAAGAGAAAACGTTTGAACTGGAATAGTCAAATTTAGCTTTCAATTACCCCCTCAGTACAAAAGAGCATTGAACAAAATCGTCTGGAATTAAACATATTATACTTCATCAGAACTAATAAGAGGTTAACCAATGTGAAGGAAAAACAAGCCTCCAAAGCTGCTTGCTGCTTTCGAAAAGTGTTTTTTCGTCTGTTTTTACTCTGTTTCTAAATTGCGTGTGAAGTGAACGGCAGCTGACCGAGTGAAGAAAAAACAGGATAAAAAAAAGAAATCTAATCCACAACACAAGCTTTAAATGTTTTTATACAGAGAACGTTTGGATGACGTTTATGTTTCCTCACCAGGCAACGAGAAGGCTAAAGGGTTGAGTTCCCCAGAATGTGTTGCTCTGGCCGGCAGTCATAGCTCATTCAAAAGAGGCGAGGCACGCACTAAAATCATGTTAATGAGCACGATGCCTCAATTTTGTCACCAGATGGGATTATGAAGACACTAAAAGCATCCCCGGGCCAAGGTACGTGCATTTTACATGTCCTTTTTGCGCTCGTGTATTGAATTTGCAGCAGGATATTCAAATTATCTCGAAAATATTCCCATTTTTGTTTTTTTCGTGTCTTTTCCTACGTGCATGTTTGAATATACTAAAAATCATTCTACTTATCTACTATTTACCTATATGAAGGCATGCATGTATGTATGTATGTATGTATAATGGTACATGCTCCAGTGGGGTTGTACCTAGAAATAACCTCATTTCTCACGTTCAGTTTCTCACTTGCCTTTTCTAATGGCCTCCACCAAAGCGAGTTTAAGACACTGACAACCATACTACGCTCCTCTCTCGGTACTCCTCTCATTAGCAGGTCATTATGCACTAAATGTCACCCACCTCTCATTATTTTTACCTCTCTAACCTCGTCGCACTCACTCACTTTCCTACAACTCCTCTCATCTGTGTCTTTTTTCTATTCTCTTATTCTTAAGCTCGACCCAGACTTTCTCTCTTTTAACCCCTCCAAAAATAATTTCTCCCTTTCCCTTCAGCCTCATTTCAGTCAAGAGGCAATACATCCAATCTCCTTTCACAACGCACCACACTTCACTCACACTTCTTCCCGTCATCATTACACTCACGCACATTCATGCACCCCAGTCTGAGCCACGGATAACTTCTCCTCTGGTTCACTTTCTTTTCTTCTCTTTGGAAAGCTCAGAAGAAGCAACGATTTCCTGTTCCCGTTCCCGACCCTTTCAGTTGCATTACCGTATTTTTTTTCCTCCTTGTAATAGCAACCCTAAGGTCATCTCTACGCGAAGTAACCCAGTGAAGTACAGGCCAAAATAAACCAATTGTCCACAGTCCTCTCTCTCTCTCTCTCTCTCTCTCTCTCTCTCTCTCTCTCTCTCATACACGACTCACTAACACTCAAAATGTTTAATTACGTAATGCTGTGACGGAGCAACAAGTATATTAACACGATCTACGCCAGAGATGAAAATTAAAACACACACACACACACACACACACACACACCAAACACGTCGCACTGGGGGCTGGGGTTTATGCTGTTTGGCTATTATCACTGGCGGGAAGTTTATCGAGAATTTACATTGCGCTGGATGCAGTTACACCGGCTGTATTATTCCACTGTATGTAAATGCTTGCTATATTATGATCCAGGTCAATATTACAGCCATTAACACTCGTACTGATTTAGGTTAATACTAGCAGTCATTAACACTCGCATTTCTATGACAGTTTTATTTTTGTACACACTCACGATTACACTAATATAAAAAGGTCTTTCGTGCTAACCCTTTCGGCGTAATTGCTTCGTGTTAATATTTTTTTCATGATTTTTATTCCGTTTACGAGAGAACTTTCAGGCTAAAGCGGTCATAAACAAAGTATTTTATCCCTTTAACTTCGGGGACGCTTATTCTATTTGTGCTGCCTCCTGGCGTTATTTTTCCTGCGTAAAGACCTCCAGTGCTGAAAGGGTAGGACACAATCTGCAGTAATCCATTCAGTACCATGACGTTTTTCTCTGTCTTTGCTGCCTCTTGATGCTATTCCCATGCTTGGGGAGGATATCAGATGCTGGAGGAATCATCATCATCATCATCTAGACCCTTTCTCTCGCTTAAAGATGGGGTTAAAGTAGAGTCCAAAAACAACGAAAGAGAAGGCAGAAAAGTAGGACATTAACTTCCACATCACCCAGCACCCGGAATCTCGACTGCACCTCAGAAACATGGGCCATAAAAATGTAAATTATAATCCAGTACGTAAAGAAAATCGCTAAGCTGGTGTCCATAATCCAATTTTGATGCTCCCGACGAAAATAATAAAAAAATCATGACTAAGACTGATACGCTCCCGGCATTTTCTGCATCACGGAAATCTAAAAAAAAAAAGAAGGAAAAAAATACACTTAAGAAACTCCACATAATAAATATCCACTAAGCTGACGTCCAAGGATGAGGATAATAATGATGGAGAAGGCTAATACATCCCAATATTACCTGCAGCATCAGGGGAACCCATTAAAAATAAAATAAAAATTGGCAAAGCTTCACAAAATAAATATCCACTAAGCTAATGCCCATAACATAAATCTGATGCTTTCCACGATGGAGGAGGAGGAAAATGATGATGGCAAAAATGGATATCCTTCCGACATCATCTCCGTCACGGAAAACCATCACAGGCAAAGAGGAAAATTAAATCCATGTAAATCTAAGGCAAAAATATTCTTCAGTTTGGTGCGCCCAGAATTTTACTTAAATGATCCCGACGGAGAAGGAAAATTATGATGCCAAGAACTGACACGCTCTAGACATCAGCATCAGGGAAATGCAAATATATGAAAAGGAAAACTGAAATCAAGAATGCCTCTCTCAAAATGAAGATCCAACTAAACTGCTGCCCATGATGCGATCTGGATGCTGCCGACGAAGAAGGAGATGGAGAAGGGGGAAGATGAAAATGATGGCGAAAATTGACAGGCTCCAGACGTCTGCTTCTACATCAAGGAAGTTCACCTGGTAGAGGAACCCTGAGGGGGGCGGGGAGGGGAGGGGGGAGACTCCGGCACCGCAAATCATGATAAGGCGGAGATGACGGGCGAAATGAGGATGTATGAGAGAGGGATCCTGAGAAATGGCAGCTGCTTGAGGTTGCCTAAATCTGGAAGCGGGGGAAGGAGGGAAAGAATGTTTTTTTTTTATTCGTGTCCTCATCTTGGGTAACAAGATCTTTTGGAATGTCTGATAATTTGTTTTGTATGGCTGTCTATATTTGTGCCTATTTATTCGTTTACGTCTGTCTGGCTATCTCTGTCTGTCTGTCTCTCTGTCTGTCTCTCTGTCTGTCTGTCTGTCTGTCTCTCTCTCTCTCTCTCTCTCTCTCTCTCTCTCCCTGTTTGTTTGTGAATCCATTTATCTCTGTCTTCTGGCTATCTACCAATGTCTTGTACGAGTATATCTATCTATCTATCTCTGCCTATATATTTCCTATTCATATGTCTATCTATTTATCTATCTCCTTGTCTGTCTCTAATATCAGACGCCCTATCCCTGAGCTCATCCGGCTTGTCCTCTAAGCCGTCATTACCCGCGTTCACTTACTTCATTTCCTATTCCACTTTCATCCTTTCATATCCTCTTTGACCTTCATCTCTCCATTCATTTATCAACCGCGTTTCTGTACATTATCTTTGGTAAATAAGAAGAGGACACTGAGCGGTATATTATGGGTAATTTCTGATGATTTTAATTAGATGATATGACACTGGCCTCATATGATATAATTTTTCATATCCTTCTCATAGGTTTCACTGTTTCATCACCAGGAATCCCATTCAAAATGTAATAATAATAATAATAATAATAACAATAAAAATCATCCAGATCTTTCCTACCCCAAGGTGGGATGAGGGCAGAGTCCAGAGAGAAAATAATAATAATAATAATAATAACAATAATAATAATAATAATAATAATAATAATAATAATAACAATAATAATAATAATAATATGGTAGAAACAATCCAATACCCAAGTGGGGTTCGATCCAATGTTGGGTTCGTTAACAAACAGATATAAGAGACGCAAAATTATTCGAGAAATGATAGGAGAATAACAAGCTGAATACCAGACCAGAAGGAAGGAGTTAGGATGAGACGTAAAAAAGGAACTTAATGGGAATTTATTTCGTGGCTACCCGCAGACATCCTCTGGGTTTGAACAGGAGAGCTTAATTATTTGTGTACAATGAGCACTTGAAGTTGCTGGCTACATAGATAGAAAGACAGACAGATGGATAGAAAGATTGGTAGACAGATAGACAGATAGGTAATGATCGAGGTTAATTCGTTCACTTCCAGAGGCCCATCCTAAGGTGAATGGACTTGTTTATGGGTTGCACAAATGATTAAATTAAAGGGCATAATTTTACCTTACGACGTTAAGGGCGATTCTTTTTATATGTGTAATTTTTTATCACCACGATGTAGGGTCCTTCGTAAGTTCAATGAAATCGCCTGGCTGTAGTGAAACTGAATAAAAGCAAATGTCATAAAGAAGGGGCTGAGTTCACACACACACACACACACACACACACACACACACACACACAGGATCAATGAGGTGGCTGGACTGCTTACTCCTCGGTGTGTCTAGTCGAGTCAGCAATAAAAATGTTTCTGATTGGTGGTGGAAATGCTGAGCAGGACATTTACAGACCGGCAGACAAGCGGATAGACAGGCAGACAGAAAGACAGATAGAGAGGATGATAAATAGAAAGACAGACAGGCGGACAGACAGGTACGGACTGGCATAGACAAACAGACAGAAAGACAGCCAAATAGACACATAACGATAGAGAGGCATGGGCAAGAAGATAACCCTGAGAAAATAAAATGATAACAGGGACCTATACATTAAATTTGAGGAAAATAACACGTAAGTACATAATATATAGATTAAATACACGACTAACTCTTTGACATTATATCAGGAAAGAAGACACGGCTTTGGTTAGGGATGGCGTCGAGAACTTCAAACAAGTAATTAATGTGAGTGGATGAGTGTTCTATTTCAGTGAGTGCTGTTAATAGCCTCTGTGTGTGTGTGTGTGTGTGTGTGTGTGTGTGTGTGTGTGTGTGTGTGTGTGTGTGTGTGTGTGTGTGTGTGTGTGTGTGTGTGTGTGTGTGTGTGTGTGTGTGTGTGTGTGTGTGTGTGTGTGTGTGTGTGTGTGTGTGTGTGTGTGTGTGTGTGTGTGTGTGTGTGTGTGTGTGTGTGTGTGTGCGCTTTACTCCTAACTTCTTCCCACGCAGTCTTTGAAGATAATGGAAAACTGATAATGATTTCTATGATAATTAGGAAGAGGTGGAGTAGGATTCTTATGGTGATATCAAGGGATACAAATTATTATGTTATTGGAAATGAAGCGATATAAAAACTGCAGGTTGAATCAATACATTTTTACACCCACACACCCACCAACACACACACACACACACACACATCCCCTCACCCACCCCCAGACACAAGCTACGTCAGAGAGAATTGTTAAGGGGAAGAGATACAGGTATACATTCTGCTTCATATACCCGGGGATGCACAGGAGATAAAATACGAGGAAGCAGAAGACCTGAAGACTGAGAAGAGTTGATGGAAGACCCTCCGCTTGGGGTGGTCAGGGAGAACGCGCAATATCAGACAGACAGGCAGACAGATGAAAGACAGACTGACAGAGAGGACAAAAAGGTCTGGGGATTTTAAGTTATTTGTGATGTATATATCAGAGGGATGGGAAAAATGGAAAATGAATTCATGCATACGATATCTGAGAGACTGAATCTCTGGGACATTTGACGAATATGTGGAATTCAGGAATTTTTGCGTAGCAAATCCGAACAAAGAGATCATAACAATATACCACTGTCTTTGCTGATAATTTAAGAACTGATATTTTAAGTGAACTTGATTATCTTTTGTCGCATGAAGTCAGAAAACAAGTTACGGAGGAAACTGGATGCTTTGAGTAACGGCTGTGTAAGGCAGGATGCCTGATTAGTAAAGAAGCTCCGGGATTTCCTTTGTAGCATTGATGAAAAAAAAGTTAAAGATTCAATTCTGACAGAGAGAAACTATGGATATGAGACTGGATTGTGGGACGGCAATACTGGGAGCTGACTGCAGGAAAGATAGTGAAATCGTAGAAAAATATAAAGTTATCTGTAACAGTATATTTTTTCACAGAAACAACTGTCTTATATATCTGATCAGAGCCTTAAGTTGTATGTTAAATTCCAATGAACCCAGTAAATGATATGTGCAATATTATTCTCATACACACACACACACACACACACAAAACAAATTGAATAACATACTGAAGAGTGTAAACCTTTACATTACATCTACACAAAGAACGAATCTTCTCCACAGAGCAAGAGTTGCAACCAAAATTAACAATTTCCTATGCAGGTGATTTTTTTAATGGTGAGGCGTTGTGTGTAGGGAGAGTGATGCATATGTAAGTCGTAGTACAGTTGTGTGTGTGTGTGTGTGTGTGTGTGTGTGTGTGTGTGTGTGTGTGTGTGTGTGTGTGTGTGTGTGTGTGTGTGTGTGTGTGTGTGTGTGTGTGTGTGTGTGTGTGTGTGTGTGTGTGTGTATTAAATAAACGATGATATATTGCGTTATCTTTAATAACTGACATAGTGCGAACATAAAGCAAATGCATACGAAAAATACTACTAACAACCATTTTAAATATCATCCATGGCGTTGTTTTAGAGCCCTAGATTATGGTACAAGCATCATGAGGCGAAAAAGCTAATCACTGAAACATCGATGCTCCCGAGCTGACGCAGGCAACAGCAAAACATTAATAATATACTTTTCCAGGTACTCTGCCTTTACTTTCGTTATCAGTCTTACCTGTGTGTCAGTTTTAATGCCTAAGTTACGTGTCAGGCTGAGCTGCTTAGTCGTCGTGTCTCAAATATAACTTGTTCTTACGTCATTATCCCTGCGGGCGAGGGAAAAGAGCTATAATGGCCTCTCCTCTGTATTCCTTTTGAGAGGGAGATCGGACTTTTGGGGGAGGAGACAGTCAAGCGTTCAGGGATATAATCTGGTGCTTGAAAGGACGCGAATTAAGTTTCAGATTAAGTCAGGGAAGACGGTGAATATGAATTTCTCTCAAACAGATTTTACTGATCTCGTTAAAACTCTTTCATCCATCCACTTACAACCCGGTGCCTTAATCACAGAGGGGCAGGTCACGGACAAATTGCCTTCATGTCACCCTGTCCTCCTTCATCAAGTTGGCCCCCTCCCTTCCTGGCCCAGCAACTCGCAGTAAATTCATTCGTATACCACTTCACTCTCCCCTCCGCCTCATTAAAGCACCCCTGTTAATATCATCACACAAGCCATGAACGAGACAGCCCCAAAATGTATTCAATATGGACAGTGAATATTGGTGACAAGGTGGTGACATGTGAAAATGTGTATCACGTTTGATGACTGCTGGTCTTTATGAGACGGGATACCAAGTCTATGCCCTGAGTCAGCGGTGTAAAAAAAAAAAAAAAAAAAAAAGGCCAAACGCTTTATTCAAGAATTTATCCAGACTGTTCGCAACGGAAATGCCTCTGAGCCACTCTGTCATCGCTTATCCCCCCCCCTCTCTCTCTCTCTCTCTCTCTCTCTCTCTCTCTCTCTCTCTCCACACCCCAAGCCGACCTGCCTCATGTACTCCATTATATCACCTCACCTCAGTCTGGCTTTCAATTATCTGGTGTTGTTTGTAATCAGTCATCCTCGAAACGGCACAATGGGTCTTGATGTGTGTGTGTGTGTGTGTGTGTGTGTGTGTGTGTGTGTGTGTGTGTGTGTGTGTGTGTGTGTGTGTGTGTGTGTGTGTGTGTGTGTGTGTGTGTGTGTGTGTGTGTGTGTGTGTGTGTGTGTGTGTGTGTGTGTGTGTGTGCCCTCTCAACGAATACATCCTTTTTATTTTCATACTTTTACCTCCTGGCGATTTTATCCGACTTAATAGACTTTTAGAAGGAAAAAAATAGGCCTTAAAAACCCTTTTAGCACAAGACGTCTCTCACTGGATGAATAAGATAATATGGATGTATCAAGAATATACTGGGTGAAGATATTAACTGCAAATCTTAATACTTAATTTTGATGATATGACTCTGCTTAACTTCTTCAGTGTTAGAATTTCACCAGCTGAATAAAATCGTCCTGTAATAGCCTGAATGAAATGTGAAAGTGCGTCTGTAACCGGGAAAGGCGATCCAAGTTACCTCCGACTGCCAGCATTTCTCTTGGCTGAAGAAAACCGTCTGATGGAAAACTTGTATAATATGCTTAAGTGTTTCTGTGCCAAAGATAATATTAACTCAAATAACTTCTAACCCTCTGACAGCTAGTTTTTTTCAACTGAAGCAAATCGTCCGGTGGAAGTCATTACACACCCAAGTGCATCCAGTCAACGCGGAATGTTAAGCAAGATCGTTTTTAACTTCCATACCTCCATTCTGCTAATATTCTTCTCTTCTAAAAAAAAAAAATGGTTGAGATTATCTTGAACAGAACACCTGAGTACGTTCATAAAGCCATCCACCAACGTTATTCTATGCAGTTAATTGGCCAGGTAGCGAAATAAGGCATTTAATGAAGAATTAACAATTATGACGGCAATTTAATGATGTTAAAAAAGTTAAACATTACAACGCAGGACACAAACAATGACAGACTGTTGCAAAATACAGAAAATTACCGTATGTACTGCGTTCCAAAAGAATCATAACATATAATTTCACGATGATCATAACAAAAACAAAGGGATGAATGGCGGTTAATGCTGAAAAATTAAGTAAAATCCCCCAAACTCATTCCACAATTGATACCAGCTGTGGAAAAATAATCTAAATTGCTATCAAGGGAAAAATGATGAATGCAAAACCCATTTTCAGTTGAGTAATCTTTCGACCTTAGGCAAGCAATTTCCAGTGATGCTAATGAATTATAATTGAAAAATGAGATAAATAAGAACCAGGAAGCCATGAAATTACAGTAATCAGAAAAGAAGGGAGGTATGCAACCCTCATAAACAGTCACAACGCCAGAATTACGGCCATCGTTTTAAAGCTTCCTTTATCTTGTTGGCATAAAAATATCAGTTTAGCCAACGTATGATTACACTGGGGCTCGTATCGCTTATGAGATTTCGTAATGCTCTTTATTCAGCAGTTTATTTATCTTTTGCTCATTTCGTAAGGCCTCATACTCTGCAAATTATTCATTCTTCACTAATTAGGCACTGACATCCATTTGTATGTTGCCGATAGGAATTAAGTCTGACTTTCAAAAAATATTAATTCCATACATGGCAAATATCACCCTTTCACTACGATCACAATTTTGATTTATACTGAGCTCAGAAATGCATATTGGTAATGACGGTGTTGGTGATTTATATACATCCATACATACGTTTATAAAAAAAAAAAAAACTATGGGGGTAGACGTGTCTTAGCAGTGAAAGAATTAAGGCTTAATCTGCATAATGCATCGCTAACGAAGAGTGTTGTGATGTAACTTGTGCAAGCGGGAATAGTGCTCCTGGATGTCAGATACGGATAGGAGTGCGCAATCATACCTATGCTCATGATCTGAATTGTAAATATGTAAATGGGATCTCCCTCTAATACCCCTCTGTTGCCCTCGTAAATAGACTAATCTATTTTTAATAACACATATAGTAGGGGATTCTGCTCGCACTGAAAAGATTAAGTTTGTAGATGGTTCACGGCCCAGCAGGAGACAAGGCAAAGCTGCATCCAACTGCCAGATGATTTTATGAAAGGAGTTATTCTGGTGGCGGAGGAACACGTAACATTTTCTTTACCGAGGCGAAATTACGGGGGACATTATCGTCTCTCATACCACCCAGCACGTCATGGCTAAACCTTTGTTCACACACCAGGAGCCTCACATACAAATACATGCTTCACACACACACACACACACACACACACACACACACACACACACACACACATTCGACAAATTGAGGATCATCCACCCAAGAGTTATCAGTGAGGATTTATGTGTGTGTGTGTGTGTGTGTGTGTGTGTGTGTGTGTGTGTGTGTGTGTGTGTGTGTGTGTGTGTGTGTGTGTGTGTGTGTGTGTAAAACAAACCTAATAGTCGCAGTCTCCCAGTGTTTGTGTGGTTTCCAACAGGACTATGAATTATCAGAGGGCAATCTCGCTGGTAATTGTGGGGGAGCGGAGAGGGTGTGAGTTACTTCGGCCTGATGAGAAGGAGGGTAGATGAATAAGGTGCAATTTGTGCCATCACGGGGAAGAGTAATGATAATGGGACTGACAGTGAGATGTATCAAGCTTACTCGAGGATTTGTGAAGGGAGACGAGACAGCAAAGAGAAGAGGGTGAGGGTACCGATGAAGTGGCGTGGGAAGGGACGAGGGCTCATGTGAAGGGGTCGATGGAGGGACTGAGTGATGAGTGAAAGGTATATGCTGGAGGAGGGTTGTAGTGGAGGTGTAAAGGAGGGAATGAATGGCGTTGTTTGGTGATTGCAGTAAATGGGAGAATTGTTGATAGATGTTCGATGGAATGACTGAAGCGCGAAGAGTGTACAGTATCAGGAAGGAAGGTTATCGCGGAGGGTTAAGGATGGACTGAAGGTTGTAGATGGACTGTTGTGATAAATAAGAGAATTGCTGATCGCTGATGGGAGGGCTGGGTGCTAGTGATGGGTGTAATTATAAGGGTTTAAAGAAAGGGTAAAAATTGGACCGAGTGTTGAAGATTAATAGTTACAGCTGAGGCGGGGACTGTAGATTGTTTATGAAGAGGCAGAAGAAGGGTTTTAGGTTGTGGATAAATGGTTGTAGTATGGAAGGAGATTGTTAATCATTTTTCGAGAATATGAGTGATGAGTGAAAGCTATGTATGGGAAAGAGGGTTTAAGTGAAGGGGTTATGAGAAGGGGTGAGGCCTTACGTGGAGTGCTATGGGAAGCGTTTCAAGTGTTCGTCTAGAGTGGCTTATGGAAAATGTGGAGGACAAATACAGTAGGTGTACCACAAAGGGGAATGGAGAACCCAAGCAAAAGGGGTGAGAGAAGTGAAGAAATGGCATGAAGGAAAGAGAAGGGAAACGTTAGTTGTCTGATGAATGGGAGGCGAGGACGACAGATGAGCTTACACAAGGGTCTAACGAGACGTCAAAGAAGAAAGGAAGAAAGAGAAGGTTAGTTACACGACAAATGGAGATTGAGGGAGACGGAAGAACTTACAGGGATGAAGGAGAAGGCAAAGAGGAGTGATTTAAATGGTTGAAAAATAACCTTCACCATACGACAGATCTATCGTAAGACGAATCATATCATACTGTTTTTTGCAAAAGAATGAATCCAGAAAGACATCATTATAAGGAAAAGAGTAAGTGGAAATGGTTTAAATTCCTCTAATCTCTTTTTCCATGCTGGCTTCCTCCTAAGATCAATAAAAGCGTCCGGTGATAGCAGGAAAAGAGTGAAAAGGGGATTAAACGACGGAATAATGGTGAAGGTAAAAGAAAATTAACAGATAAAGGAAATATCTAAGAAAAGAAGGAACTGACTGAAGGGCTTATGAGAAACGACAAGGGGTGTTACAGGGAATGGGCAGGAGAGTGGAAAATGGGGAGAGGTGACTGGATGGAAAGGAAGGGAATGGCGGAGAGAAGAAAAAGGTTGGAATGGAAAGGTGGGGAAGGAAGAAGGAAAGATGGGAGAGGATAAAGGCAGAGTACTTTAGGGGTGAGAGGGAAGAATGGTAGCAAGGGGATGGAGAGAGGCAGGAGAACCCAGAATGGTGAGAAAGGGAGGGAAGAGACGAGGAGGAAAGTGATGGAAGAGGAAGGAGGGAGAAGGGTTTTGGAGCGGGAGGGAGAAAGGAAAGAGAAGGGATAGCGAGGAGAGGCTAAATAGAGGGAGGGAGAGAAGGAAGGAAGGAAGGGAGAGGAGCGAAAAGACAGGGAGGAGAGAAGAGGGAAGAGATGGAGAGGGGAAGGAAGGGATTGATGAAGGGAAGGAAGATTGAGAAGGACTGAAGTGGGAGGAAGGAAAGAAAGAGAAGGGAAGGGGAAGGAGGGCTAGGGAGAGAAAGGGAGGGAGAGAAGGAAGGGAGATGAGAGGAGGTTGGGGAGAGGAGGGAGAGAGGGGAGAGGGGGAGGCAGGGGAGCGCATGAATGAATACTAGAGTGAGTGGCATGGTAAGAGGCTTGCCAGGGTACAGAATTGAGGGAGGGAGAGGGAGGGGAGATGAGGAGAAGGGGTGAAGGGAGAGTGGGAAATGAGGGGCGTGGGTGAGAGTAGAGGGAAAGAGGAAAGCGGGGACTGGGTGAGAGGAGCGGGAAAGAGAAAAGAGGGGATTGGTGAGAGGAGAGGGAAAGGAGAAAGAAGGGTGTGGGTGAGAGGAGAGAGAGCACTTCGTCAAGGGGATGAGAGGAGACAGGATGAGGGGATAGGTGTAGTGAGAGAGTGAGGAGTTAATGAGGGGACTGAATGAGGGGAATAGAAGGGACAGAGTGAGAAGATTAAAGGACTGGGTTAAGGAAGAAGGAAGGAGGAAATGAGAGTGGAAGGGAGGTGAGGGAAGGAGAGAGGAGGTGAGGGGAGGTGGGAGGAGGTGCGGATAGATGAGGGGATATGGTGTAGAGAGAAGGTATTAGGAATGTGTAAGGGCAAGGAAACTGAGGGAAGGGAGTGAGTCAGGAGAAGGGGAGAGAATAGGGAAGTAGGATGAGGAGGAGGAGAGTCTGGTGGGAGGAAGGGGACGAGGAGATCGGGTGAATGGGCAGTAAGGTTAGGGAGGAAACACAGGATTGGGAAATTATGCAGGTGATATCGTAGGGAGAAAGGGAGGAGGAAGGGGAAGGAGAATGTATAAGAGAAGAGAAGAGATGAGATGAAGGAAAGGAAATAGGAAGGAAAGGAGGTGGATAGTGGATAAAAAAGGGGATGGATTAGGAAGGGGCACTGGCGGGGAGAAAGAAAAAGAAAGGGTAATGAAGGAGAATGTATAAGAGAAGAGAAGAGATGAGATGAAGGAAAGGAAATAGGAAGGAAAGGAGGTGGACAGTGGATAAAAATGGGGATGGATTAGGAAGGGGCACTGGTGGGAGGAAAGAAAAAGAATGGGTAATGGATGAGAGAAATTACTGAGGGGCCGGAAAAAAAAAACGAGGGGGGGGGGGTGAATAAAGAAACTTAGGGAAAGGAGGAAGGAAGGAGAGAAAATGGATGAAAAAGGAAGAGGAATGAAGAGAAGAAGTGGAGTTGATGAGAGATATAGTTGAAGGGAGGGCAATAACAAAGGGGAGTGCGTGAAAGACAAAGACTGGCTGGGAAGAAAGGGAAGAGGAAGGGGAGTGGAGAGGAGAGGAATAATAGAGGACAGGAACTGGGGAAGGAGTGTAAGGAGAGTGGATGAAGTGAAGGAAAGAGAGGGCAATGCAGGAGGGCAATGGATGTGGGGAGGACAGGAGGATAGAGTGATGTGGATGCGGGAGGGGCGACATGATGGAAAGAAGGGAAAGGGAAAGGAGTGCGTGTGGGGAGAATGAGCGAGGTGAAAGAGGCTGTAGAGTGTAGATGGAAATAGACGAGGGGAATAGACGAGGAAGGAAACAATCAAGAGGAATGAGTAAGGAGAAAATGCTGAACGGGGGAAATGGGGAGCAACTAAGACATGAAAGACATGAGTGGATAAAGGAGACGAATAGGACAGAGAATGAGTCACGGAAACACAGGAGGGGCCAGAGAAAGTGTGTGTGACTATAATTTTGGCCGGCAGAACTGGGCCATACCATAATTTTTGGGGTGGAACCTGATCTGAATGACTGGTACTTGAGACGGGGATGAGTGGAAAAACGGGAAGTAGATGGGAGAGAGAGAGTCGAGTAAGTAAAGAAGCTGGGTAAAGAGAGGGATGTGGGAGAGAGGAAGAATCCTAGAGAGAGGAATAGAAGAAGGAAGACCTGATGGGGAGTGGAGGAAAAGAAGGAGAACACACGAGGGGTGTCAGTGAAGAAGCAGAGGAAGCACAAGAGCGTGAGTGACTCGAATGAAGCAGGAAAAGGAAGTGGCTAAATGAGGAACACTCCCAAAGAAAAACGACGGAAAGAAAAGAAAACGGCACAGGAGGAAGGGGAAAAAATAAAGGGAAATAGAAGAGGGTAGGGGCCAAAAAGAGTGCAAGGAATGAAAGGTTCAACAGAGCGAGGGAGGGACGAGCGGAGATTATGCCTGCGACACTCAGATCAGGCCCCACAGAGCTGGCCATATTATAATGCAAATTCCCAACCACGCGCGAAGTCGGGGTCGGGGCGCAAATCGAATCCTCAGAGACTCCATCGACTCATGGAAGCATATAAAGTCTGCGCTGTCGGCAACGAGTTAAGTTAAATTCCTAAGTTAATGTTCTGAGTAGGTGTCAGCTTTGTCATGAGTAAAGATGTGATGCAGAATCTTTACATTAATTATATGAGTCAGCGTATATCTATTTTTCGATTTTAAAATTTGAGTTTCGCACCCCATTAGATATCAGAGGTAAAGAGAATGTTCCTTCTGCGAGTTAACATTCAAAGGCACATTCCTATGTGTCAAAATATAATGGCAATATACCGTATGCCAAAAATCTGAAAATCATCCTTATACTAACACCATCTGAAAATTCTTGGTAATACACTGAATATCCGATGCCAATAAAGTTCCCCGGAGAAATGCTATGCTGACAAACACCTGAGTATGCCGTCACACACAAGGTGACCTCAAAGAACCAGACAGTGCGCAACAAGGCAATCACGCGGAGAGGCAGATGGGATCACTATTGTATTTTCGTGTATGTGTTCAGTGGTCGGGGCGCCTGGTGGTTAATTGGACTTTCGAAGCACTCGAGGTGAAGGCAGTGTAGTGCAGACTTTGTTTCGATACACTGAAGAGAGGGTAGGATTTTTTTTTATTTATTTATTTATTTTTTTTGCTCTCATATATAGTCACGATGGGTATAGGACGGTCATACGCCAAGAACTTTTAAAGATGGGAAGACACTCCTAAGCTAAGTAAAATCATCTGGCAGCGGCAATATAAAGTCTTCGTAGTATTGCAGGTACTGAAAACTGCCCACCTCAAGGCTATTCCATCTATATTATAGTCTAAATCTTCCTTTTGGCTGAGAAGTTATGTTCCTTTACACCAGTTGCAGATAAACATTTGTGGACATAAATACTGATCCATTTCATTACAACAAATAACAAGCAAGTGAGCAAAGTCTAGAAACCCCATGGTGCGACCTCAGACTCTCAAACAACTTTTCAGTGTTTCATAGCTCTTCGATTTATAAGTGGAGCCATATTACTGTCCACAAGACTACATGACAACAACGAAACTATATGTAACCAAATACTTACAGTGTATGTAGTACCGGCAAGAGAGGCAAGGGACTTACCTGCAAAAGAAAAAATGAAGATACTGGATTATCCTGCTTATAACAATCCATAAATGGGTATAATAATCTCATGTTTACCATGGTCTATATGGTTTTAAGACTGCTGATACGTAGCTAACTATGTAAACGTTAAGTGATACTGTCAGGGACCAAAATATGCCTTCTCTTTGCACAGGACACCCTTAACATTATTTGTATCTTATTTATACCTGTATAAATATCGACAGGTTTTGCACTGATAACATCTTTGACGACAGTGGGGTCCAGAATGAATCGCAAAATTAGTGTTGTAACGAAAGATTCCGAAGTCATACGGAATTGGGACCACTCATAAAGTGTCAATTCGTCAGAGTGAGTTGGAGAGGTCGCTGAATATATAAACCATTTGTTTTACCATCCATCAAGGAAATAAAACAGCTTTCTATCTGTTTTATTTACGTTTACCTTTACCTTTTAAGTGATAATCTATCTCTATTGTCTGACGCCGCATCCTGTGAAGAATGGGAAAAAAAACAGGGAGGGGGGCGGGAATTCACGACACACACACCACCCTCCTTCACATCTCACTCTTATACCTCGTCTCTCCTCTCTCATTCTCGCCCTCCCTTTGGTACTTCTAACCACCGACATGAAATATCTACGTGCGTCCAATGTTGGCAGAGAGTTAAAAGTGAAACTCTTGACTAATTCACCAACCGATTACATATTCGTCCTTTTTCTCCGTGTCCTCCTTGCCTCCTTTCATAAAATACCTCAGAGCGTTCACTGGGAGGTAGAGAAGAGGATGAAACTCTTGAATGATATACAGACCCACACTTCCCTTACCCACGACTCCTTTTAAAACTTTTTTCAGCTCAGTGAAGTATTCCTTACTTGATTCATATCTCCAGATTATCTTATTAACCTCAGAAGATCCCCCTAAGAGGGAACAGGTTAGTGAAGACTATACCTAATCCCTAAAGTCTGAAAAGTTCAATCTAAACTGGGATGAATTAATGAAGGTTATATGGAACCCCTCAATTTCGAAGTCTAACCTAAATTGGAAAAGGTTAATGAGGGCTATATCTAATCCCCTCAAGTCCGAAAAGTTTAAGCTGAACACAATCGTCTGCAATTATCCAGTATATATCGTGAAAGACCATCTGGCTGAAGGGGCCAACATCGTCCACAGATTCTGATATATGGAAAGGCAATAGGGTACGAGGAAATAAGGGATCTGGAGGACATTTGACCAGACACCTTCACTGCTCGGTCATATCGGTGCCACCACATGAAGGCGTCCCTCTCCAGCACCATCCATCCTCGGTCTGAGCGGGTTAAACAAGGCCGGTGTTTTGTGTCTTCTAGATATATGTTTGTGGCCTGAGGGACTTGCTTGAAAGACGACCTAATTTTGTGGAATGGAGGGAGTGAGAGGGTTTGCGTTTGACTGCCAGAGTAAAACCAGCTCCTGGGGAAGGTACTTGTGTGAGTTCTTCACCAGGGGATGGGAGAAGGGGGAGCGGGAGGAGAGGGACGAAGAAAGGAGGGATGATGAGTAGAAGAAGGAAGAGGGTGAGGAAGGGGACGAGGATCAGGTAAGTGCTGGATGAAGAAAGGGAGGAGGAGGAGGAGGAGGAGGAGGAGGAAAGGTTGGGAAGAAAAATTATGAAGGAGTAGGGAAGTGAGTAATGATTATAAAGAAGGGCAAACAGAAAGAGGAGAGGATTATGAAAAAGAGAGGGGATGGAAGGATAACAGTTGAAGGAGGACGACGATAGGAAAGGAAATGGAAGAAGTACTAGAAAGAGGGATAGCAAGAAGAGAAGGAGGAGGAGGAGGAGGAGTAAGGCGGGAAAGACTTAGGAGGGCTTGAGGTAGGAAAATGGACGGTACTGCCAGAGAACCGCTTGAGGAGAAAGACGAGCGGCGGGAAGAGTTTGTGGTCTGGATGTTGAGGAGAATGGAAGACTACGTTAACATGTAAACGGAGATGAAAACGAGAACGGTGAAAATATCTTCTGAGTAGCCTCAGAATCCTACATCTTATAAGACGTGAGAATGCTATAGCGTAATAAGCATGATATACCGAGTAACACCATTTTTTTTTATCACGCTACAACCAGACGACCTGCTTCAGATTAACCACTTTCATCCGAAGATTATAATTTTCTTGTTCTTCTTACGATCATACGATTTTATTCAATTTCAGGAAGACCTCCAGTAGTGAAAGAGTCAATACAGGATATATCTAACTTCTGCTATTTGAAGTCTCTCTAAAATGTTGAATAAAATCGTCTCATATTCACAGGGATATACGCGTAAAGTTTCCATTAAAAACAAAATGCATCAAAATTCTCTCTGTTAAACATTATAATCATGCAGACAACAAATCAGATAAACACGAACACCGACTCTTCCAGTGCGACCCAACTGCTGCATCAGGAACTTAACTAATATCAGGGCTTTGGCTGCCTCTCACTTACTGACAAAAGCATTACCTCCATTCAAACGTGCAGGCTTCAAACAGTGTCATGGTAGTAAAAATATAAAGCTAATGGGAATAGCCCACCTGCTCCACCTGTGTGTGTGTGTGTGTGTGTGTGTGTGTGTGTGTGTGTGTGTGTGTGTGTGTGTCGACAGGTGTTGATGGGTGTATGTGTGTGTGTGCAGAGATAATCGTGTGAACTTCCGTACTTGATCTTGCTGGTATGACTGTGTGTGTGTGTGTGTGTGTGTGTGTGTGTGTGTGTGTGTGTGTGTGTGTGTGTGTGTGTGTGTGTGTGTGTAATATGATTTTAATGACAATGAAGATGAAGATAATAATGATGCTATGATGATGATGTAATAATGTGCGTGTGCGTGCATGTGGATATACACACCCTGGCTTCTGTGGTATCGTGACTGTATCTAATTTAATACAGAGGTAAACGGTGGGGTTGCAGGAAAGTTTTGTGGAAGATTCCGGGGTTTGGTGCAGGGAAACAGAGATGGTATACGGAGCTGGAAGTCATTTGTGCAGAGAAAAGGAAGCAAAGTCTAAACGTCTACACAAGTTATCCGTTAAAAATGACAGTGAAATAAGTAAATAAGTAAATAAGGAAAACAGATATATACGTAAAAGTGAAAATACAGTTCCGTTCGTTTGAGGTACTTGGACAAATTACTTTTATCTCTTTCACATCACTGGCGTCTTTTGCATTTAATTTATTCTGACTTTGAAGCATTTTATTCACCTCAACACAGACTCCTCGAGATTGAGTTGTTGGGTATGGCCTTCACTGAACCCTTCACCACCTGGGTGTTCTCCAACCTGGATGAATGAATGATCGGAATATTACTAGCGGTGCACCTGCCAGGGTCGTATGATGCGGGGAACTAACACGACATTACAAGAGATAAAAAATTAAAACCATACAAGATATAATAATTATAATAAACTAAAAACACTAAATTTCACAAAGGAGTCTGACTTCCTAATAGGTAAATAAAATTGCCTGATAGTGGCAGGATAGTATTCAAATGACGCTGTCGGGCCGAAGAAGTGAAAGTACTGGAGGTCGTTGGGATAGGGATACAGAGAATGAGATTGTTCAAGAGTCGACCAGCTGTACACGTGAAGGACACAGAGTACGTGGTATGGTGTAAGGAACAGGGGATGGTGTATGGAACAGGGGATATAGTGAGATGCCAGGGCGCTGGGTTCGGCTGCTTGTGAAAGGAGGAGGAGGAGGCGAGAAGAAACGGTGGAGGAGGAGGAAAAGAGGAAGACGAAGGAGAGGAAGAGGAAGATCACTGCAGGAGGAGGGGACGATGGTGGGGGGAGGTGGTGGTGAGGCTCTAGAAAATTGGTTGGTTTGGTTGCAGGCTTTACGCGGGTCTTTTGTTGGGGGAGACTGAACCAATGTGGCGGCCTACTGGAAGCTTATGGCGGTGTGCGTGTTTTCATGATGCCTGGTGGTGGTGTGAACTGGGATTGTTTTACTTATTCTCTCTCTCTCTCTCTCTCTCTCTCTCTCTCTCTCTCCTCGTGGTTTTATTCATTTGTGTATGTCACTTCCATTATTTCCATTTATTCATTTGCCGTGATAGAGGTACGGAACTGGGATATACCGTTAGCTTATTCTTTTGGTTTCACCTTATTTTTCCGCCTGGTTTTTATTCATTTGTGTCTCTCCCTATCGTCGTATATATATTTTCCGTAATGGAGAATGTGGGATGGGGATTGTATTGTTCATTCAAGATATTCTCCTGTTTTCTGTTTTTCGCCTATTTCTGTCTCTATTTTATTGTTTCTGTCACCTTCTGTACCTTTCGCTATTTCTCTTTCTGCTTCCATATACATTTTTTTTTTTTTTTTTTAGGGCATTGGTGCTGGATTGGTTTGGTTACATATTTTCATTCTATGGTTTTCTCTTTCGCTTTTTCAGGTTTTTACTCATACTGTCTGTCTGTGTCTGTGTTCCTGACTGCCTCCAAATATATATATTCTGTGACTGCTTCGTTATAATTGCACTGTCTTGTTAACTTATTCTTTGTTTGTCCTTTTTAATTTCTCTTTTCATATTTTTGGCTCCAATTCTAGCTCTTTCTGCTTCTGCTTTTCACTAACTTTATGTCTGTTTTTATGTTTGCTTCTAATTTTATATCTAGTGTGATTATGGTTGTAATTTTCTCCGTGTTTTATCCTTTGTGTCTCTGTTTATGTCTGTCTCTCACTCGCTGTCTGTCTCCCTGTCTCTCACTCTTCTTTCTCATTTTTCTGCACTAATACATTCTTTATCTCCGCCACTCATTCTTTAAGACTGTCTGTCCCTTATTTCCAATCTCTCTGTCTCTTACTCTAATTGCACAAGTCACTCCCCCGCACTGTAATTCTCTGTCTCTCTCTCCCTTTTTATTTTTGTGATTCCCGACACAGTAGAGGCTGTAATTCCCCTAACTCTCTACTGATCGTCTGTATAATATCTCAGGTTCAATTACACGTATAGCATGATACCTCTTATTAATGTCGAGAGCCCAGTACGGGGTTTCGTGTAAGAGAACCATTGGCTGTAATCTTAGAGAAAATATCTGTGTTCCTCTCTCTCTCTCTCTTCTAGTCGTAAGCGTGTGATATCCTGCAATTATTTAAACGATATATAATTTCGTGGTGATAAATAGCAAAATCCACGAGGTTTTCACATAAACAACTTGCTTTTCTGGACTAAACATAAAGGTCGCCCCTCTTTAGTTGGTGATTAGTGGTTCTCAAGACAAATTATCATCTCCACAAATAATTTCACTCTGTAATCACTTTTGACGTTTAAAAAGGAGGCTTATAATCTTTCTCATCTGAGCTATGAGGGAGTATTATTATAGGATCTTATGTGTTACCTAAGCAGAGATTTATCAGAAAAAAATACGAGTAGTCAAAGGGGAGGAAATACTCGTACTAGGAATGGAACCTATCAATATATTTATAGCATCAACAACAAGCACTTGCATAAAGCACGCAGAGAGCAATTCTTTGTACAAATCACGTAGTGTTCAAAATAACAGTGTCTAAAAGGCTAAGGACATTATTTGAAAATATGTAACTGGATCTTCTTTATCTACTGTGGAACACTTTGAGGGTTGGTTTAGATTCAGAACACTTTATATAATTTTATCTCGTCCGTCCACGATTCTGTTTTCTTTTAACTTTGCTCTTGCTACCGCTAGGCGTTTTTACTAGGCAAAGGAGAGATTTACTGCAGTGAACAGTTTAGTGAAGACCATATCTAATACATCTAGCCAGATAATTTCTTCTGAATTGTACAAAATCGTCTAGAGACAGCAATACAAAACACAATCCACTGTTACAATAATTGGGCATAGAAGCTTCACAAAAATGCATCGTAAATTGTAGCCAAGAATTGTTCCCAGAAATTGTGGAGAGTGTCGTAGGTGAAGCCCTAAAATGTGAGAAGCATTGTGAGGTAGGAAAGGGGCTCAGTAAGAGAGCTTAAAGAAGTCCTGCTCTGTTTGTCTGGCGGTGGAGGGCGCTCCTTGGGGAGTTACGTAGAGGAAACTAGCTTGGCAGTGGCAACAAAAATAGACAAAAGAAAAATGACGAGAAAAGAACGAAATAAAGAACAGACTATCATAGTGAATGGGTTAATGGAGATTGTCTGTAGCTCAATCACTGAATAAAATCGTCTGTTAGTTGTAGAAATATAATCGTCTAGCTTCAGAAAGAGTAATATCATCTGGTTATCGAAAGAATATGCAGACTGGCAGGAAAATGCATAAAGTAACTGGGCACTAACAGGCTTTGAATTACCTCTTTGTACCAAAAATAAAATCACAAGTTTGTAGGGCTACGATCAGCTGGCGGAAGAAAAAAAAAATGGACTAAAAGAAAACTGAAAAAAGAAGAAGGTTATACTGAAAGGCTTAATAGAGACGTCCTTTCAAAGCCCAGGGGAAAAAATCGCCAAAATGTGAGCAAAATAAAGTAAAAAACATACAGACAAATCACCAGGAAACCAGAAAAATATAGAAAGAATGCCTTGCTCTATTAGTCTAGCAATTTCTCTCTCTCTCTCTCTCTCTCTCTCTCTCTCTCTCTCTCTCTCTCTTGAAGTGAGGGGCTGTTGTAACCTTTTCACTCTGAGAGGTCTTCCCTAAGCTGAATACACTGACGGCAAAAATATAATTGTCCGGCGATAGCAATAATGGAATCGTCCTGTGATAGTAATAATGGACTCGTCTGGTGATAGTAAACTAGCAATAATGGACTCGTCTGGTGATAGTAAACTAGCAATAATGGACTCGTCTGGTGGTAGCAATAATGGAATCGTCTGGTGACAGTAAAATAGCAATAATGAACTCGTATGGTGGTAGCAATAATGGAATCGTGTGGTGGTAGCAATAATGGACTCGTCTGGTGGTAGCAATAATGGAATCGTCTGGTGGTAGCAATAATGGACTCGTCTGGTGGTAGCAATACTGGACTCGTCTGGTGGTAGTAATAATTGAATCGTCTGGTGGTAGCAATAATAGAATCGTCTAGTGGTTGCAATGATGGAATCGCGTGGTAATAATTATGAAATCATCTGATGGTTGGACGACTACAAATCGTCTGGGGACAGCAGGAATTCAATCGCTTGCCCACCAGCAAGATGAAAGGCACCCCGTGGCAGCAAGGATAAAGCACTGATCCGACTGATGTAATAAATCTGTCAGGCAATGGTAAGTACGAGAGAAAATATCCCAGTGGCAGCGAAGGCATGCAGGTCGCGGCTCGGGGGTGCTGTGGTATGGAAGAGTGAATTCCAAATGCCGGCGGAGTGGAATGTGGGGACCATCTCTTCGGCTCCCTGGATAGCTAGCAGATTTAGAAGGCGAGGTAAGGATTCCACATCGATTTTCCTGTATGTATTTATGTGCTGCCCAGGGAAACACGGTCTGTCTGTATATTTTAAGTGTGTGTGTGTGTGTGTGTGTGTGTGTGTGTGTGTAAGAGAGAGAACAGAAAGACATTTCTCTCTCTCTACTGGCGCAACCTTAGCCCCTTAACCCCGAAATCGATTTAGGTTGGTTCCTACATACAATCACAGTCCACTTTTTTTTTGTCTGCAGTAAAATTATTTATAAATTAAATCTCTTGTAAGTAACATCACGGTGTTAACACTAACCACTTTTCAGGTCATACTTCGATTCAAACTCGTACTCGTACTTGAAAATATTATTCTGATTCCCGCCACCTTGTTTCATTCATCAACCCTGGTCCTTCAAACGGTTTAAATTTTTTCGAAGCGGAGTCATGGAGCATGTTTACAACCAAGAAATTGCATGGGATCTCTCCTAAAGTGAAGAAAATTTTGGGATTGTAGTCAAAAAAAAAAATGGGGAAAAAATAAGTGGTGTCTATGCTGCAGTGGTGAATACAACGCTTACAAGTAGCACCCTCTCAGGCATGATACATTTTTTAACAAAGATGCTCCGCTGTTGGTAAAAAATTCAGAGGTGGTGGGGCAGGAGTGAGCATACGAGATGATCATTCTTGAGAGAAAGGCCACCACAGGGAACAGCTCTGAGTCCCACCAGATCTGAGAGGCTTCCTTTCCTCCTGCACGAGGAACACACACACACACATATCTTGCATATTCCAGGCCCTCAAGTAGTATAACTGTTTTCCTTTCTACTCCATAGTATTTTTTTCATCCTGAGAAGGACGTGGCTACTACGAGAGACTCTGTGTCTCACCATGGCCTATCTCGCTATCTCTCCTCTGCCGGTACATATCCTAGAATATTCAGATTTCTCCACTACGTTGATTTTCTCTCGCTTCTCTGCGGTATTCCATTTTTTACTTTAAGAGAGACGTGACAACACAGCTTTTGGGTCTCACCAGGTCTTGGAACCGCCTTCCCTCCTACGCGAAGGACATACACCTTTAAAGACTTCGATATGATTATCTCATTTCCTTTACTTTTCCATTTGCGCGTACTCATTCTGAGGGGGATGAGATCACCAGATGCACAACCACCTATTCTCTGCGGCAGGAACATACCTTGCATGCTAATAGTCCTTCAGTAACAATTTTAATCATACTGAAAAGGAGTGTAACTAAATGGGGAAGCTCTGACTCTCATCCTGTGTAAAATTCATTAGTACCATGACCTCATATTCCTGCTTCTTCATATCTGCTTTTTCTTTAAAGGGGAACGAGACCATGTGTGAATATGTCATCGTGGTGAAGGAGTTAACAGTCTCAACATGGATGCGTTAAGAACCGCGGTACCAGGCAACGTTCTCGCTTTTAATGGAATTTTTCAGGAACAGTTTTATCTGTTTATTGGTTATTTTGACGCACCAGTTCTGAAAAGACGTCCTTCCTTTCCCCTCCCTGGGAAAACACACAGCTTGCATCTGAAAATTATTCCTATTAAAGATGCAGGAAGACTCAGAGTAAGGAGGAATGTTTTCGCTTTATATGTCAATGTAACCTTTGAGATCAATACACTTACTGTTGATTCGACAGATATATGTTTTAACTAAACATCCTCACTCCTCAGTTCCTCCTCCCTAGCTCCCTCCCCTGTTCTCCCCTCACCCCCTATCCCGGGGTGATTCCACTTCCCCGTCTTTGTTTTACCTCATACACAGTGAGTGGTTATTCGTGACGTGAATACAATTATCAGAAGCAGGAACTGAAAACGTCATTGTGGTGGTATTATTATCACAACGCTCGTGAAGTGTTTGTCGTCCACCGTATTACACACAAAATAATAGTTACATTTATTGAATATCACAGCCATCGTTACTGTCGGGTTCTCCCTATCCTTCCCCTGCCTCGATCCTGATTCCTTTCCTCTACTTGTTTTCCCTTGCCGCATACCTCACTTCTCCCTACGCTTACCTTCCCTATACAAAAAGCATGACCTATAATAAAAATCGTCTGGAGGTAGCAAGAATAAAACTGACCTTAAAATGGGTAGCCCGAAAATATGATGAAGTGAAACAAGAATATTATCGCCGCCCTTAAGCCTCCGCCACAGACCTCGTAAATGATATCTCTGGGAGGCTCTGAAGATTTGTGTACCGAGACGAGCTTAATCTCACCAGCCGAATAGACTGTCGCCTCGGCCTCTTAATGAACCCCCCGCCCCAATCACCCTCTCTGATCACGAGGACTTCTCTTGATCCCTTCACAGTGAAGGAGAAGAAAAAGTATTCCAGTCTCGACGTGTCAAAAATGTGAGGAGGAGAGGGAGGGGCTACTGAGGAAGAAAGGGAATATCAGGGAATATTGAGAGGAAGCTGTTGGCACGTAACATAGAGCTGTATTATCGTTAGCTTTACCCTCGATCCCTTTAATGTGAATGAAAAAAAAAAAAATCAGAGCTATTCTGAGGCGGCAGAAATAGGAGGAGGAGGAGGAGGAGGAGGTGAAGGGCAAGCTACTGAGAAAGCAAGGGAATATCTGGGAATATTAGAGAGAGGTGATGGCACGTTACTTTAGAGCAGTATTCTCATTAGTTTATTCCTTGATCTCTGCCAGTGAATGAGAAAAAAATACTGCAGTCCTAAGTCAGTGGAAAAAAAAAAAGTGGATGGGAGTGGGGCGAGAGATACTGAAAAAGGAAGGGAATATTTTGGGAATTTGTGTGTGTGTGTGTGTGTGTGTGTGTGTGTGTGTGTGTGTGTGTGTGTGTGTGTGTGTGTGTGTGTGTGTGTGTGTGTGTGTGTGTGTGTGTGTGTGTGTGTGTGTGTGTGTGTGAGAGAGAGAGAGAGAGAGAGAGAGAAAACCGGCTCGAATCTTGGAATCTTACTCTCGTTAGCTTATCCTTTGATCCTTTACGGTGAACGAGAGGGGAAGAAAAAATCATATATTGCAGCCCCAAAGTATTAAAATGGAAAGGAGGTTTTGAGAAAGGAAGGGAATATCTGGTAAGGAAGGGAAAGTCTTGAGAGGGAAGTGAAGGCACGAATCTTAAAGCCTTAGATTCTCGCTGGTCAATCCTTTGCTTCCTTTACGGTAAATAAATATGAAATAATTGCAGTCCGGAAGAGACAAAACTGGGAAAGGGATGTTCAGAAATGAAGGGAATATCCGGGAAGAGTGGAAAGTAAGCTAGTAAATATTCTGGAGTCGTATCCTCGTTAGCTCATTCCTTGATCCGATTACGGTGATGATGGGAGGAAAAAATAATGTGGCTGCCAGGTGAAATTAGGGAAACTACTGAGAAGGAAATTGCTTATCTAGTAGGTCTGAGAGGTAGGGATTCGTGAGAGGGAGTACTGGCACGAATTTTGGAACCGTACATTCGTTAGCTTTGGAAAATTTTAATACCCCTCCCTTAACTACTGACTTTGCATATATATCTCTTCACCTTTAATATTTCCAGTGTACAGCCTAGCCATGGGCCCCTACGTTCCTGATGGACAAAATAATCAAAATAAAAAAGTTATCTTATTTTTCTCTTATTATTTTATATGGCCAAAGACTGCATATATAACTTAAAAATATATATCTGAAAGAGAAATAAACTGGCAAAGAAGAATGTGCGGCAGCCTCCTTGACCGACGAGATGAGAGGCCTTTGAGTGGGGGATGAGGGGAAGGGGATGAGGGGAGATGGGATGAGGGGAGACGGGAAGGGGGAGACGGGAAGGCGTGGGCGAAAGAGGCTGGTCCACGTTTGATGCTGAACTGGAGGGATCGTGTAATTGACTTTATTTGATGATAGGACGCGCTTGTTAACGATAATGCTGCCCACGTTATCGAGGAAGTAGGAGTTGAAACGATGCTAGTATATCTGAGAGAGAAAGTGAACTGCTGGCCAAGTTTATCGAAGGATTTAAAAACATGAAGGCACATACAATAAAAAACAAAATTTACAACAATACGGGTGCAGGTGTTTCTGTACAATAATAATTTCAACCCAAATACGAAGATTTTTTTTTTTTTCGTATGTGCTACCCTCGGACAATTTTATACAGCTTACGAAAGACCAACTGAACTCATCCTGTGCGATATATTTTTTGTTCATCTTATTAATGGTACCGCTAGATAAACTTAAAATGCCAGATCCAGTGAGTGTTTTGTGTCAGCTTCACTGATACACAAATAATTGCATTCTTATGTGAAGGAATCCGTTAATATCATTTCCCTACTTTCCACGTGATTTGTTATCTTTGTTACTAATCATCAAATCGTTATCATTATCAACTAAGCCCCATTCCCCACGTAAAAGATAGGGTGAGGAACTTGGATATTATGACACAAACTGAGACTATGTGATACGATAATGTTGGTCTCCGGTTTTAGCTTCTTCAACAATTATGATATGATGTTACACGCAAGTTACCCTTCAAAAATCATCCTATACCTTTTTTACTCTAACTTGGCCTAAATCTGCCGTCTCTCCACCTTGAATGCTGAGTTGTAAAACACATCAAGACTAAAGTATGATACCTGTCGAGATGAGGTGCTGTGGACATAATGTAGAGCCGTAGCATTGTTTTCTCCTGCCACTTAGCTACGTGAAAGATACAAAAGGAAAAAATCTGGGTCAAGTTATCGTGAAAAGAGTATAGTTAGTGTCCCCACCTTGAATTTACATTATGGTCGTGATCGTTCATAACCCAGGACAAATATATGGCAAAATAATTCATGAAAGGGTCGTTCTTTACTTCCATTATCATCATCAATATTATTATTACCATCATCTTTACTTCCATTCGCCAAAAATAGTATATGTTTCCAGCCTTATTTCTAAACTCAGATGGCCATATGCTAGGCTACCCACACACTCCCCTACCGTCAGCGTAACTAAAGTCTCTGGTAGAATTTCATGGAACTCACTCGGAAAAAAGAAACAAAAAGTGGAGCAGCAGGTAAACTCTTTGGTCCGCAGTAAACAAGCAAAACAAAGAAGTTAGAGAGAGAGAGAGAGAGAGAGAGAGGAATCCGTGTGTGTGTGTGTGTGTGTGTGTGTGTGTGTGTGTGTGTGTGTGTGTGTGTGTGTGTGTGTGTGTGTGTGTGTGTGTGTGTGTGTGTGTGTGTGTGTGTGTGTGTGTGTGTGTGTGTGTGTGTGTGTGTGTGTGTGTGTGTGTGTGTGTGTGTGTGTGTGTGTGTGTGTGTGTGTGTGTGTGTGTGTGTGTGTGTGTGGATCCGAAAATCAACAGTTTAATTAGAACTCAAGCGAAACAAAGGAAGGCACTGAGAGAGGTTTGATGTTGACTCGTTCCGTGTTTATTGAGTCCTCTTATGGGGTGAGGGATGGACGAGGGCTTGGGGAGGGGAGGAGAGTGGGGAGAGGAAGTGAGGCGTGGTGGCTGAGGGGAGGAAGAGGGAGTGGGGAGGTGAAGACGAGGCTGAGAGGAGATGAAGAAGGATGAGAAGAGAATGGAGAGGAGGAGAGATAGGATGTGGGGAGGGGAGGAAAGGTGGTGGAGAGGAAAGCAAGAGGAGCGAGAGGAGATTGGGAGGGAGGAAAGAGAAGGGAGGGGGACTTTTGGGCACTGTTAGGGACTGAGAGTGGAGTGGGAAAAGCCTGGAGAAGGGGATGAGGGGTGGGAATGGGTAATGGATGAGAGAGAGTGGATCTAGGAAGCTGGGGAAGGTGGAAGAAATGGTAATAGTTATCTCATGAGAGGAAATGGAGAGGGAATGCGAGAGGGGAAAGGGCTGTCTGGGAATGGGAAGCAAAATGGAGAAGTTGCAGAAGAGGAGAGAAATGGGAAGAGGTAGGGAACAAGACAGACTGAAGTGGACTTGCAAGGGAAAATGGGAAGGGATGGAAGTAGGTAAGGAATGACAAGATGTGGAGTGAGGGAGCAGGGTAGGAAGAAGTCTAAGGTCGATTGGAAAGGGCTGTGGAATGAGAGGAAGTCGAGTGGGGATGAAGAGGGGAGGGGGGAAGTGTGAGTAGCTGGGGAACAGTTAGGAAATGAGAGGTAATGGAGTGGAATCCTAACCATCTGCCACTTACCGGGACGAATGAGGATGGTGGAAAGCGTGTAGGCCTACTGTTACTACCTGTGTGTTGGCTCGGGTAAATACCTTGTGCATATATATCATGGAAAATTTATAAAGCAATGACAGTGTTAACAGTGAATTGAGGTTTGTGGACTTGCTCAGACTTTTGCCTTGGCGTTACACAGAAAGTTTTCATTTGTGCGCAGCAAGGAAGAGAATAAATGGTTGAATAAATAAGTAAATAAAAAGAAAGTAATTACAAAAAATGAAAAATATGCTAAAATCCAGTTCCTTCAACGATAAAAAAATGTAAATATAAAGTTCACAAAGTAAAATATAAAGACAGATCAAAATATAAGCCCAAACAATTATCTTACACTGGAAATTAATACAGAAATGCAAAGAGTTCCCTGCATTTACTCACCCATCCATGTGCTGTTGGTGATGATCTGGAGAATCGTGGCGGGGTCCATGGCTACGAGGGATGAGTGAGGGGGCCCAGTCTGTTAGGGCCAGAGCAGCAAGTAGCACAAGGGAGCCTCCAGTGCTATATTTATCCCTGGGTAAGTAGCACAAGGGAATCTTCAATGCTACTTTTATCCCACCGTCATTGGCACAGGGGATCCTCCAACACTATTGTTTCACGGTAAGTAGCACAGTAAAACCCCCTCCACTAATTATTTTTCAGGGGAAGTTCCTCACTGAAGCCTCCAGGACTACTTTCATCCCACAATAAGCAGCACAACACTACTATTTTTCCAGAGTAAGTAGCATAAGGAGCCTCCAACACTACACACACATACACTCAAATAACACATACAAACCCGTCTTGGTCTGTTACTATAATTTAACTCTTAATTTCCAAAGTATTTTTGAGCCTAGGATTCCTTTAGTGTTATACTCCTGATTTCAATTATTTTTCCTTCATCATAATAAATGGCCCAGTTAGGATTCGACAACTGTTCTTCTGTGATTGGAATATCAAGAATTTTTAAGCTGTGAAAGATGATTTGCTTTCTTTTTTTCTACAGAGGCATAAAATCTCCGCAAATCCACACCAAAGAAAATCCAGGTACTGTCAGATTACTACACAAGCCGCAGCACACCTCATATTTTTTCCCCTCCTCTCGCACCGAAGGCAGGTTAGGGTACCGCATTTTGCCCAACTTTTATTTATATCATTTATATGATATTTATTTACATATTTGTCATTTATATGTGTTGTCTTGAAAAGTACAAATATTCTAGACAGTGCGCGGGAGACTAAATGATGTCTCGCCTCCGAAGCAGAATAAGTAACACAACGAGGGTGAAAAATGACGTTATGAAATCCACTGAGCACATTCCGAGACAGACTGGCTAATGTAATAAAGCCCAACAAAATTCTAAATGAAGACAAATGCACGTCCAGATTCACCTCGACAAGGAAAGAAAAAAAAAAGAAAGATAATTCTGCTTCGTTCTGTGGAGGAAGTGGACGTGGGAGGACTCTCTCTCTCTCTCTCTCTCTCTCTCTCTCTCTCTCCTTTTAAGGTGTAATTTACAAGCTCGGGGTGGCGGTGACGGTAAGGGGAAAGCAAGTGAGCAATAACAAGATGAGTTAGGGAAAGGTAAGAATGGGGTACGATAAGATGAGGAAGGCGAGGGAGTGATATACGAGTATGAAGGAGAAATGAGGGAAGGAGGGATAATGAAGGGAGAGAGAAATGAAGGAGAGGCAGGTGAGGTACTGGTAGAGTGTTGGGAAGAGGGTTTGATGAGAATAAGACAGAAACAAGTGAGACAGAGAAAAGTGAGCGAATGGAAGGTAAGAAACTGAACAAGGAGGGGACAATGAGGGAAAGAAAGATGGAGTTAACAGTGCAGAAGGAAGGGTAGATCAGGAAGAGGATGGTGAGGAAGTGACTGAGGAAGGGGTGGGAGAGGGGGAAACAACAGCAGGTGAAGGACTGGAAAGCTGTAGGTAAGTTTGGACAAAGGTGGCAGAGACAAGCGACGGAGGAAGGTGATATTGGCAGGTGTCCGTGAGGCATCCGAGGATTATCAGGCAAGTGTGTGTGTGTGTGTGTGTGTGTGTGTGTGTGTGTGTGTGTGTGTGTGTGTGTGTGTGTGTGTGTGTGTGTGTGTGTGTGTGTGTGTGTGTGAGAGAGAGAGAGAGAGAGAGAGAGAGAGAGAGAGAGCATGCGATTTGGGGGATTCAGAGAAATTGTGAAAAGTTAGTGAACAGAGGAGTGAAAGCGACAGGTGGTCGTATCAGAGGCAGGAAATGAATTCGAGAGGGGGAGAAGAGGGCAGTAAAAGTAAGTAAGGAACGAGGTTCTTGTTAATGCCGTGTGGTGCTGGGATGTGTCCTGTGGTCCTGTGCTAGAGCGTGCTGTGCTGTGTTAGGATGTGTCGCATGATGTCATGGTGCGTTGTGCTGTGCTAGGATGTGTCGTGTGATGCAGTGATTTGTCGTGGTGTGCTAGGATATCTTGTGCAGTAGAAGGATGTGTCGAATGATGCTGGGATTCGTCGCATGGTGTTAAGATGTGTCGTGTACTGCTGCGATGTGTCGCATGATGACAGTTGTCGAGTGATCCTGGTGTACATCGAATGACGCTAGAAATGGAATATGTCCAGTGATGGTGGTATGTGTCGCCTGGTTTCTTGAATGTGGCGTATGGTTCCAATGTGTCATGTTCCGCTAAAGTGTATTGCGTGGCTCTAGGATGAGTTTTATGCTTCTAGGGTGTGAACTATTTTGCTAGGGTGTGCAGTGTGAAGTTAAAGGTGGGGTTGCAAGGGTGTGTGATGCATAACGGCAAACTGAGAGTGTCAAAGTTGGACAATCCCCCCCTTTTCTACGATAATCTCTTTGATATGGGATGATAGAAGAACATGGCTAGCCTTCCTGTATCGTGGCTGAATAGCAGTGTTGTCAATCGTATGTTGTCGGAGTGTCAATCGCTTGGTGTCAGAGTGGTGTCAGTGCGGGTGGAAGATGAGAGTGACACTGGAATGTGAGAGGGAGGAGTGTTAGAAGAGTGCCTTGTTATATGGGAAGGGCGCCTTTACAATGTTAGCAGGTCTCACGTGAGGGGATACTACTTGAATGAAAGACTGAGGGACGAGGCACGATGGTAAGTTATAAGCATGCAAGTAAATAAGTGTGTGTGTGTGTGTGTGTGTGTGTGTGTGTGTGTGTGTGTGTGTGTGTGTGTGTGTGTGTGTGTGTGTGTGTGTGTGTGTGTGTGTGTGTGTGTGTGTGTGTGTGTGTGTGTGTGTGTGTGTGTGTGTGTGTGTGTGTGTGTGTGTGTGTGTGTGTGTGTGTGTGTGTGTGTGTGTGTGTGTGTGTGTGTGTGTGTGTGTGTGTGTGTGTGTGTGTGTGTGTGTGTGTGTGTGTGTGTGTGTGTGTGTGTGTGTGTGTGTGTGTGAGAACGTTCAGTTGCTTGTGGTCCCCGTTCGCTTCACCACCAGCCTGAACATTAGAGCCTTTACCGAGCTCCGTATTGAACAAGCCCTCCTTTTTCTCCCCCTGGCTCGCTACCCTTTATCCTCAGGCATATAAACATCCCTGATACACGTACACAATTACACGAACACTCCTGCACGCGCCGCAGTATTGCCGTATGGACGCGCTGTGCTGCAAAAAGACCCACTGGCTACAAACAAGCTATATTTCCGAGGGAGATTCACGGCTGCAATACTCTGGGTGTTACGTAACTATTGCCATCCACATTTATGAGCTGGGAGACACTGCTTCGCGCCAGTAACATGGTGAAAACGCACAAAATCGCAGAGAAAGCTTTGGAACAATTTGGGAGTGTGGGTTAGGTGTCACGTACCGAAAGTTGTGACCAGTGTTGTCAGGGTATAAATGGTTATGAATTAGCTTTATTATTATTATTATTATTATTATTATTATCGTTGTTACTCTTCACCGTACTGATGGGAGCAAAGTGGGGAAGAAAGGGTGCTGTCAGGGAAAGGTAGATTAAGAACTCCGGGTAAAAATAAAAAAATCACATGAAGAAGCCCTGAAGAACACACTAAATCACCTGAAGCAATGACAAGCTTTATTTTCCTTTAATGTGGGGGTGGTCTCTAGTAAGCTGAATAACATCGCCTTGTGGATGAGGGAATACAATATACAAGAAGGTTAAAACACAGATGGGGTTAACGGAGACCTACAGCCCAAACCGAGTACAAGAAATATCTCCTCTAAGCTTAACAAAATTACTTGGCGGTAAAGGATATAAAAGGTGAAGTAGGTAGCCAGGTAAGAGTATGGATGAGTCGAGTGTTAATAAAGATGGAGTCAGGTGGCGTGAAGGAGACAGCTCAACGCTAGGCAATACAAGCACCAGAGGGCGTATCTATCAAAGAGCCTAACCAATTGACTGGACAAACAAGCTTCCATGACAATTAAGTATCACGATTCGATATTCTTATTACTTTGCTACCATAATATTAATTCTAATTCACCGGTGCTGACATTGGTACCGATTGGAATGAAGACAGACATACATTAGCGCAATACTGTACACTGCTTAAGCTTAGATTTCATTAACAGAGCCACAAATATTAATTTATAAAAGGTAATACTGGGAGAGGAGAGAATCAGGTGTTGTAAGCGAAAGTGATGCTGGTAAAAGAAACAGGGATAAAAGAATGGAGCAAATGTCAGGGGCTGAAGGAGAGGAATATATGTGGTCTTGGTGATAGTGGTGTTAGAAAGTGTTAAGTGTGGTGATTGTAGTAAGGTGTGGTGATGCTGAGATGTGTGTTAGGATGTAATGGGCGATATTACCGATAGGCTGCGATAATATGAATGGTAAAGAGTAGGGCTTGGGAATGGGCTGTGGTGAGAGAGGATTGGATGCTGCAGGTGAAAGAAGAATTTGGACGTAGAAATACTGAAAGACATATAGACAGATAAATAGATATAGAGGTAAACAGACTGATAAGAGACAGACAGACCGATAGACAGACAATGGTGAGAAGGGTATCAGGTGGCGCTGGTGAGAGAGAGATCAGGTGGAAGGTATTCAAGACAAGCCCGAAGCGTGTCTTGCCTTGGCCATTTCGGTGTGGGTGGTGTGTGTGTGTGTGTGTGTGTGTGTGTGTGTGTGTGTGTGTGTGTGTGTGTGTGTGTGTGTGTGTGTGTGTGTGTGTGTGTGTGTGTGTGTGTGTTGCGGAAATACATACTGGGAAAGCAAGTGGGCAGGTTCGCATGACAGGAGATGGAATGCGTGTTCTCCGCACCAGAGGATGATGATATATGGTGTGTGTGTGTGTGTGTGTGTGTGTGTGTGTGTGTGTGTGTGTGTGTGTGTGTGTGTGTGTGTGTGTGTGTGTGTGTGTGTGTGTGTGTGTGTGTGTGTGTGTGTGTGTTTATTTTTCCTCTGTGTTTCCTGTGCGCATATCAAATGAGCTTCTATCCTCACATCTTTCTTCTTTACATTCCTTTTTATTTTTCCAGCGAAGTTTATGTTCTTGGTGTTTTGTGGGTCTTTTAGTTCCTCCCACTATATTTTCTCCCTGATGTTCATACGCCATTTACTGCTCGCCTGTGTGTGGATATTGTGAAGCCCTTGAGATACATTTTTATTCTTCTGTTTTACTGTGTCTATTGTATTTTGTAATAGCACAGTTATTGTTGTCCCCTCAAGCGAATTTTCATTTCCTGTTACTGGTGGTATGCACTTACTACGGCATGGTTATTTCACTTGTGTTTGTGGAGGATGAGCGGGTGTTATTGTGTGTGTGTGTGTGTGTGTGTGTGTGTGTGTGTGTGTGTGTGTGTGTGTGTGTGTGTGTGTGTGTGTGTGTGTGTTAAGTCAAATATTCCTTACAGTTCCGTTTGCATGGTCTAACCGATTATTATCAGTGAGAGTAGTTGAACTTAAAATAAAAAGATGTGTGTCAATCCTCGGTGAAAGAAAAATCTGATATTTCTGAAACGACACCGAAAATAAATTTTTGGAAGCAATTGCCTGGGTATAACTCGAGTGCCTTTGCTTCACTCACGGCGAATAACAGCTGATGAAATTACACGAAAGAGCTTTGAATAAAATCTTCCTTTGAGTCACTGGCCTTCATATTTACACTGGGGACAAAAGTTGGCATAATATATCATCTCTTCTACTCGCTTTCCTCTGGTGGCTAATATTTCTGAACTGGGAGATGAGTTAATATTTCTAAGATGAAAGAGGCTTGGTATATTTCTCTGTCCATAAATTTATTCTCTTTGATATAATGCGCCGGGGAGGAAAGTGACAGACGTGCCCTTAATCTAAGTGGACTCAGAGTAATAGTAAGTGAATTTTTCCCCCTGACTGTATGCATTAAAATAAACTGTAACGCGTCTACATGAGTGACAGAAAACTGCCACTGTAAGCAGAAAAACATAAATAGCGGATCTCATTCCGGACAACCAGAGTTTGAGAATTCCACGTCGTATAAAAGTAAGTACAGGTTTTATGGGGGAGAGTTGTGTGTTGTGAATGAAAGAGACGCTCTGAATAGCGACAGAAATACTTGAATGTCTTTTTGTCGGAGCACGCATAGAAATATGACTTTCAGCTCTTGTTACCTAAAAGCAACCTGTCCTTCGAGAAAAATATTATATCTATTCAGAGATAAAGAGCAACCTCTCTGACTTTTTGAACTCGAATATTTATTTTTAGCTCTGTCTCAGGTTCATTTCATTCACTGTCAAATGATTATGATCATCTGGTGTTAGCTGGAATAAAATAGTTTGTTTCTGATCCATTAATAGTTTCTTTCACAACGTGTCTTTGCATTTCTTTTCACATTACTCTCGTATGTTCCTATTTTCACAGTCATCTATAATGCTTCAATATTTATTATTTTTGTAAAATGCTATATATATAATCTCACAATAAACACCTACATGTACTTCGTTTCTATTTTCATTTTCTTTTATGTTACGTGTTTCTGTGCATTTACCTACACTATTATAGATTTCATTACCTTTCCTTATTATATTTGTTTCCATTTATATCATCTTGTTTATTTTTCTTTATACTGTACATATTTATATTTTTTACATCTATCCATATATCCTTTCCTTCTTTACCTTCTCATATATTATTTTCCATTTAGCATCACTTGATTATGTTCGACATTTTCTTCCCATCAGTCCTTTTATCTATGTTTCAAAGTCTTATTTTTCATAACTATTTTCATTGCTTATATTTATTCTATTACCCATTATTTGTTTATATGCTATTTTAGTTCTTCATATTTTATCTCACTTTCTTGTGCGTTTCTGTATCGATTTCTGTTTTCCATCCCTGTGACCAGCATCGTGTGAGGAGTCAAAGGTTGAGACTCGCGTGTTTACTGTGTCATCCAGTTTATTGTGTTTTCATCACCTGGGTGTGTGTTCCCTTTCTCCTTTTTTTCCTCCTGTCGTTTTCATTTCAACTGTGTGTACCTTAGAGGGACGTGCTCTCTATCAGTCTGTGTTTGTGTCTAGTGTTCTATCTAACATGATAACTACATTTCTCAATATCTTTTCAAACAAACACGAATTGATACACAAAACACGATCACTTTCACGAACAAAAACACCCACAAACACTCCTACAAACCTGCTTAATATGTATTCATTTGATTAAGGGTCCTCCATAGTCTCCATTTACCCTGCTGTACTGCCCCACACCTTTAGTCTTTTGAACTAAACACAAACATATAAAGAAGCACAACAGACAAACACACACATAAAAGTACAAAAACACTTAAACACACACATACTGCCACAGATATAAGCCTCCCCCACACTCCGTTTTTACACACACACACACACACACACACACACACACACACGTTCAATATACATACAGCTAATAAATGGTTCCCTTCACAGCCTCCCATTTCCTCAGTGTTAGAGGATAGAACAACCCATTCTCCCTTCCCCTTTCTCTCCCCTCCCTCTCCTCTCCCTTCCCCTGTCTTTCCCCTCGCTCTCCTTTCACCTCCCCTCCCTCCCCTCTCCTCTGGCATCTTCAGGCTCTCCAGCAATTAACCCAAACTCGCCTCATTAATTCACCTCAGCCCATAGCCTACTGTTTCCATCCCCTCCATTAACCATTCTTCCTCTACATGTCTCAGTATTTTCCTCTATTCAGGCCTAATGGGATGGGGTGTGCTCTAATTACGTGTTTCTTTTTCTGCGGCTTGGGTTCTGTGTTCCTGTTTCTATTGCAGGTTTGGATTCTTAAGAGCTCTCCTTTTTTTTCCCCTTCCCCAGTCTCTTTTTCATATTATATATGTGTGTGTGTGTGTGTGTGTGTGTGTGTGTGTGTGTGTGTGTGTGTGTGTGTGTGTGTGTGTGTGTGTGTGTGTGTGTGTGTGTGTGTGTGTGTGTGTGTGTGTGTGTGTGTGTGTGTGTGTGTGTGTGTGTGTGTACTTATGTATGCAAGTAGGTTATATAAGTTAGTATGGATGGATGGATGGATTGATGGATGGATGCTTTTGTTTTTACTTTTCATCTTTCCTGCCGCTTACTTTTCTCACTTTTTGTGTGCATTTATAGCTATGTTCTTTTCTTTCCTCTCCTCTCTAACCCTAGTTCATTATTTTTCTTCCCCTTCGCCCCTTCCCTTCGTTCTCCAGCATACACTGTTTCATCTAAGCTTATTCCACCTTTACCCCCTCTTTCGACGACAAAAAATCTTTCTCCTCCCTCCATTTACTTGCCTCCCCTCCTCATCCCATCTCTCTCCCTACCATATCCATCTTTCCCTGTCATCTTCGTTTCCCTTCAATGATCCTATCTCATCACCTTCCCTGTTTTCCCAGCCTCTTTCTTGGTCACCCTGATATGATGATGTATACTTTATATTTTCCTTGTAATCCTCAGATGATATTATTCTGCTTACTGAAGACCCTCTCGTGGAAAATGAATCAAGAATAATCTATATATCCCTTTACAAAATCGATGTCTTGTACAGTGAAATTTTCCTATCATCAGCCAATTTCAATCAACTTAATGCAAACCTATTGATCGTTCCTTTACTTCAATGCTTCCCTGGTACCATTTCTGAATCCCACCCTTCCCATTTATTAGTGGGAAAAAGGGTGTGATGGTTAATGATAATGGTGGCCGTGATGGTAATGGTGGTGCAAATGGTGATGGGATTGGTGATGGGGATCGCAATGGTGACGGTGCCGATGAAGGTGATGGCGAAAGTGACACTGAGTGATGATAATGGTGGGTGGTTAATTTCTCCCCCTTCCTTCCTGGTTTTCCCCTCTCCCTATCATGACAATAATTTTCCTTCCATTATACTCACAGTAACATCTTTTCATACCTTCTGCCATGAGAAGATTTTATCCAGCCTATATCTCTATGTTTATCTATCTTTCTATCTGTCCATCTGTCTATTTTTTCTTCTAATAAAATTTCCATAATATTACCTACACTTCCAAAATAAATCTCAGTAATTATCTTCATCTCTCTCTCTCTCTCTCTCTCTCTCTTTTACCAGCAGTTCTCATTCGCAATTTTCCTTCAGCTAGAGCACCTTTCTTCGTCTTATCTCTCTCATGAATCTCCTTGTCTCTTTAATTCTGCCAACGTTCTCTCTCCCTCTTTCTTTTGCATCCTAATTCCCTCTTCCTTCGTCATTCCTCATTCCCTCTCTATTTTCATTTCCAGCCTCTCTGCCTCTCCCTCTCACGCACACACATACACAACACCCTCCCACACACCTCCACGCACAAGACCACACACACACACACACACACACACACACACACACACACACACACACACACACACACACACGCAATTTTCTTTAACCCGCTTACACCCACGCTCTGTTGCTGTCTTCCAACTCCCATTCCCTGACAATTACTCTTCCTCTTTACCTTCATTTTGTCTTCTCTGTTCCTGCCATCTTGTTTTCTCTGTCTTTTTTTTCCTTCGTATTTCTTCTTTCTCATTTTCTTCTACTCTGCCTGCTTCATGTTCTTTCGTTACATTGTTTGCCTTTTTTTGGCGTTTTTTCCTGCATGATATTTTCTTATCATCTGTGTGATATTTCTTCCTGTGTTTCCTGGTTGCTATTTTCCTGCCATCTTCATTTTCTGTTGTCTTTTTTCTTTGCCTATTTCGTAATGAAATGAAACCATCATCTGTCGATTTCCTTCTTGTTTTTGGTTCGTGTTTTGCTGTCCTTCTCTCTCAGTGTTTTTTTTGTTTTTTTTTACTTTATTCCCTTGTCTTCTTTTTCGTCACTATTTTACTACTTTCAGCCACAAAATCTATAATGGTCTTCTGTTCCATTCTTATATTTTTCTCTTCTTTTTTTTATCTGCTGCTAAAACACCAGCTTCTCTCTCTCTCTCTCTCTCTCTGTCTGTCTGTCTGTCTGTCTGTCTCTCTCTCTCTCTCTCTCTCTCTCTCTCTCTCTCTCTCTCTCTCTCTCTCTTTCTCTCTTTTCTCAGAACCCATTGATTATCTCTCATTACCACTTCTTTCACTTTTTAATTCCTTCCTCCTCCTTCTTCCTCTTGATCCTATCGTTCATCCCCGATCACCACCATCCTCGCCTCTCACTCTCTCCTTTGTGTGTCCTCTTTATCCAGCTTTCTCATCCTCTGTCTGTCCCTCTCTGCCTCCTCTTCGTCCCTCCCTTTCTGTGTCATTCTTTTTCTCCTAAGAGTCTCTTGAACTTCCCTGCCTTCTGACCATTCCAATATACGGTACGGTATTCTTCTGGTACTCGAATCCTCTCCCCGGTTCATCAATATCCAAATATTTACCAGGTCTTTTGGTTCCCACTGTATGCCTCTAAAATATATATACTCGTCATATTAGGTGTATACGTGACTAAATATGCTTTTGGTGCCTGCGTGACTGACTATGCTGATACATGTTTGCGCCAGGCGGACATCTTGCTGTGTGTGTAATAATGCAGCTTCCCGAGAGGCGGAATGTCGGTTTCAATAGTGAGTTTGAGAGGACGAAGGCAGCAGGCAATATGTATATCATCACAAGCTGCCAGTTCCTCAATAAATGTATATCTTCAAAATGGGGACTAGATTCAACGCTTATATTCAAGACGTGGTTTTGATTCATCACCAGCATTACCTGTCCAATGATTCACCTCCATAATTCCCGCCCCCACCTCTCTCTCTCTCTCTCTCATTAATTCCCCCCCCTCCCTCTGAATCTCTTGAATCCTCCCTGCCTTCTAAATATTCCAGGCTACGGTACAATATTTCCCAGTACCCGAGTCCTCTCTCCAGTTCACCGCTATCCAAATATTATCCATCTCTCTCCCAAGATCGCAGGATATTGAAACTCGATGTCGGCAGTTATTACCCATCGACGGTATTGGTTGGGACGGATCAAGTTTGTGTTTCCCGCTGGCCACATTTGATTATATTTCCAAATGCATTATCTGGTGATCTAGTAATTAAAGTAGCAAGCCAGAGTATTCAGAGCTTTATATCATGTCAAATATCCATCACTCTTATCATTAACATCATCACCACCATCGTCATCATCATGGAATCAAATCCGCTAATTTCTGCAAACTACAGTATTCTCTTTCATCAATAACTTTTACTGCATGAACGGTCGTCAACTTTATTACCTTCTAAATCTGGAATCACCCACATGACCGTAATATTTTCCCTCCCCCTCCATGCACAATTCATTTTCCTTTTCGACATTTCAATTCGCCAGTACCCGAGGCATTTTTTCCTCCATATCTCCTACATATCTGGCATTCCTCTTTTCCTCGCTCTACTATTTTCGCTTCCCTTCACGGATAAATACGCGATTTCTCATGATAATGCAGTACTCTCTGTCTGTCTGTCTCTCTCTCTCATTATGCCCACCTATCTGTCCACCTTTGTCTGCACTGCCATCTATCTACGTATATATCCGTCCACAGATCCATCCATTCACCCACTCATCCAACCATCTTTCCATTTATACATTCATTGACAGATTCTGCCATCCATTCGTTCATCCTATCATCTGTCTATCCATCCACCCATCCAACCATCCGTCTATCCATCATCCCATCTATCCATGCATACATCTACGTCTGTCTGTCTGCCTGTCTTCTTTATATATGCCTGTCAATCAATCACTATCTATCCATGTATTTATCTATTTATTTATCTATCTCTCTATTTACTTGCTCACTTCTGAATTTGCATCTGTTCTTCCTCTCAATGCCCTCTCACTCCCCGCCCTTTCCCTTCCTCACCGCCCAAGCACAGAGTAAGAGCATTACACAACCAGGCCTGATGTTCGCTAAGTAACTTTCGAAAAATCTCCTTTCATAACTAAAATTACATTGCAGGAATAACGAAAGGAGTAAGAATATTCTACACAGTACTTTCGTTGCCTTTTCTACAAACAACCAAGAGAGATGGGAATATTCTGCACTCTAATTTCTTTATCCTTCCTGTGGAAATAAACTTTGTTACGAAAGACAAATACCTGAAGATTTTTTTTTTCTTTGCCATCCCTGGAAATGCATATGTTAACCCTCTGAACCCAGGTGACGTCATTTTTTTTTTTTTTTTTGCTGGTACCTGGGGAGTGTGTCCAGCTTATGAAAGGCCGCTCATATCGAAAAAAAAAATAATACGGCTATATTTAATCCCCGCTGTTCGAAAAGCCTGTCTATAACTAAAAAAGAAATCGACTGTAGATAGCAAAAAAAAAAAAAATAAATAAATAAAAACAAAAAATAAAAAAATAAAAAAAGCCAACATTAATTCTGACAAAGATTTCACTCGTCCACATTGCCGCTCTTTGCTTTCTTTGACCCTCCCTTGATAAATAAATAAATAAATAAATAAATAAATTTACTCTTGGTCACAAAAGAGAACTTTCTGTGCGTTTCTCTGTGTCTGCATCCTGCTTTCCATGTCCCTCCTATAAATAGATCTCAAGCCTGTTTATGAATTAGCGTCCAGAGACTTGGCAGTGACTAAAGGAGGAGAATCAGGGTCCGCAGCAGCCAGACAGAAAGAGTGAAAATGGAGCAAGAGGGAGTGTGTGAAAGTGGATGGATGGATGGATGGATGGATGGGGGAAGGTCGAGGGTGGCTAGAAATTAGGCAGACGGGCTTGGGGGGAGAGAGAGAGAGAGAGAGAGAGAGAGAGAGAGAAGGGGGGGGGATCCAGGAAGTGATAAATCTGAATGCACATTACGCCATTCACTGACCTGGAAAATTTACATGCACATTATTGTAATGATATGATACAATGCTCTACTGATGAGGGTGTTTTGCAGCAGGATGGCCCTCATTGTGCGTTGCCAACATATGATATGGCTGGCATTTTAGGAGATAAGACAAATGCAACAATTTTCCAGACACCTAAATTGAAAGAGAATTCCAACTAATATCCGTATCACCTGGTATGAGTCACCTGGTATCTGTGTCACCTGGTATCTGCGTCACCTGGTCTGTTTCACCTGGTAGCTGTATCACCTGGTATCTGTGTCATCTGGTATCTGTCACTTGGTATGTGTCACATGGTATTTGCATCACCTGGTATCTGTGTCACCTGGCATCTGGTAGTCATTGGCTTTCTCCCTCTGTTACCATGAAATCCTGCACACTGACCGTCACCAGTTCACCACCACCTCTCCCCCACTGCACAACATTACGTTATATTTACCAGAAATCTTTCCCAACTTCAACTATCACTCCCTTGAAGAGCACAACATAAGAGTTTTTCCCCTAAGGCCTTCCACAGCTTCAGATTTTCAAGGCTGACACTATCTCTGACTATAATCTCCGCTGCCACTTCTTGTCATGTTCCCCCCGTTACTGATGGTGTAATCTCATTCTCTCTTTCTCGTAGCATCGCCACTCAACCACTCAATAAATAAACTCTGTCTCTCATATAAACTTCGTTATTTTCCACGGCCTTAAATTCCCTTTTGTTTTTAATCCTTTACATCAATTTCTTTCACCCCTTCTTTAGCACTGTCACCTTTTTCCGAAAATCTTACTGCTTTCCACCATGTATTAAAGTTTCTTCCACGTTTCTCATGAACTCTAGGACTGTCCTCTCTCTCTCTCTCTCTCTCTCTCTCTCTCTCTCTCTCTCTCTCTCTCTCTCTTTTATCTACAACTGGTTCCATTCACTGAGGGTCGTGCGATAGATGGCACAGGAGGCTTCGTAGCATGTCACCGTGAGCGATTAATTTTGTATATTGCGCCTTGGCATTCTCTTGTTTGTTTTATGTACCGTTTTGAGGTTAACACAGTCTGCGCCTGTAACATACAAGAGGAGTGAGGCGTAATTGCAAAATACATCGCAAGGGAGGATGTCCAACGAAACTGCCTATGCTACTTGTAATACGGGCCTACCTTCCATCCCTGAACCGAGACACGAACACATCTAAAAATAACAATAAATTAATAAATAGCCTGGCACATCCACCCACCACTAAGTTACATGATTCTTCACTGTGAATAAGAACGCGGTGTGCTGTGAAAAATGTATAATAGAGTGGGAAAACTGCCTTGCATATTTAATAGACCTGACGCCATACTGGTTATTAATTACGGTCAGATAAATGCCATGTCATTTTTAATAAGCCATCAATAATACTGGAATTTAATTCGTGGTATAAAAGGGCACTAACATTTTACAGACTCTGACACTGAGGTGAACACAATATAATCATCATCATCATTATAATTCTTCTACTTCTTCTTCATCTTCTTCTTAGCCTTTGGACTGCTGGATTTTTCTAGAATAAATAACATCGTCTGGAAGCAGCCGAGTAAAATAACTAGCCAATGTGTGTTCATACCTGGGAAATACTCAGGTCTCCATGAACCATTCGTCGGATGGTACGTCAGGAGTACCACTACAAATGTCTCATGGTGTCTTTCCCTTTATTTCTACCTCATTCTGCACAACGATTTTTTTTTCTTATATATATATATAGAAGGATCACTGCCTCATACAGGATAAACGGTCTGTCCAACCACCGCGAGACAAGACTGGCAGGTAAATGTCTGACAACCCAAATGTCAATATGGTAACACCTCACTTCAGGGTTCTTTACCTACACAACACAGTACAAGGATATATTAACAACCGAACGATACACAAACGCGGTCGATTCGTACACGAACTAGGCAGGACATACTTCATTGTATGAAAAAATTTACTAAGTATTTGGTGAGTGCTGGCTGCCAACAGTTTCCAACTAATTATTAAACAAACTGGTTGAATTATACAACTCACTCACTGCAAGAAAATCACACTTTACAAACTGTACAAGTGAAATATCAACCGATACCTTGAGGTTACCATAAAAAGGTTTAAATTAAACCCTTTGGTTAGTAGAATTAAGAACACAGAGAAAGCTGAACATATAGGATACATCCTACCTAGAGTCTGAAAATATTATAGAATTACAAATATATTTTGCCATCCCAAGTCTTAGACAAGTCCAAGAAAGTCACCCACGCACCCAGTAACCTTCTTATTCCGCCGCTGGGTCCCTCAAAGCTGATTACCTATAGAGCTACACGCCGTAATGAGAGTCATGGCGCCGTGAGACGTCAGCAGAGTGAAAAGTTGGAGTGGCTGTGGGTGGCGAGGAGGAGTATGGGGGACCGGGGGGAAGGGGACGGTTTGCTCTTAAGTTCTTACCCCACATGAGTGTAAAATACTTGGAGAAAAGTCGTTCACACACACACACACACACACACACACACACACACACACACACACACACACACACACACACACACACACACGTACGTCTGGGAAGTGCGTGTGGGTCGTAGGGAAGGGGGATATTTCCAAGATCTTCGAAAATCTTCTCGTAAGGCCAGGTGACATGGCTTGAGTGAAATATATATGTGAAAACTATATAGTGTACACCAAAATTAGACGTGAAAAATTATAGCAGCTAATCTCATATTATCCCTTAAGGCGTAGGGACCCGTGGATAGACTACAATTATCTACATTATCCAGAAAGTTCATTTTAAGGGTAGGTAACTGACATACGCTCCGGTGGTATGATATGACGGAAGAATCCCCGGCTACCTCTGAAGGATTCGCACCGACCACACACGACACAGGACCTTCATCTCCACTGGTTCCTTAGATAATCCATCAAGCTTCTGAGAGTTATATAGGAGGTACAGCAGAGACATACTTTTGACCTCATCTACTCCAGCAGAATATCTATTAAAAGTCAAGAGAATAACATAACTTGGTGCCAACTCCCACAAGCGATTCCCTAACCGGAGCAGCATTCACGCACAAAGGATTCAACCCGATATGTATTCGTTCTGGAGTGGCATTGAAACCCTAGATAACCTCTCGAGTTCTTTCTACACTCGTACCAGAAGTGGGGGAGTTTCAGTGTCTCCACGATCTGAGACTAATATAGCTCTGTTCTCCGTCAGTGTGGGTATCTCAATTGGCGAATTTGTGTATATAGAGTGCTTTTGTGTCAACCGTTTCACTCTACAGTACCACTCTTAGATATCTGAATGACGTGGCCAGGCTGTAACTAAGACATTAACGTACAGTGCCTCAAGGATTATTGGAAATTGTCTTGAATAATTTTCGTGAGAGGTCTCCCGTAGGCCCTGCATCAGCCGTTTTTGTATCTGATGCGGTTCTAGTCTTACGGTCTGCACTGACGATTTTTTTCTTCAGATCCTACTTAGTCTTTTACTCTACCTTTTTTCCTCTCCAGTACATTGCATATACAGTACGTATATTTTAAAATCCTATTGAGTCATTAAATCATTATAAACTGGGTCTCGTCTGTGAGGGCCGGCGATCGAAAGCTCCCTACGTGTCAAGTGGGTTGGTGGAGGGTTAGTGCCCCTCCCTGTAAAACAAATAACTCAGAGTCAAATGGCCACCCCGTAAGGGATTATGGCGTCTGGCAATAGATAGATAGACTATTGAGTCATACATTTTTTTCTCCCCACCTAGGTCTATCGGTAAACTGTTCCTATTTTTTTCTTCCAGTCATGTTAAATCTTTCATCGTTTTAATTCCTATTGTGCTGTTGGTGAACTATTAATTCTTTTTATCCTACTGCGTCTTATATAATTTTGATTTTGCACGGTGTCGTTTTAATGTTACAGTTTACATTATTATTTAACTAATACTGAGATTTATATTTTCTTACCTGGTGTAGACAAAACAATATTAATCATACATACTCTTATAATTCCCTCCAAACCAGCTAAGTCCTACATTATCATTTTCTTTTTACGCAAATTTGATTTTCTTTCACATTACTCTATCTTACATTAACATTTTTCAATTCACCTTTATTTATTTCACTCTCTTCCAATTCCACTGAGTCTTATTTCTTTATTTTTAACCCAGTGAGGTCGGTATACTCCCGGCATCAGAGGGACTTACGCTTCATTACCGGGGGATCGTCTTTAATAGTCCGAGGAGATGTTTTTCATGTTGCCCCAAGTGGGTAACAATAATAATAATACCAACCCGCTTAGAGGCAGAAGGTCCGCCTACATATAAAGGAAATGAGGATGGGTTCTGTTTATATGGGATGGACACTTGCTCACATTCTCTCTCTCTCTCTCTCTCTCTCTCTCTCTCAGTATTGCACTTATTCCCAGCTTCCACCCGGTCGGTTCTGGAATACTGGCCACTAAATACTCCCAAAGTTGTATATCTAACTCTCTCTATACACGACCTTCTTGCATAGTATTAATAACATCGTCTGGTCATGGCAAAATTAAAACATACATTATGATCGTACTGAAAAATGTCATTAAGATCATTTCAGTCATCGGCATTAAAATGTATGGCGTCATTATACCGAAGGAACAAAAATAAACTCACCACGCCCAAATTTATGGCGGTAATTGTGAAATCCATGAGGTGAGTCGGTAACCTGGCATTCCGAATAATTACACATAATAATGCTAGCAGTTGTTCCATAATGACCGTCGGAAACTGGAAGCGCGCAATTAGTGCACACACCCTCACACTCTCTCTCGCTCTTTTAAGGACGCAGTCGTCACAATTGGATATCTCAATATTTGCACGCTGAAAAATAGCACAGCAACAGGCATGGATTCTGGAGAGGACTGATTATTTTTTCCTGTTTAACTTTGCAATATTACTTTTTTTTTAATGTGAAATTAGTGTGTCAATGTGATGCAGTACCAGGCTGATCGGCTGAAATCGTCTCCATGTCTTTGATATACTTCTTAAACTGTTCCTTGTCGTACTGAACTTTTTTTCTTTTTTTGCTCGAGAGGAATCCCTAACTTATGATACAAAATATTCCTTAAATTCCTCGGGTACAATGACATTGTTTTTTATTATATCTTCCGACCGACAAACGACTTAATTCAGCATAAAAGAGACCCTTTCAAAATGAATAAATCAAGTCTATAACTGGTGAAGCCATGAAAATCCACATGAAGCCATGAAAATCCACATGAGGCCATGAAAATCCACACGAGGCCATGAAAATCCACGCAAGGCCATAAGCTATCGTCTCGCTCGTCCGCAAACTCTAATTACGAGAGGATATCGAGAAACTGCAAACTGATGGTCGTAACGGAGTACAGGAGAGGATAATGACCGTGGGTGTTGTTGCGAAGAGCCCTTTGGAATCCTGCCACATGGAGCCCTTCCCTGAGAATTAACTTATCCCACGCTTACCTCGCCTCCCACATACACACATGGATCCATTTCCTGACACTTATCTTTTAGTTCATTTACACACACACACACACACACACACACACACACGTAACTCCCTTTCCTACGCATTCCACTTTACCCTACATCCCTCCCCCATCAACTTCAGTCCCAGCCATTCCCCCGATACATGCGACATCAGACACTACTCAGCTACCCTCGTCAGCACACACACATAATTAACGCTCCGGATGGGAAACGTTCGTGAATTATTATACCGTGATAATGGACCTAACTGTGGCTGACGTGGGTGATTTCACTGTACCCCCTCCTGCATAAGTAACTTTGGATGTTAAAGGTGAATTATGGGGTTATTTTTACTCTTGACTCTGTTCACTTATTGTACGACTGGGGACCTGTGGGTGACATAGGCCAAGTTAGAGTAAAAAGGGTATGGCATATGTGACTGCATGAGGTTGAATGATGATATATTGCAGGTATTTAGTGAAATCAGGTTAACATGCATCTGTAGCCAAGGCCAATTTGCTCATCCATATTTTTGGGCTCTGTGTTACCCCGCTAGTGCTTTCCTCCTGTCCTCGCCTTCAATTTATCACAACACCGGCGTCTTTTACCCGCACCTCACACTCGCAATAATTAGCACAACGCAGCTCACTCGCTCTCAAGCCACCGCTTTCTAACTCCGGGGATTCATTTCTCTCCACAGTTATCATTATTCATCACACTACATAGCCACTTCAAGAAGGGAAATTTGCACAAGCACTTCTCACTCATCAATCCTTATTTCTCTTAACTCCGGGGCTTCATTTATCTCCTGTGTTATTATTATTTCTCACACAACATAGCCACCGAAGCAAAGCCAATTTCCATCTGCATTTCTCACACCACGCACCAATAGCCTTCCTTTTATTCCGATAGTGAATTTTATCGTTTAATTCTTGCTACCACCAGACGATTTCATTCAACTCGATTTCATTCAACTCAGGAAAGATCTCTCGTCCTGATCCACCGAGTTTAAAAAGTCTGTCATACTCCGAGAAAACTCCTCTAATGGGAACAAAAATTAAATGGGAAACAGCGAAATGGTTAGCGGGATCAGGTTACCATTCCACTGAGATAATGTGCTGTTCCTCGAGCCTACGAATCATGTACCCTAAATAATTGGCAAAGTATGACCTGAACGTGAATAGAAGAGCTGCTCGGCCTTGTTAGGATTATGCAAGCCAGTTCGTGTAGTACAACAAAAGCTCTGGCATTTACTGCAGCAAAATCAGGCTCCCTAATAAGGTAACAGAAGTCTGACCTTTATTTTTTTACAGCAAAGCCAAAAGATAGCCAGTAAAATCGAAATAAAGCAAGAGTTCCATAAGCCTGGCATATACTACCACAGCAAAAACAGACACCCAAAAACACCGACAGAAACTTGGCACTTCACAGAAAAAGAAAATAAAATGGCATCTACTTCCACAGCAAAGCTACCATTCCAAAAATGAAAAGGGAACCCAGACATTCATCATCACAATAAAAATTAAACATTCGAAAAAGATTAAGAGATACCTGGCATTTCCTTTCTCTGCAAAAATACCTACACCAAGAAAAAGTAACAGAGCCCGTCATTAATTATCACGGCAAAACCAGACACCCCTTCCCTCCCTCCCCTCCAGAGAGAGAGAGAGAGAGAGAGAGAGAGATTTCTACTTATCAATACAGCAAAACCAGACTCACAGGTCTACTATCAGAAGGCTCAACACACCTTGGCCATTACCACCCTCTCCTGCTTCCCCTGTAACACCTGGACCCGCCCATCCCCAGGTAAAATATCGAAGCAAGGACTGGAAAAGGAGGACGTTCTTGGCTGCTGAGGTACTTGAGTTGGTTCCATTGAAAGCGAGCAAAAGACCATCGTACTATAAAACAAAGAAGCAGGAACTGGAAAAAGTGGACGTTCTGGGCTGGTAAATAGTCTAATTGTGTCTAATTCCGTCGAGGGATAATACACGAGCAGAAGTTAATATCATAAAGGAAAAGGGTATAACACAGACGAAAGGGCTGGCAAAGAGGAAAAAAAGGATGGGCACAAGAAACAAATATCGGAGCAACGAGTGGAGAAAGGAGAGCGTCCCTGTTGGGGAGGTAATGAAGTTGGTTTCGTCAGACTGGAGCAAAAAAGAAAAGAAAAAACAATGGTAATATCATCCTTCCTCATTTCCTCGCTCAGTCAAAATAAAAAACATATATGAAAATACGAATTGGAGAAGGAGGGCAAAAGAAACAATTACCGAAACTGAGGCATGACAAGTTGGGAGTTCTGGGCTGGCAAGGCACTGAAGTTAGCTCCGTCGAGACTGACCAGAAGAGAAATGACCCTGGTATTTGCATCTTAACTCTTTCTTCCTACTTGGCTCAAGTACGGTGAAGAAAATAAATAACGTTACCCGAAGAACTGGTGAAAGAAATATTCAGGATACTGAATGCACTGAACCGTGAAAGATTCAAATATCTTCCCATTTCTGTCTGAAGAAAACATATAAGTGACGAAGCACAACGAAAATTCTGTCTCAACAAGAGCGTGTCTCAGATGGTTCGACGTTTCCGCTTTGTATTCGTCAGTCTCAGGGAATATAAATGTTTCTCTGACGTATACATCTGGAAACACAAATCATCGTCACCGCCACAGCCCTACGTCCCACAAAAGTTTGGGGTGGGTATTTAGAAATGTTGCTGCTTATAGGGTTAATGAGGAAAATGTAAAGGGATTACTGACCGTGACCGTGCAGCTGGAATAACATCAAACACAGCCCCAATCAGCAAGAGAGGCATCGTTACTCACAGAATCAAAACGTGTGACGGACTACAGATCATCACTGTGCAGCTGAGACGAAGGAAAACAGATCCAGGCAACAAGAAAAGCATCGATATCCTTAAGATCAATAACTGTAAAAGGAATATTGATCGCTACAGCTAGAACTACAAGAAACACCAAGGAAAAAAAGGAAAAAAAGAAATCTTCTTGTGCCTCCAGCGGGAAATTATACCTTTTTTTTTTTTCGGCTACAGAGTTACTGAAGAAAATGGCACAGAACAGTAATTTAAAATTCTCCGTCTCCTCCTCCCAGAATATCGACTTTTTTTCTTTTTGCTAAGGCAGAGTAAAGAACTTTTTCTTTTCTGTCCTTGTCTTCCCTACCTACCTTCTTCGGAAAATAACCCTCGGTCACCTTTAAGAAAGTGAAGGTGCAACGAGGCGGCGCAAGAGTGTAAGGACAACAGATGCAGATCTTTGCTTCTTAACATCCTTCAACCCGAGGGCGTCACTGCTCTGAGTGTCTAAAACAAACTCAACCCCTTCAATACAGGCGGTCTCCTCTTAGCTGAACAAAATCCTCTGGTAGTAATAAGAAATAGAGTCTGGTGTTGGCAATAAAACAAAACTTGTAGCGGTATAAACAATAAGAATATATCGCCTTCAGAGTGACAAGGTCCTTTATAAATTTGAATCTTGTTATGTTCAAAAGAATTTAATTATGCTCAGGGACTCTTTCCGTACTGTAGGGATTAGGGATTAGGTATAGCTTTCATTATCCTAAATCCCTTTGCTATGAGAAGCCTCCCAACATAAATAAAACCATCTGGGGGTAGGGGGATTAACACGACTCTTACGTCATCAATATAATGGGGATTAAAGGCGTCACGGTACTGAAGGGAGGGCAACGAGGGGTGTCCCGGAGGTCTTAGGTGTCCTAATCCCAAGTAAGACGCTGATGCCAACGATAATGGTAACAGCGGTACTTCAGACCTAACTCTTCTTTGTTATCACACGACGTCTTTGCACATATTCTTGCTATAGTTCTGTCACATTAAACTGCCCGAGATTTTCGTCTTTTTGCAGTTTATTTCACGTAACTCAGTGGCAGAAAAAAAAAAAAGATACTACGCTTCTATTCTTCCAATGGTTCTGTTACATTAAACTGGCAAAAATTTTCGTCTTTTTTGCAGTCTGTTTCACGAAACTCAGTGGCAATACTACGGTTCTGCATCTTTTTCCATAGCACTTCTTCGTGACTACAATCATATTTCAGTGTTATTAAACAGCAACAACTTTACATTCACGATGGGTAGATGACACCTTTGGGCCAGGTTAGAGCGAACCGAATGTAAGTCCAGCTAATTATATTCAGGTGAGTTCAGGTGAGGAAAAGGGGTTAGTACCGAAGAGGTTAATGAAGGCTACACCTAAACCTTCCAGTTCGAACAGTCTCTCCTAAGCTGAATAAAATCGTTTGGTGAGAGCAGGAACAAAACAGAAAAGACGTCATTGTACTGAAAGGATTAGGGGTCTCAGCTGTAATAATCCTGGACATAGCTGTAGTAATCCTAAATCAGAAGCAGGTGCCAACGATCATGGTAATGGGGGTACTTCAGATGTAACTCCTGAACCTTTATACTGGGAAAGAGTCATCCTGAGGAGAATCACATCGCTTGGTGGTAGCCGGAAAACGACGGGGGGAAAAAATCATCACTGTAGCGCAGAGGTTGATGGAATTTCCTTTTTATAACTTCAGGCACAGAGGCACATCTTCAGGTAAACAGAACCCCTTGGAGGTTGTCCGTAAAGTGTCATCGATGTAAAGGAGTACAAATATAAGGAAACAGCATCGAACTTAGTGGTCCTTTCTTGGCTGTTTGTTAGAGAAAATACCTTATCTAATTTCAGTCGTAGAAGATAAGGGTAGGAAAGCAGGAAGGGAACTACACTCCTCACAAATGTGCTGGTCAGTATTTCGAATTTGAACAGAACATTTTACTTTCAAGGAGTCATCACAAGCTTGTCGACACGCACTTGTAATCTGACGGTAAATTTGACGGTGAAACTACATGCTTGCCAAATTACACACACACACACACACACACACACACACACACACACACACACACATGCTTGATAACATTAGTATCTAGATCTATATATAGTTACAGACATTTCACAAAGGAGAAAGAAATATATGCCGTAGAAATAGCTTAGGAACATTCAGATGGAGCTCGTGTGTGTGTGTGTGTGTGTGTGTGTGTGTGTGTGTGTGTGTGTGTGTGTGTGTGTGTGTGTGTGTGTGTGTGTGTGTGTGTGTGAGAGAGAGAGAGAGAGAGAGAGAGAGAGAGAGAGACAGCGTTTGCGTTTGGTATTCTGTTTTTCTCTCTCTTTTTATACCTGGAAACGCGGTGGTAGAGGCAACAGCAGCAGAAGCTTTGAGTAATATTAGTCATTATTCATAAGGACACGCAAGCACTCCGGTGTAATTAACCTGTCGGCGGCACACACACACCATCACGAAGGGAGGGACAATGCCTGAAGGAGGGATTCACAAACGGGTTTACAATTTTCTCATCGCAACCGTACATGAAAGCATCTTAATCCTTCTTGTAGCTCTCATCTTTTTTTTTTTTTTTTTTTTTTTTTTTTTTTGAGAGGAGGGACACGAGACATCGGAAGATTCTAGTCCGCTTTCGCTACCCGTTTGCAAAAATAACCTTACATGAAGCAATGATTTCCGTTTGGTAACTATTGGTAACTAAGATTTATAACTGCTGAAAAAACGTGAGGTATGGAAAGATTCTACACTAAGTCTGTCCTTCAGCAAACCAGGCAATACATAGCAGTCATTTCCGTCTAGTAAGTATATATGTTTTTGTGTGAAGCAGCCTATGTTCCTCTGCGAAAATAAACAATAACGAGTAATAATTTTCCTTTCATAACTAAGACTTGCTGTTATTGGTGGAACATGAGACATTGGAAGACTGTACTCTCCTATCTTGTCCTTCTTAAAGCCAGTTCATAGTTACGACAGCGAATCAACCGTAAGTCTATCTGTGAATCCACCTTGCGGCCAACGCCACCTGTGCAGACGGGCGGCATTTACAAGGGACGTTAATTACAAGCCCACATGTTTCTCTGGCGGCAGCGTAATGGCCATGATATATCTACACAACAACATGATTACAGTTGTTATATATCTTTACCGCTGTGAATAAAAGGGAGAAGTTTACTTGGTTCGTTTGACGCAACTTTCATGCACTGTGCATTCTGAAAACGTTACATCATCATCATCATCTTCCTGACACCTTTTGTCATCTAAAAATGGGGTGAGGTAGGATTCGGAAACAAGGGAAGAGAAAATAGAAAACTGGGAGATTTTCGTCAGCAAGTCCAGTAATATGACCTAGACACTCATTCACACTTTTATTCAACATACTCGTTCGCACTTTAGTCAACACATTCACACTTTATTCACCCCCCCCCCTACAAATAGCCTACCTGTTCCACTCTCCGAATAAATAAGAGAGTGCACAAAGGATATTAACTTGGCAACCAATCTTTTATCTCCTCTGTCATTCTGGTATACAATACATATATAATAAATAGGCCACCTTGAGGTCTACTGCTTACAGCGCCCCAGTCCGAGTAACGGCGGAGCATAGGTTCAGTCCCCAAGAGTTGACTAGAGAGTTCATCATGTAATGCCACCATGGAAAGTAGATTAGTTGCGTGTAAATACGACAGCTATGCCTCGCGTCTCTAAGTTTGGAAAGGTGTAAGGAAGGATTAGGTGTTTCTCTTTCATTCATTCTTTCTTTCTTTTTCTTTCTTCTTCTTCTTTATTTATTTATTTTTTTTTTTACCTTTTCGGAGGAAGGTGTGTTCAAGAAAGTAAGCACGCGGCACTATCAAATACCCAGCATCTCGTGACGCACGTAATAATGACGCTGAACACATTCTTATTCATCACAATTACAAAACAAACATCCCTTGCACCGACAACTTTAATTATCAAGGGATGCCTCGGATTAATAATAAGTTTCATAAATGCAGAGACGTTGTAAGCTTATCTACTGATGCCTCGGATTAATAATAAGTTTCATATACGCATGGACAACGTCAGCCTCTCATGCACACGGAAAATTCAATTAACCAACGCCCCGGTAAGCCTGGTAAGATGCCGAGTCAATAGATTGCTAATAAACCTGGGGCCTTAAAGGGAACCAGGAGTCGCGCGCCGCCTCAAGTATTTTCCAATCTCTATCAGTAATGGCAGGGGGCGCGGGAAGGGGCAGGGCGTCATTAGTACCGGTACATCCCCTCCCCAATACCCTCCTGTGATCCTGGGGAGTGGGAGAGGACAGTATTCTGGGTGATACAGGTTCCAAGCTACTCTTCCTCAGCCATTTGTTCTGCACAGTTTATCTCATTACTTTTCATTTGTTATTGATGCAAACTTTGTCGGTACTAAAAATATATATTTCTAACAAACTAAATACATCAGGGTCTAACAGGCATACTAAACCGCCAACTATATATTGCTACAAAGCCTCTTCTGTCACGTATAAAACGGCCCTGAGTGTCTGCATTTATCATCGAGGCCCTATGGATTAATCGCCCTTCAGAACACATAAAATGCGGCTTAAACGTGAGCAATAAAGCTGCTCATGTAAAGCGTGTGCAAACCAACCGCTACAATTCCTACATATCCTGGGGAGGGATTCACAAACACACCTAAGATCGATTTCCTTGTAGTAACTTAATTTGTTTCCGAAGGAGAAGCAAGAAATGACGGGGAGATATTGCACTTTCTTCTCCTTGTTCTTCCCACAGAAAATAATAAACATACGACAATATTCTCTCAGTGACCTTTTTTTTTTTTCTGTAGGAGCAACAGGACACATGAAAAGACACTGCACTTTCCTTTCCTTACCCTTCCTGGAAAAAAAATACCTAGTAATAATTTCCCCTTCGTAACTAAGATATCTATTTGTAGGGAGAAGAGGAAACATGGGAAGGAACTGCACTCCCCCTCCATTTTTCTTTTTCTTTTTTTTTTTTTTTGTCGTTCCTGCAAAACAATTCATAGTTACAACTAAAAATTAATAGTGAGACGCTGCAAAAACAAATAATAAAGATCATACTAAAGATTGAAAATGAACTATAAACCGCTGCAATAATAACAGTGATCACATTTACAACCGGGAATCGAACGTGTGTATGTTCGTGCATCCGGCCCTACCTGTAACGCAAGGGGCCCGGGAGGCTGGATATCCGCGCTGTTCCAATTCCGATAGTTTAATTGGATGCGGCTTGTGGCAGTTTGTACGAGTGAAGGACCCTCAGCCAGCAGGGGATCGACAGGCCCAATTTTACAGCCTCGCCAGGACGCCAACGGAAAGGGGATTAAGTTGTTCAATCCCCCGATGTCAATTCATACTATTACTGCCATCAACAGACGATTTTACTGAACTTAGGACAAATATCTAGTATACTTGTTTCACTGTGACTTGGCCCGGCTTTTCGTCCCTTTGCTGCTTTTTTTCACATACCTCAGTGGCAGAAAAAGACAGTGCTACATCTCTACATGTTTTCCATAACACTTCTTCGTGTCTAACACCATAATGTAGTGCTAATCAACTGTTACGGCTGAGCGTTTAAAATGGAGAGACGGCAATTTCACACCAAGTTCGGATAAAATAAATAAAGTGAGAAGGTTAACCATGGATATAACTCCTCCACTTCCAAAAGTCTCTCCTAAACTGAGCAGACTTGTTAAAGGATAGGAAAAATCAAAAATATAATACGTGACTGCGGTGATGAGGTAAACCCCAGCCACCCGATAGATTGGCATGGGTGACGGGCAGGAGGCAGTGACTGATGAGGGCTGGGGAGTTGTGTGGCTCTTGGCCCTCACACACGCACCGATGAGAAACTGCCGCGCGGAATTTGGCCATGGCAGGTTATCAAAAGTGGGGTTCACCACGAAAGTTAAAAGTAACTCCGGTACATTTAGAACAGAGCGTAGGTTAAAGTTCTTCACTGAAGGGTAACCCTTAGATATACCACAGGATATTCAGTGTACGGTATAATAAATGTCGAATGAGTGTTGAACTGGATACGATAAAAAATACTATTAAAGGCTGTCAGTATTCCATAGGGTGGCAAGATGATCTTAACACAGCTACAATATACCCATCATTGTAACATGATAAACTCTATGGATCTGTTGATCTGTTTTTCTTTATTTGAATAACAATGTATGCTTGTATGTTTTGACTCTTACCCCATAAAAATCTTTAAAAGGATCCCCCCCCCCCCCAAAAAAAAAAGGAAGACATATGGGGGCATCTGCGCAAAGAAAAGCTGTACCAGGTTTGAGGTAAACTGGTGAAGAAATTAATGAAAGGCACTAAACTGAAAATTCTATGGAAGAAAGGTGATGAGAGAAGAAAGTGATCAGTCATATTATGCTCTCCATCACAGTGTGGATACCATAATTATGATATGTGGTAAAAATTGTTTTATCGGAATAGATGGATATCAAGATAGATAAACAGATACATAGAATGACATATTCGGACAGAAAGACAGACAGATATAAGAAAATTATTTATTTGCAGTTTCCTGTAACTGATTATGATTTTTCTCTCCATGTCTGTATATTCCCACCGGATATACGACGGTAAAATAGAGGGATGGATATTTGCCCCATCATTATGCACACTTGCCATCGTCGCAGGTATCAGAATAATAACAGAGGAGGGCAAAATGTGGGGGTCTCCATGTCGGTCCCAGCACCCACATTTTCCTCAAACTTCAATGATCCGCCTGTTTCCAAAGTTTACTTTATTTTATATTTTTTTACCACTGAGGATCAAAATATCCAGTAACTAACAGGAGAATATTCCCGGAGTTAATATTTCCCCATGACGTCCGTTCGTCGAGACACATACCTTTAGGTTTCACTTCAGTCTGGCACAATACAAAGTAGTCCATATATAATGCTCCTCTTTCACTCCGCTATGCGATGTCTCATGTGTCTGGGTACACTTTTACTTATTTACGAACAGAGATAATTCTCAGGGGCGAAGGGATAACCCTTGTGATCACCTGATTGTATCCTCCTCCTCCTCCTCATCATCACTGACGTCGCCGTATTAAATGTAAATTCGTGAGGGACAGTACACCTTTACCTAATTATCAAGAGAGATAATTTCCCCGGGTGAAAGCATTAACCCCTCGTGATAACCTGGGTACACCTTCCCCTAATTGCTCCCCGCTGCTAATGGAGACTCGCCACCCTAACGCAGAGTTAGGTTTGCCATCAACAACGTTAATTTAGTCGGAACGGGTGGCGTCTTGTTTACTATTCTTACCTCCAGATGATTTCACTCGAGTTAGGAGAAAATCTTCGAACGCAAGAGGTCGTGTACAGCATTGAGTGACTCCTTCAATATGGTGGTTTCCTATATATATTTTTTTTTTATAATTCTTACGATCTCTATACGATTTTAGGAGCCACGTTCGAGCTGAAGAGGTTATATATAGATTTCCGAAACCTGTTCACCACAAAATGTCTCCCTTAAAAAGAAAAATGTCGTCTGAAGGTAGCCAGAGCAAACAATATCATCGTACTGAAGGGGCTAACTCCTTCACTACCAATATATTTTCTAAGCTGAATAAAATCGTCTGGGGAAAGCGAGGTTAAAATGATAAAAGCGTCTTCGTAGTGATGGCGTTAACCTAGTCGCAAAGGTTTATTGAATTTCTCGGAGTGGCACGTAAGGTTGAGAACTTAGAGAACTGTACCGAGAGAGATGAAACTTTACCGTAATGATGTGTGCCCCCGTGGACTGACTCGAGGTGATTTGCTTACCTATTCTTTATGATGACGTCTTTTATATTTTACTCCTGATACCGCATGATACGGCAGAGAAGTTTTTGCAGATGGCTCAGTCATATGGAAAGAATGGATGCAGATAGGGTGGTGTAACTGGCGTGTGGCATTTGAGCATGGAAGGAGTAATGACAGGCCATGATGGTGGATGATACGGTAGGTCAGTGTGTGAGCAGAGTCATTATATAATATGTAGTACAAAGCGTCTTATTTACACAAAACATCTTAAAGAACGATAATATAGAAACTCCATCATATTAAAGGAGAACCAGAGGAGTGACACAAGGTTTTCTTTAACTACGTGGCTTAGTGCAGGATTTAGTGGTGGTTCTGAATACTCCGTGAAATATATAGTGATTAATAATGTTTTGATGATAGGTGAGTAGTTGACGGCACAGAGGAGTTCAAGGAAGTGTATTTAATGTGATGCCAGTCAAGCCTCATTATCAAGGAGGAGAAAATGCTAAAATGTTTTACTCCCTCGGGGTGTGTGTGGGTGGGTTGGTGTGCATGAGTGATGTATGTGGGTGTGTATGAGTGATGGCTGTGTGCGTGCGTGGGGGGAGGGGAACTGTGTGTGTGTGTGTGTGTGTGTGTGTGTGTGTGTGTGTGTGTGTGTGTGTGTGTGTGTGTGTGTGTGTGTGTGTGTGTGTGTGTGTGTGTGTGTGTGTGTGTGTGTGTGTGTGTGTGTGTGTGTGTGTGTGTGTGTGTGTGTGTGCCCTTTTTCCACCATCTCCGCGGTGCGTTGCCTGGTGATGAAGCGTTGAAATAAGTGCGTCTCCTGTCAGCCACGCAGTAAAATTAATCTATATACAGCATATTAGAGTGCGTTATCGGTTTCTGTTACGAGGGGAATAAAGTCTCGCGTGTCAGGTGCGTGATTTACGAGGAAGGGGGACACAACATATATTAGGTACTATATCCTGAGGGGAAAAAAAAAGGGAAGGAAAAATGAGGAAACACTACTAAACATATATCACATATATAAGGTAGTAACTGCTGAAAAAAGATGCATGCCTCATCTTCCCCTTCTTTCAATTTAGTGTTACGTGATTCTTCTAGGAGTTCTGCATTACCGAGCTTGGTGTAATTTGTGCAAGGTAAAGAAATTCACATTAAATACACAGTGAAATCTGAGTCTTTTCAATCTTCAAATACATGAAGAAGAATACGGCGATAAGTCAAAAAAATGACTGGCCCGGGTAAGAAATACTTCCTACGTGAGGGACATGCACAGGGGGAGGAAATCCAACATGGAGTGGGAATATACAAAAGGATAAAATTCAGCAGCGGGGCAAACTGGCGTGGCCTCTGATATCTGGGGGAGGGTGGCCCATTCTCGCCTTGCCTCGACACGTGACACCTCAACCTGATGGACGAGAATGTACAGGCACAACTTTTTGGCCCTCTATGATTTTTTTTTTAATGTGTCGGTCTACATTTTTTAATCAAACACCGTGACTAAAGTGAATTTTGTGTATATCTCTAAATTCCTATACATTATGAACATCTGGAATCGAATAAATAACTGATTCGTATAATGATTTACAAATTCCTGTAGTCATGAATAAAATCATGTTCTAGGCCGTAATAATAATGTTCAAATGTGACATATTGTGCTTTTCACGGATGGTTATTACTGCCTCTGAATTTTAATAAATGATGACAATTTAGTGCCGAGTTATATATACACAGCAATTTAATCGTACGCATAACGATTATAAACACAATAAATATTAATATAGCACTGACCCCGTGTAGTTTATATTCCTCACAGATTTATTTTTGCGATGAAATTCATTTTGAGCGCGAGAAGGAGATTACCTGCTGAGAGTTGGGTCAGGGTGATTTGTTGACAGTCGAGCTGATATATATGTTTACATTTAATCTACCTTTCGACCTTGGTATCTATTTATCAATCAATCTCTATCTATCCAAGCCTCCCCATCACCACATCTTCCCGCAACTCCAAGCCTTTCTGTCATCACTTCCTCTCACCATTCCAAACCACTCCTTTCCCATTTACTTCACACCTCTCTTTCACCTCGCCCTGTTCATTTTACCTTCATCCACACAGGAAGGCAATCTCAGCTTTCAGTCCATCGGGTTCACGCTTAGGCCGAGCTGATTCAGGGACCACAGTAACATCAACAACATCCATCTTATAGTCGCCCACCACAACCAAATGAACGACCAGGCAGCTGAAGTCAGTCTGCTAGGGGAAGCGAGGTAAAGGTCAGGTTGGGAGGGAGCGAAGGGAGGAGGAGTACCGCCCAGAATTTCATTAAAACTTAACATACAAAAATGGTGATCGACCCCCACGGATATTGGCCGCTTTCACCCCTGGCTGTGGCGCCCCAGAAGTCAGCCGATAAAAGTTCAGACAATGCCGTTTGTTGGTAGCTCCTTATTGGTGATCGGCTCGGCATTTTACGGTGGCCGCCTTGGTAAGCAGCTGGAATAAAAGTCAGTTCGTCCATTTCCACAAACTCGGAATAAAGGAAGCCTGGTTGATTTCCACGTGGTTGGTTTTCAGGTTTATAGAGGTCTTTAAACTCCAACCCTAGGAACGCATTCTCAACTTGTCTTTCTCTAGCTAACGTTATGTTTCCTTGTTGTTTAAGCAAGAGAAGAAACATAAGGCCGAGGGTCTGCAAAAATTGTCCCTTTAGAGCATGTGAAAAAAAAAAAAATCAAATTCCAATACTGCGTTTGTCTCAAGAGCCAGGGCACACTGCGTTTCATACACTGGAGGTCATAAGCAATGGGGAAAGACGACTTTCTGAACGAATAAATGGAGACACTGCAAACTCATCACTAAAAACAAATGCTGGAAAAAAAAAAAAGCGTGTGGTGATATCAAGTATGGAATATATGATCCTCCATCTTCTTACTCATCTTCTTACCAAATGACTGCCACCATGAAATAACCGCCATTGTACTGAAGAAGCGTATACAGATCTCTCGAAAGCTGGATAAAACCGTCTCGAGTAAGCGAGAATAAAATAAAAGACGTTATTACTGACGTCCACAAGCCGATGGGGTAAATAATTCTCATCTGTATTACTGACACCAACATAACCAACATTTCAAAGACACAGATAACAATCGAGGGACTATGAAGGCTTAACACATAAAATAATTAAGAAGAAATTCCATGCCATGCCAAGGAGAACACGACCACGTCAGCAAGAAAAATCTATCGACAACTCTGAGATAAAAGTAAACAAGTGTGTTAAGCAACGTTGGGTCTGGTTAGTACTTGGATGGGTGACCGCCTGGGAACACCAGATGCTGTTGGCATCCCTACGTGTCAAGTGGGGTTGGTGGAGGATCAGTGCCCCTCCCTGTAAAACAATTAACTCTAAGCCCTTGACCACCCCGTTTGGGATACATGGCGTCTGGCAATGGATGGATGGAAGTGTGAGATCCTCGTTCTCCATGCCCCCTAACTCACCCCAGCCAAAATATGTATTGACAACTTTATAACATACGAAGAAACATGAATCCACAAACTTCCAGCCAAAACATGTATTGGTAAGTCTAAATAAGCGAACAAACAAGGCCGCCTAACTTATCTCACTGAAAACATGCGTCAGTAAGTCTAAATTACATAAATGATCCCCGGCTCAAACGTATATTGGCAAGTATAAAACAAACAGTGGCATGATGCTAGCTCACCCACGCACCTCAAACTTATTCCTACTCTAAACATTTAAGTTTACAATATGCAAACAGTCCCCAGTCCAAATATAATCTATCTATCTATCTACCTACCTATCTGTAGTTAATTTCAGACGCCTTAATCCAGGAAGGGGTGTACTATCAATCTACCTATCTATCTATGGTTAATTTCAGACGCCTTAATCCAGGAAGGGGTGTCCAATAAATGAATCGTTTCCATGGCACCCCTTCCTTCGTTACTATCCTGCCTTCTCTCCATCTCATACCGTCCCTCCCACGTATCCCTCTATAGCTCATTCCTCCATCTCATCCTTGTTCTCCCTCCTCCCCTTTCCCTTCCTCGTCTCCATCTCACGCACACACACTCCCCCAGTCTATATCAACCAGAAAAACATAGTCCAACAAACAGAGGGTATGATGCTGGCTCCCCCAAGCCCCCTAACTTCCCCCAGGCAAAACTATTGTTGCGAAGTGCCGGGACCGTGAAGCAGAAGTTGGGCCCATTGTTGCTAACTTTTATGCATTTCAGAATTGGCCCTGGTTTTGTCTCTTGAATTCAGCCGATACTTTCCCTCTCCCACATTAGCATAACTGTCTATCCATATGTCTTTCTCTGTATGTCTATCAAACAGTCGATATTCAACTGTCTTTTTATTATCTGAATCTATCTATGTTACTGTCTCTTAGTTTATATGTTTATCTGTCTACTTAACTATCCATCTATCTACCTATCTGTCTGTCTGGCTGTCAGATGTCTAAAGCCACACCGTGTGAGTTGTGCCCTAGACAAACAACACCTAGCGACATAAAGCAAAAACACCCGCGCTAATACCATTTTATTGCATGTAGTCAGTATGGACGCTATGTACTGGTGCCCTGGTGTTGACGTGAAGTTGTACAGTACCTAGGGGACTGCTGGGCCTCAGGAAACGGACTATCAAACCTATGTCCGAGTCGTCCGCGCACTTCGAGACTTCGTAGATGATAGGTTACAAAAAGACGGAACTAAAAAAAACTCTGATCTCTTATGGGCCCCCAGCTACCTTGTATCTTAAGTGTTCCTTTTGCTGTCTCGTCTGTAGTCAAGTAAGTTACATGCATTATTAGAGCAGTTGTTTTCTCAAGAATTTAGCGGCCACTTTCAACCGCATAATGGCATTAATTCTTCTCTGTCACTTCCCTTCCGGCTGTACTCGTGTTACACGCTATGCTCTCTGGCTCACTGTAAAGAACACCAAGAAACATTTTTACGCAGTGAAATATTGCAGTTGTTGTGTAAAGAGTTCAGCAGTTCCAACTCTGCATACAATCACCTCAAATTGTTACTTCTGTTACTGTAATCTAATGTTATTTTAAGGTTTGTATGCTGAGCATGGCTTAACTCTGATAATAAAATAACTCTTGATGTACTTTATTTTGTCGTCATAACCAGTGTGTTGTTATTCTGCTTAATTCAGCACCCTCTTTCCTAAATACACCGCAACCACTCAATGTCTTTTACTAACCTACGATTGTATCATATTGCTATATGCTGATCGGATCAAATGACGAAGCACTGTGCACACCAGTTGAAACAGCTGGTGCATCTAGTAACTGCCCACTGCTTCTGATTTCAGTATCAAAGTTTTTACAAATATTCACATAAACTCGCCCCCGTATCCCACAGTTTCGTGTTATAATTTGGCTCAGTGAACTTAGCACAGTATATTTTGAACAAATATTCGATGCAGGGTTTCTGGATCACATAACTGCTATCTACAGCTAAATTCCTAATAAAGACGGTGTTTTCTAACTTAGGAGAACTCCCTAATAGAGACTGGGTTACGGAGAGGTCTCTGTTTCTTTACTTACAGAAAGCCTTCTCTGAAATACGTATAGATATTAGTGCGTTAGCCTGAACCTCTACTTGACGGGGTAACTCTTTCATTGTTGACGTCTTTTACACATGTCTCTGCTACCATACAGTTCCACTCAGCTTAGGAGTGCATTCTAAATGAAGATGTTAAATGAAGCCTTCATTAACACTCTCCACAGCAAGAGGTCTTCTTTAAAATGGATCAAATAATCCAGAAGTACCAAGCATAAACATAATAACAGATAATCGTTCTGAAGGGGGTTATACTCCTCTTCAGCACTGCCGTCCATCTGCGTCCCAGTGCTACAGGCTGCAACATTCTGCCTGAATGCAAATGGCGCTGCATACACTTTTTATGCATTTCATAACTGGCTTTTTTTGTTGTTGTTGTTTTTGTTGTTGTCCCGACTCAGCATCTTCATTTCTGCGCAAAGCAGCATTAACTTTTTTTTTTTTCTGACTTTCTTTACTACGGTATTTTAAGCCATCTTTGTGACTGCTTATGTTAGATCATCTTGCCACCACCAGACAATTTCATTCATCTTAGAGATGACTTTCCGACTGTACAACTAAATCACAGCGGTCTTTAATGTTTACACATGTTGATGTTTTTCCATAGTTAATATTCTCGTTTGGTGACTGCGCGACGGACATTATATATATATATATATATATATATATATATATATATATATATAACCCCTTACAGATTGAAATATTGACTAGTTTTGCTCCTGCCTGATGATTTTATCCCAGTTAAGGATTGGCCTCTGGTACTCTGTGATAAAATAGTCTCTCTAATAACAAACTACTGACCACGGCAACCTTATTTATTGATTTTTGCTACATCCAGATGATTTTATTCAGCTATGGATTGGCCTCTCATCTTTCAAAATGCTGTAACTTGATCATTTACACTGGAATATGTTAAGTTTAGAATCAGTACCTCTACCTTCATTATTCTGCGATCTCATCTCTGACAATGACTGTTCCCAGTACCGCACAAAGCTATTACTCTAGGCGCAATAAATAATGAACGTGACCTCATGCAATGCGGAGCTGACTTTACATATTTCAGCGTCCATTCCGGAATATGAATTGTTGAAGGCTTTCGTCTCTACCTTCTGACTTTCATCTCCGGATCTGCGCTGCTCTCTGGTGCATCCACTCTACCGTTTCTACTCTGACTTGGTCTCAAACTGCCATTTCTCCATCATGAATACTCACTTGCAACGACAGATTTACAATGGAATTTGATGCCAGTCATAATAAAGTTGTGTACAAAGCATACAGTGCTACAGTATCGTCTTAGTCTGCCAGTGAGCTACGTAAAATATGCTGCAGCAGGAAAAACATCTAGACCAAGTTAAGGTAAAAGAACTATAGTACAGTATATTACAATATATACAGTGTGTGTATATATTTTATTATTTTCAGCACTCTTCTATAAGCCTCAGTAAAATATGTCCTCATAGTTTCTAGTGGGGCGCTCTTTCCGAATCAACCTCATCTCGACACACACTTAACGTGACCTCGCCTGTGCCTGTGACCTCCACCTGCATATCCCAGCTCCACTCTTTGACTCATCTCCATCACAGAACAAAATGCAAATTGGTTCGGCGAAAAACAAGCGTCCCGGGAGCCAGATTCCAACCCCCTCCCTTAAACCCTCCCTAACCCCCCCTCGTCCCCCTTCCTAACCCCGTCCTAATCCTCCCCCTCCCCGTGCCACAATTTCCAACCCGGCCAACTGAAGCTGATCTCATCGAACTGATTCCCCGTAACGAGGTGGATTGCGTGCCTCGTCGCTCAAATGGCCTGTGTTTTTATGCTCGCTGTTCTTTAATCTGTTGTTGACCCGATAAAATGGTGGTCTTTTCGGCTGTTGTACCTTTTATAGGATTGTGGACGTGTGTGTGGGATGACGTGAAGGGAAGAGGGAGAGGAGGGGGAGAGGGGAGACAGGAGAAAGGTTGGGGAGAATTTAGAGGGATGGGAGAGTAAGTGGGGGTACTGAGGAGGAGTAGAAAGCTCGGGAGGGTTGACGGAGGCTGAGGATGAGGGGAAATAGAGGGGATGGCTGGGAGGGGTGGCTGATGGAGAGGGGTAACAGGGGAGGGGGGGTTGTAGGAGACGGTGGAGTGGCAGGTGTGGGGTACTTGAGGGAGAGGGGAGAGCAGGGGGGGCGGTATCCTTGGGAGAGGGAGGAGTAGGGTCAGGGTCGGGGGGGGGGGGGGGGGGGCGGTGGGAGAGGGTGGAGTGCGGGGGTGTATCAGGGAGAGGAAATTTGTTTGAAGAAGCGTATTGTACTGAAGGATTAATTGGAAAAAGTCAACTGATTCCGTAAGCTTCTCAAAATCGAGGAATAATATTGCAAAAGTCAAAGTTGATATTTCATTACTCATTCGTATTTCGTAACTACTTTGGTAATGTAATTCTCACTCGGTCTGCCTGCAGTTCCTCTGATGCTCTTACCACGTTTTCTCTCTCTCTCTCTCTCTCTCTCTCTCTCTCTTGCAGGTAATACCAAAAAGAACCTCACACTGCAAGATTCATGTGCCCGAATGTCCTTGTTGTTCACCTATTATTTTTATATCCTGGCTCTTGTCGGATGTTTGTGATTTATTTTCCTTTTATATTTAGTCGTTCTTGTCAACAGTTCGATAATTGCTATACCACTTTTTTCCGTCCATTATTGCTCATTTACTCCGTATAACTCTACTCTGAGGGAAACAGGTTTAGGTTTAGGTGGGGGGTGGGGGTTATTTATTCACTGGCTATTTCAGGCTTTCATTCACCCATTCCGGCACTTTATACCCTTCCATCAACATAAAAAACTTGATATTGGCCGCGTTAAGAGCACAAGTTGGATAAAGTTTGGTTTGACGGGGAAATAAGCAACTTCCCTCAGGCTTTGACGTGGATTATTCTTCATTTATAGCCAACCAGTTTAGCGTTATCATGTCTTTTTATCTTTTCCGCCCACACAATTTTATCAAGCGAATTAACTCAACTCCAGAACTGAAGAGTTGAATGAGGTCATCTCCCACTCTTTCAGTTCCAAAATATTCATCTAAGAAGAAGAATTACGTCTGGAGATAGCAGGAAAAAATACGTGGAATTTTAATCAACTCCATCACTGAAGGCGCTGAATAAGGTCATGTCCTGCCCATCCAGTTACCAAATTATCTCCTATGAAAATTAAATTCATCTGGAGACACCGAGGATAAAAAATATGAGAGTTCCCTTGGCTGGCAGGGTTAAGAGCACGGGTGAGGGAAAGTTTTGGCCAAGAACTGGCTTCGTAATCAATGACTTCACTTCCTTGGCCTTGAAGTTTGCTGCTGCCTAATATTTTACCTATTCAGCCAGGGAACGTGAATTTACTTTACATCTGCTACCTCTACACGACTTACATTCAACCTGAAGACGCGAAGACAAATAACTACTGACTGCAAGGTAAACAGGGACTTAGAAAAATAACAGTAATTACTATACTAAGTTACACTCATTAACACAACACAAACAAGTCGTAAATAATTCACACACACACACACACACACACACACACACACACACACACACACACACACACACACACATACACACACTTATATAAATGAGATACCAAATGGGACCTGCTTGTCTCAGGTGGAGGAGGTGATTTGGTGGGAAGATAAGGGACAAGCGTTTTCAAGAGAGGTTTGTTATGACACTCGGGGCGACCTCATGAATTTTAAGAGGATACGCAAGGACACACAATTTGACGGTAAATAAGGTAAGGTTATTATCTACTGCCTGGGCTATTACATTTTGCGTGGAATAATATGCGCATGTCCTTCCGCATTCACACACGCACTCAACGAACGGGCACGCACGCACACACACACACACACACACACACACACACACACACACACGTCTACTCTCACGCAAAAACAGACGCATTTCCCAAACAAACACCCACTCCCATAAATTTCTCACTACGCAATCACCTACACACCTCCCTTAATATATTGCTGTATCATCCTTAACCCCCTCACACACACACACACACACACACACACACACACACACACACACACACACACACACACTCCATAAACTATCTGATTTCGCATAAACACTCATACATCATACAAACAAATGCACATGTTCTCTATCTAACTATCTATCTATCTATATGCACACACACACACACACACACACAACTCCCTGGAACGTAGGCATGTCCCTCATAACTACAACTAGAAAGCTGCACGTACATAACCCATAAATATCACACACCCACGCCCACACACACACCCACACCCATACACACACACACACACACACACACACACACACACTGCATATTCACGTGCATAACATTTCCCCTATCTGCCTCGCTCTGTATTTTAATTGTCTCATCAACCGAGTGTGGCAAATGAAATGAAGTGCTAGCAAAATAAATCTTTCTCTGTGTGTTCTGCAATACTTTTCTGGATGACCATGAAATAAAATACTCTTTTTAATGGAGAAAATACAAATAATATTACAGACTCGGTTTCGTAATAAGTTTCGCCCATATACAAAAATAAGACTATGTTGATTCTAAAATGAGAAACTGTGAATATTCCATCGTAATGTGATTCGAATTACTGACCTGTTTAATATGATAGTCTCTCTTAGTTCCGCCTGTCACCTCCATTTCCCAATATCCCCAACTCAGCTGCTCATTACCCACCACATTCATCACTTTACATTCCAACCTAATCTTACTCCTGGGACTCTCTTTGGCCAGGAAAAAAAACTATATTCCCCTGATTCATGATTCCCCAAAATGAGTTATCCTTTCCTGATCCGTCCACGCTTGACTTACAACTGCTCGGTGGCCTCACTGCGAATTATGAACTGGACTCTGAGATTCCTACCTTAATATTCCCAGTGTTTCTTTCATTATTACTTACACTACTCGTATACAGTAAACCACCACACCTAGCTCTGTTTCCTAATATTTACAGTGTTTCCTCATTATGACCTACTCCATAACCCTACACACCTTGCTGCATACCTTATATCCCAAATTCAATTCCTTGGTATTGCCTGCACTATTCCCCAGTATTTCAAGCTTCAGTTCTTAATATTCCAAGGCCAACCCTTAATATTATTGTAATTACTCTGGCCACCATTACACCTTGCTCTAATCCTAAACATAAGCTCTATCGCAGAATATTCTCCATCTCAGTCCTTAATGTTTCCAGCTTGACTCCTCCATATTCACAACTTCATCCCCCAGATTTTGAAAGTCAGTTCGTTAATGTTAAAAAATCTACTACTTAATGTTTAAAGATCCATTCTTTATAGCTTCCACGGCATTGCTCTATGGTACCATTTAACATTCCTTGTGTTTTTTTCGCAAAATTCAAGGCTACATTCCTCATTTCCGTTGAGTAACATGGCTCTTATTATGATTTTAATAATAATAATAATAATATTATTATTATTATTATTATTAACTCAGCGATATTAATCAGTTGAGTAAAGTTCCATTTTCGTAAATCCATTCCTTAATTTATTCAGTTTAATTCCATATTATTCTCACGCCGCATATTAATATTCCCAACGCCACTTCTCAGAACTCGAAACGCCACTCCCCAATAAATCCTGTTCCATTGCCTAACCCCTATCGTCAGCAAGTTTAGGAAATTATGGCATTGTACATCGAGCTGGGTGAGAACGCTAGGTGAGAGAAATTTTATGCTTGTGGCTGCGGCTGGCACATGACCACTGACTGCAAATTTTATCGAGGAATTTAATTAACCAGCCCAGCGAATGGATGTGTATTTGTAGATTATTTTTTATCCAACCAAAGGGTTTTATTCAGCTTAGGTGCACATCTTGGCAGTGAAGGGATTAATGAAGTCTACAGTATAACAAACCTCTCAAGATCCGTAAGTCTTGTAATCTCAATAAAATCATTAGGCAAAACGCAAAATTTTAACACAAACTATGTCACCTGACTAAATAAATAACAGGGCTGAATCACCCAATGCTCTTGTACCTGAATGAGCAACGAACCACCCAAACTAGACCTGAGCAAAATTCAACATATTTACCTAAGTAGAGACAGGCCCAAATTCCCACCTAATCCCTCTTTCGGCCCTCTCTCGCGGGGAAGTGGAGGAAGGGGGAGGAGAAGTAGGGAAGAAATGGGGAAGAGGGGAGGGGTAGGGGCAAGAAAAAAAATATTAACCCCCGCCCATGACTCCCCTGACTAACCCCTGCATCCCCCCATCGATCTGACTCAACTCTGCTTGCTGGCTTTATTGAGATTTACGGACCGTACCTGGATCTATTTCCTAATCACATCAGCTGGATAATGTCGTTTATATTTCATTTATACAACAACCTGGGGATTTTTTTCGGGTTTGGGAGAGACCTGTGGTAGTGAAAGGGTCAAAGAAGGTTCAATCTAGCCCCTGTTGTTCGAAAAGTCTCTCCTCTGCTAATTCAAACTCAGTCTTTATTAACATGTCACGATTTTCGCCAAGTTAAACTCTCTCTCTCTCTCTCTCTCTCTCTCTCTGCCCTGAGAAGATGAAAATACCGTATTTTCCCCTTCCCCACGATTTTCCCAGTTTGAGTAATCCGCCGCAGGAGCTAGTCACACCTGCCTTACGTCTGCTTTGGCGGCCTCACCGGGATTTATAGACCGGACTCGGGGGCCATACATCAGAGGAGGGGTTGGAGGGAAGGGTGGGGGGGCTATGAGGGCGAGAGTTATGGGCTGGCGGCGGTAGGGGGAAAAATGATAGCTTTAGATACTCCGGCCACTAAATCGCGGACCTGGATCGGCACCGGTGTATCCAGAACTGCTAAACTTGAGGGTAGGTGGGACTGTCGATGACCTAAGCTTAATCCCTCATCATCATCATTCTGTTACGTAGAGGGAAATGGGACTACCAAAGTTACAGTTATTATTATCCACTATCATTCTGCTAAATCGAGGGAAATGGGACAACCAAGAAGTAATTATTATTATCCTCATCCTATACAACTCGATTTCCGACGTGGGGGAGCAGAAGGTAGGTGACCTTTTTAAGTACCTTGCTGCACGGAATCTCTCAAGCCAGACCATTACACCGGGTAGGTGGGATATAGGAAAAAGAAGACGAAATCGTATATATCACACATAGTTTAGCTTGAAATTCTTGTCCTGCCCAATATCTTCCATGTGCAAGTTCTCTCCCTCATTTTTTTTTCTATCGTGTCAGTACTAGATTAGCAGAGAAACTTGGTAGAGACTGGCAAAGACTCTCGGCTGAGAACCTGGGCGAGCTTAACTGAGAATGTGGCAGAGAAGAATTACAGAGAAGCCTGGCCAACACTAGTACAGACTGGCAGAGAAGCCTGGCCAACACTAGTACAGACTGGCAGAGAAGCCTGAAGCCTTGCAGTCTCTTGGATCAGAGACTTGGCTCTCAGCTTTAAGACTTTCATTACGATAACGTTATGTCTATTTCATCTCGTTATCACCAGAATATCCATTACCTCTTAGGAAAGAGCTCTCTTGACAAAGCGATAACATCCATCTCCACTTGTCTCCAGCAATCCATCCACTGGAGTAATATCTTTTATTTTAATTTTACTTCCGCCAAAAGATTCATTTCACCTAAAGATGGACCTCTGACAGTGAAAGGCTGAATAACAAGTCTCCATTAATATTGTTTAGCTTGTACCATTTACTGACAAGCAATTTTCTTGATATTTGAAGAAACTTTTCATAAAAGCGGAACTCAGACATTATTAAAAAAAGAGAGAGAGGGAGTGAGAGAGGAAAAAATAACTTCGTTCCGCTGTCTTTGGTCCTTTTGCAGATCAAATGAGAAATAATTTATGGTGTAGTGAGCAATTCTTTCGGAGACAATGTTGATATTTGCTTCACTTGTTATCCAAGACTATCACATTACATCCCTGAAATGTATCTCTTCTTGCGTTTTGTCTACTGGTTTTTCTCTGCCAGCATCACTATCAGTAGGATGACAATTATACATCTCATATTTTAACTTTACAGTCGAATTGATGGTGTAGTGAGCCATTTTTACTACATATTATACGATTTTACTCAATTTAGAAGAGGCCACTCGTAGTGAAGAGTCCAGGAACGGCCTTTATGCTTTTCATTCATTCAATTGATAGAATTTGATTAATGTTAGGAGATACCTGCCATTGTGAAGTGATCTGAAGCAATCTAAATTATTATCTTCGCTAAAATGGCACTTCTTCGCACAACTTTTTGGAGAGGGCTTAAGAGGAACCTCTTATCCTTAGAGTCAAACAAAGAAAATATAGAAACAGCTAAAGAAAATGTATAAGAATATCTGCTACGCCAATACTTCATCCACTTTACCTTGACCTAAACTCACCTCTCCACCTTGAATGTTAATCGTAACTAAGATATTAACACTTGACGATGGTGCTACTCACGAAAAAATACGTTAAAGAAATTATGTAGAGCCGTAGCATTTTCTTATTTGCCACTGACCTTTAACAAGAGGTTAACACAAGAATTCGGTACAAGTCACGAAGTGCTAAGGAATGGATGCAAAGTCGTAGTAGAGTCTCATTGCATTCAGACATTCAGCTGGAAGAAGAGATTAACACTAGAATACGGCACTAGTCACAAAGAAGTCTTACGGAATGATAAGGAGTTGTAATATTGCTTTGCTCTTTGCTGAATTACGAAAAATAAGCTGAAAAATGACGACGATCTCCTCCAAGTTAAAGTGAACGGATTATAGTGACACGGAAGAAGGGCTTGCATGGCTAGTCGGGGTGAAAGGAATGTGTTCTCTGATAACCTTGTATTTGCTGCGTTAGCTGACATGATTATTATAGTGTGGGCAAATGATGAGTAGGTGGTAATGATGATGGAGGGGTATGGCAGCAAATGAAGATGATGGTGGTGATAAGGATGATTAGAATGAGGATGGTCACGATGGTAATGAGGCTGATGAAGGGAGTGGTGTGATGATGATGTTGATGATGATGATGATGATGATGATGATGATGATGATGATGATGATGTCAGCAAAGAAACTGAATATCATAAAGATAATATGGTAATAAGTTTTCATGACATTCTTAGCTCTTTGTCTGACGGTGGTTCTCCCGCCTGAATAAAATCGTCTGACAGCAAGTATCATGAAATATTTAATAACAGTCGGAATATAAGCTTTTGTTGTTAGCTACGAAAAGTCTTATGCACACACACAATGTAGGGGGATCTATTAACTGATAAGCTTATTGGCTTAACTGTGACTATAGAATGATAAGAAATAACCCCCCGCAGAATCAATCTAATACATAAAATCTGTGCTGACGTTGAAGTCAATGTTCCTCGTGTTAGATAATGAAACACCAAACAGGAAAAGAAACTTTGGACAAACAGAAAAGACTGATTACAATCCGAACTGAAGTGCGGCGTTAATTAAGCCATTGCAAGTCTCTAAAGTTTTCTGGTTATCTGTTTGTTTGCATGCCTCTGGTGCTGGTGGGGGTGCCGAAAAAAAATGCCTCCGAATTTAAATTTTAAGTCCACTCTGTCATTTTCGCCCCAGTTACAAAGTGCTGTTTTTTTGTATCCGTCGATGTGTCGCCATGCATCTGTTCGCCTCACATTTTACATATACTGTGTACACACACACACACACACACACACACACACACACACACACACACACACACACACACACACCAACTTTTTCCACTAGCTAACGTCTATGTCACAGCCTCCAGTAGCTCCACTTTTATTCCGAAGTCAATTTATTCTAATCGCTTTTCTCCCATTATTTTTTTTTTTACCTTCTAGTTCTCTAATTAACTAAAAGCGTCAGAGCGAGAGCAAGGTGTACCTCATAAAACCAAACTCCATCATGATTTTTTTCCTTTCCGCGTTTCTGAGCCTGATCACTTTAGCCTCTAATTTTCTCTGGTCAATTTTCATTTTCCTTTACCTCGCCCCATTCCTAGACGGGAAAAGGATGATGATGATGATGATGATGATGATGCTTACCAGGGCCATGATTACAGGTGGCATTTAACTCATTCTTCCCGAGGTCGTTTTTATGTATTCTTGCTGCAACCTTTGTTCAAGATACAGACGACCCTCCAATAAATAAATAAAGTTAAGTAAGTAAATAAGCAATAAAAATGACCGAATCTGTCTTCATCCACACAATTAACTCAGCTAATTCTAAGTAACCTAGTATCATCAGAAGCGAGGAAGAGTTAACCACTGTTAGTGAGGGTAGGAGACCAGCCTGCTATAGATCTTTTACACTAACCTGGCCCAGATTTTCGTTATTCTGTAGCATATTTCACTTAGCTCATTGGTAAGTGGTAAGGTAGGTGGTCTGCTGTGTGAATGGCCACGAGTTCGAGCACAGACTCAGGAGGGGACCAGCCTGACGACCTGAAACTCCTTAAAACAGACTATGCTGACACTCCCACTAATACCAATACATCACACCTTGCATTCACTATAGACGGTGGGTATTAGAGCCGGGGTGGTGCCATGTGAAGGTGTGTGTGGCATGGTGGAGGACTACTGGGCCTCAGGGAATGAACCGTAAAATATATGGCCAGAGATTTAAAATGAAAAAAAAAAAAAAAAATGGAATGGGCAGGCCAAGGAGCGAGATTATCCTTATGACTGAAAAATGCTAGGCACGTTTCTCTCTCATCGATCTGGATGAATTTTTGGATAAGTTTGACCTCGACCTGTGAACTTCATGTTAAAAAATTTTCCGCCCAAATGTTCCGAAGAAAATTTTTGCTGACTACTTTTGGGGAGTTGGTAGGAGGGAAGCGAAGACTAAAAGGGGGGCGAAAATATGTAGTTAATGGGGTATCTATCAGGACGATTCCACTGATATCAAACTGTTGGTGATTATGAGATGGTGCACTTTATATCCATCACATCAGAGTAAATATCTTTATGGATATGAAATAGTGCACAATAAACGGCTCCAATGATATCTGATTTCTTGTTCTTATTGTGTACAATATAACGATTTCAACTGCATAAACAAAAGGGTGGTTATGAAATAGCGTACATTATAACTTTTTCAATAATATAAAATTTTCCATGGCTGTGAAATAGTGTACAGTGATAGATTCCATGATATATAATTCTTTGTGGTTATCCAAGGGTGTACATTATAACTGATCCTTAAATGTCCGTTTCTTAATGCGTAGGAAATGGCATTATATATGAAGATTGTTATAAACTAATTGTAGTTATGTTGAATACCTTACAGCTGTAGACTGACTTCATGATATCAGTGTCACATGGAAGTACTGGACAGGCGGAGTTTCGAGTTTCTCAGCTTAACTGGGTTACGATTAATCTTTAGCCTGAAGTTAGTTATCTATAGACACGTACGCCATTTTCTCTCAAGCCCAAGAAGAGTGACTGACTGAACGGCTAAATGACTGACTGACTGATTGGGCGTCTACCTGGACGACTGAATGATGGACGCAGAGACAGGCGTAGAGACACTACCATCACTACTGAAACAGTAGCTGACAGTTGGAACAGGTGCAGGTGAAGAATCAAACTCAGTATACGGCTTCTTGATTAACTAAACGGAGTGATAAAGGTCTCCGTCTCGTATGACTTCTTGCCTGCTACACAGAGTGAGAGGAAAAGGAATATGCTGAGTTTGACAGAAACCTGAGCTGGCTACAACAGACTTCCTAATGGATTTACAGTACATCCCTACAACTATATCATACAACCAGATATACATTAAGGTATATAGCCTACATTACACTATACAAACTATCACAGGCCCAACCACACCGTCCCCCATGGGTTGGGACACAATATATATATTTTCCTGGGCAGCCTGTCCAGTGAGTCGGCTGGAGGAAAGAAATATTTCCGGCTGGCTTCCGAATAGGCTCTGTAATCGTTCTTTTATCCTCCCCGGCCTTATTGTGCGCGTTGTTGAGCTAGTTTCTCAGACCCCATTTTTCGTCGGTAATGAAAACTCTTGCTATTGATGGCGCTTTGAAAGGGTATGATTCTAGACCTTCCCCGAGATTGCTGGATGGTGTTACGTATTATGGAAACTGACAAGTACTTTGGCAGTGGACTATAATGTTACATTTGAGAAAATATGTGAGATTGAGACCAATATACTCCATTAACTGTGTACTGAAAATCGCAGCAAAATGAAAGTTAGAGTTCATCTTATCATACCACTTTTTTTTACACAAACAAGAAGGAACCAAAGGCCAGGAGCCTGAAAATTGTTCCAAGAGAGAGAGAAAAAAAAAAAAAAAAGATAACAGAAAGCCAAATTTGAATCTATTCAATTTAGTCAGTATCTTTCGTAACAACAACCCAGAATGCAATTTTAGCTTCGTATTTTCTGCCATCGTCTTCGCAAAAACAACGAAGCATAAAACGTTTTCTCAATAACTTATATAACATATTTCGCAAAAATAACGCAGAATACGATATTTTCTTCAATTTTTTCTTAACTTTTCTCTACAGCCTCGGAAGAAAATAACGCAAACTACATTATTCTCACCGAGGCAAGTTCCGGAAACGAGGAGATTCTGCCGGAGACGTCCAGAGCACCGGGCGCCACCACTAGCCTCTCTGGGGATAATTACCGGTCCAGAGGCGACGTTTCGTTTATTAGGTTGGGGAAGGTGAGGCGGAGACACGCGCGGTGGAGGAGCTGACCATCCGCATGCACGCACTATAGTCAGTTTGTTTTCATCTGACAAGACTGGGCCACTCCCAGGTCTTGAATACTAAGTAGTGGTTACCTGAAATTCGAAGACCCTTGATTTTTGTAGTAGGAATGAGACTCCTTGGTTAGTAACGAGTTCGTCACTGCAGTCTCGTTATCTGACTACACCTGGCCATCAGCTACACTGAAATGGGTAACATATTTTTTTTAGAACAGATTCGCTATATTTGCCTTTATTTTCTTTATGTTCTGGGAGAGCGACCACTTTCAGAAGAGGCATTTAATTATTTTTTTCCCGTATCCGGAGAGAACAATTACCTTTACAACATGCCCATATGTTTTAGGGACGACAATTATATTAATGATGATTTTCATTTTCTTTTATTTTCTGGGCCAACGATCACTTTCAGAATGAGAATCCGCCCTCGTCCATGTCTCGGGACCTGGCATGGTGAGACAGGCAGCCTCGAGGAAGTCATATTTAACCTCAGATGTCTCGTCTTTTGCCTGAGTCTCCCCTGCCACCGACGCAACAATTTCGTTTGAGATGGACGTTGAATTTCCACTGAATTCATATAAAAATTGTAAAGGAATATTATGAGATCCGTGGACATTTCTGACGTTATTCGCCTGGAAGGAAAATATGAGTATAACACAAACTTTAATCTGCGTACTCCTCCTGCTGGCCTTACAATGATTTCCCTTGCTGACAGAGAAGGAAGGAACTGGAACTGGTGGATTAAAAGGAAACTAAATTCTCTGCGCAAACATAACAAATTCTTTAATATTTCCGCCTGTGAAAAAAGAAAGCTAAAAAAAGAAAAAAAATTGGGCAAACAAAAATTTCTGATGTCCTCTAGTGTAAAAGGAGGGAAAAAAAATAATCGGCGCACACTTTTATTTTTTTCTGCACCTTTAAAAAGAGAGAGGCAAAAATCCTTCGCGCAAACATAAAATATCTCAAGATTTCCGTTCGTGTAAAAGGAGCGTAAGACACCCGACCCAGAAATTCACGAGAGATAACCCCAAGTGTTGACACAGTTGATTAAGAGGGATTTGTGGGAGGTGTGTAAACAGAAGAGGGGCCGCGATCCACTTTGGTAGGCACGGTGACAAGAAGACGAGGGTGTTGCTAGGTCTGAGAGGAGGCTTGATAGTTTTGGTGAAGCGGGGAGGAGTATTTGTGTGGGTGGCAGAGTATTGTGTGGGTGGGTGGAGGGCGGGGGAGCAAAGTTCTCTCTCTCTCTCTCTCTCTCTCTCTCTCTCTCTCTCTCTCTCTCTATGTCTTGTATGAGAGTGGCTGTATGCATGTGCTCCTGTGTGCTTATT
>NC_137042.1:30756778-30876778 GCF_032717465.1 Coenobita brevimanus
GTGTGTGTGTGTGTGTGTGTGTGTGTGTGTGTGTGTGTGTGTGTGTGTGTGTGTGTGTGTGTGTGTGTGTGTGTGTGTGTGTGTGTTCGTGCTTACGTGAGCGCGTGCGTATCAGTGTCTTGACTCAGCATTAAGTTGCAAATCTCCATACATCAAAAACTGCTTTAGTACGAAAGGTGTTTCCTATTATGATCATATTCGTCAGGCGTCAGTAAGAATAAAATATAAAAGGACGTCATATAATTAAAAACATTATTTTCTCCCATTCTCTAATTTCTTTTACGACCCACCATTTCCTCTCAGCCAATGATGCTATAATTGGAACATGTCAGAACTTCTTTTGTTTTTGGTAGCATTGCACGACGATATTTTCCTTTGATGACTTTTTATACTACGAGGATTAGCCGTGGAAATCTGAAACTCATCTAGTACGAGACGTTTTCCATTAGTAAAATAAAACACAAAACAACCATTGGTATCAGGAAAAAAAAACAGCCAAGACACCATCGTACTGAAATGGTTAATTGGCCTCGGGTTAACTACAGTGTGTTTCGTTTTAACTTGAAAATACTAACTCCATTCAACTCAGCGGATGGCTAAGTGTAGACAGACAAATTTCGATCTGACTAGTAACCAAGAAGATTCGCCCCAATTTCATGACCAAGACTTTTTTTAACCTTCACGCAAACGACACGATATTAAAACAATGGGAAGTGGACCAGTTAAGTCAGATGAAAACTCACGACTATAATCCGTACTGCACCTACACATGGCTACATACACACACACACCGATAGAAAAATTCACGCACATACACAATCACTTCATAACCAAGATTTTTTGAATAAGTAAAGGCAGACACAAAGCCCATACAATCACGTTTTCACAACATACACACGCTAAACACTCGCCTGCTCACTAATTCTTACATAAACACGTACTTGAATACAAAATTATATGCACAGTCACATCTTCAATCCCTCTTTCAGACCTACATAAATTCACACACACCAAAAGAGAATGGCCCCCTTCCCCCCTCACACACACACACACACACACACACACACACACACACACACACACACACACATTCAAACATCTCAGTGCATCCCTATACTACACGATATTGGATCCCACCAAACTTTTCCCGTACAATGACTTGATTTTTCGACTCAAAGAGTATCAAGTTTGTAAAAGAGTTCTGTGTTGTTCGTCCGTGTGTGTGTGTGTGTGTGTGTGTGTGTGTGTGTGTGTGTGTGTGTGTGTGTGTGTGTGTGTGTGTGTGTGTGTGTGGTGTATCCTATATTCTCATCACGTACATAGCACCAAGAAACACAGTGCGAATAAGTGGGTGCGTTTACTCCTGTGTGAGAATATAAGCGAAAAGCAACAGGCCCCGGAGTAATGAAAAAAACGAAAAGAAAAAATTTGTGTCTCAGAAGTGTGCTGTTGCGTGTACCTGTCCCAGCTTTTCTGTGGAAATATTCTGGTGTGCACTTACTACGAAAAAGAAAAAACAAAAATATTGTCGAGGGATGTCTTGGTTAGGTAAGAAAATAAATATTCATTGGGATATTCCTAAGTATATTGAAAGTTTTTTTAGCATATGATGATGATGATGACGATAAGACGATGATGATTATGATATGATCTGCTGTTGCTGCTGCTGCTGCTGAAGATGATGATGAAAGGATCTGCTGCTGTTGATAATGATACTGATGATGGTGATGATAATGGCGATGATATGATTTGTGGAGTTAACGAAGACTCAGTCATGAAGTCCATGTATACAGATATACGTAAGTGTTTTCACCATTTGTTCCACTAACACTGAAAGAGGAACAAAACTGTGCTCACCTATCCATAGACCTGAAAAAGGCATGTCATCAACTGCAGCTTTACATTTAGCGCTCGTGGATCACCTTTTTCAATGAGTTGGCTTGGTTATATTTCACCGACATTTTTGGTTACTGATAACAGACATTATTCATATGTATAAATCAGCCGAGAAGTCACAGAAGCTCAGTTTAGAAGCTTTCCTATCTCCTGCAGTAAAATGGGTGAATAAAAAAACTCAATTAGAGATGCGTGTGGAGGAGAAGCAATGTTGAGATTAAAGATGTAGAACAGAAACAAATTATCCCTTATAGAGCAGCTGGCATAAACTTTTACTTTTTCTTTCCTTCGGGTTAAAAACTATCGCTTCGACATGCAGGACTTTTCATGAGGATGGTCTTGATTCTACTGCCAAATGTCTTTCAATCACAGCTTACTAGACTGTGTTCATCTTCATACCACCAAAGGGATCTATCATACATCATTTGGCGTTGTATGCATTAAGGACAATAACCGACAGCTGTTAGAGAGATCACCATTTATCGAGAAGGGTGTTACAAAGAAAAGTTATGTACCAAACAGTGCAATAGATTACATTAGCATTACGTAATAGTATTGTGTGAATCTTGGAAAAGATGTGAGAAAGTAACACTTCTTAACCTTTTTAATACCGTGACGTCTTTAATTTTCTGTACTTGCTGCTGATAAACAACTTTAATAAATTCAGAAGAGCTTTGTCGTATTGTCAAGCAGTGTGGGGCGATCTCTTTCAGCCATCTCTGTACCATAACGTGTGTTGTTTTTATTTTTGGATGCTGTCTGAATATTATCTTTTAAAGCTGTGAGATACCTTTAGCCATAAAAAAGAATTATCTCTTCAAGAGTGACTGTCAAGGAAAGAACCCAGCAAACATTCACCCAGGATACAATACGCAACTATCACTTAACAAATTCAGGACAAAATCTCAGGTCTAGGTGCGAAGAGATTTGGTAAAGAGACCATGCAAAGAGGTCTCGTTGTCGACCATGAAGCAAATTAATCTCTTCAGTACGATGATATTTTTTACATCATTTTCGCTGTTACCAGGAAAAACTAATTCAGCTCGGATGGATATAATTCATGCTTGTCACTGCCACAAGACTAATTCATTCTGCATTAAGTCTCTCGTAGAGGAGGGAGTTAAAGGCCTGTCTCCTCCAACTAAAAAGTGTTCAAACATGAAGTTCAAAAGAGTAAAGTATAAAAACGAAAAACAAGAGTAAAGAAAAACTGCTTCCAAATCAAATCAATATAGAAATCCCCCTCCCCCCACAAGAACAAAACAAAACAAAGCCAATAACAACAATAGCGAGATTACAGCGTGTCGTGATTGGCTTGGGCTCGCCGCAGACAAAACTTGGGAAAAAAAACGAGAGTCCAAAATTAAGGTCCAAAAACTAAGAACCCCAAAATCATCTTAAAAATGCTTCCAAAAATGCCGAAAAATTATTCAGAAATTGCATTCAAAACAATTGGGTCGAAAATAAATTCCCTAAATTTAAAAATGTACAAAACGAAAACTCAAAAGCCTGAATTTAAAAAGCCAAAACCCGAAAACTGTCCAAAAATGAAATCTACAAGTAAAAATAAGAATACAAATAAAACAAGAAAACTTCACCCACAAACGAAAAAAAAAAAAAAGTGAACAAATCTCCCCAGAACGCACAAGATTTTTAGGCAGCAGCGAAACCTTACGGCAAATCCAATGTCAATACCAACAGTAACCAGAAGGAATTACACAGAAATGTAATTACGTAGGCTTGAAGCTGACAGAGATGTAAAATGTGGCTGTTAAAAAACGAATAAAAAATCCTTGGAAACAGATTAGTAGCGCGCCAAGGATTACATAAAAAAAAACTACGATACACAAGGAAGCTCACCAAAAAAGGAAAAAAAATAAAATAAAGAGAATCCAAATAAAGAGAATCCATAAAATTTTTTATTGAAAATGAGTCTGATTATTATATCAAAAAGAACCCCCTAGGTACAGCCCCCGAAAAGAAATCTCAATACCCACTCCTTTATACAGAAAGTCCAGAAACAAAGGTCCCCTCCAAACCAGCACAAGCAATGTCAGCACCAACAGACCGAGATTACACTGAGTCCTGATTGGGTTCCACGCAGACACACTTGAAAGGAAAACCACACACACACACACACACACACACACACACACACACACACACATTGATTTCCTCCACCCACGCCAAACGCCACTTCGTAAATTAGCCTTTGTCGTGGAAATGTAGCACATATCTGGTAATGTTTGCGTGCGTCCGGGTGTGAGGTTGGGAGAAGGAGAGATAAGTGTGTGTGTGTGTGTGTGTGTGTGTGTGTGTGTGTGTGTGTGTGTGTGTGTGTGTGTGTGTGTGTGTGTGTGTGTGTGTGTGTGTGTGTGTGTGTGTGTGTGTGTGTGTGTGTGTGTGTGTGTGTGTGTGTGTGTGTGTGTGTGTGTGTGTGTGTGTGTGTGTGTGTGTGTGTGTGTGTGTGTGTGTGTGTGTGTGTGTGTGTGTGTGTGTGTGTGTGTGTGTGTGTGTGTGTGTGTGTGTGTGTGTGTGTGTGTGTGTGTTCATTGTACAGTTTTACCATGAAATCTAAAGGACCGTCTCGAAAAATGCACTGGGAAATTAAGAGGTAAACGAGAATAAGGACGCCAATAAAATATTTTCTATTATTTTTATTCTTCAGAGCCACCATTCCCTCCCGAACAGCGTCACCGTACAGGCACTAAAATGGTCGATAATCTCTTTTTGTGCTCCCTCTCTTCGTACCATCTATTTACTCTCTCTCTATTCTCTTCGTACTCTTTTTGTATTCTCTTTGCACTCCCATTTTGTATTCTCTCTTTATACCTTCTTTTTGTGTTCCTTCTTTGTACTCCCTTTTTGTATTCTCTCTTGGTATTCTTGTTTGTGTTCTCTCTTTGCACTCTCTTTCTGTATTCCTTAGATCAAATATTCTGGACGCGACAATGCTAGACTCGTGGTGGGTGTGAAATGTGTCAAACGGGGTAAAGGGGAGAAACTGACGGGTCGGACCCAAGTGTCAATCCAATCCAGCTGATATTTGTTGACTGATAACCCACACACGACTCGGCTTAAGCCCTTCAGTATAGGCACGACGCTTGTAGGCTTTTATATTCTTGCTGTCTACAGGCGATTTGGGTAGTTTCGGAGACTGCAGTATCATTATGCCTTTCTTGCCTTGGTCTTAAATACATAACACTTCCACGTGTGTGTGTGTGTGTGTGTGTGTGTGTGTGTGTGTGTGTGTGTGTGTGTGTGTGTGTGTGTGTGACTATCCCTTTTCCATCATCAGTTTGAAAATACTAACAAAAATCAATTCACACGTGGATACTAGAGTTTTTACATTTTTCCCTGACAATAAAACTAGCCTACTGACATTATATAATCTGAACACTGCATAACAAGCTTTCATCCCACAAACACAAGAACCATTTCCTCCACCACACGAAACACTAATTATACCAGTTCCACACCCACTGCCTTAGGACACACAATTAGGTTCGTTCCGTCCAATTTATTGCACCTTCACTAAGATACCTTTTTTATTGCAATATTCTTGCTATCTCCAGACGTTTTAGCTCTCTCAGAAGATACTGAAAGAAATGAAAGGGATAAATTGGGGGTTCATTAATTAAAAGTGCTCTCCTAACACATAAACTCGCCTGGTAGCAACAAGAACATAACAAAATTACGTCATCGTAGTGAATGGTTGAGGTCATCCAGTAACAGATCGAGTGGAGAAAAAAACACGAAGTCCACACAATGTCTTTAAAAAAAAAACTCAGCACCAATGTATTTTTCTGTTGAATTTTCGCGCTCCTTTTTTATCCTTCACATTACGGCAAATGAGGATGTGTAAACAACGGAGTGAAGAAAAAATAAACTGGGCACCAAAGTTTTTTCTTTGTGTGTTTTTTTTTTCAGCTTAATTTTCTCGTCATTTTTAGCTCCATGCGATTACCGGATTGAAAATTTCCAAGAGCGGGTGGCTGATTAATTCCGTCACTCCTTTGATGTCCTTCTGCATTGATTTTTTGCTGCCTCTAGACGATTTATTATTAATATTATTATTATTATTATTATTATTATTATTATTAGACTCGTTTATTTTTTGCCGATGAGCCCCTAGGAAGTTAATGGGTTTAATGAGAAATGGAAATTATGTTTATCTCTAGGCGGAATGAAAGTTATATCTATCTCCGGCTGGAATGTAAGTTATATCTATCTCCAGCTGGAATGAAAGTTATATCTATCTCCAGCTGGAATGAAAGTTATATCTATCTCCGGCTGGAATGAAAGTTACATCTATCTCCAGCTGGAATGAAAGTTATATCTATCTCCAGCTGGAATGAAAGTTATATCTGTCTCCAGCTGGAATGAAGGCTGTATCTATCCCCAGTTCGAATGAAAGTTATATCTATCTCCTCCAGTTCGAAAGTCTATCATGAACTGAATAAATACGAGGAAGCAAAAATACTACATTAAAGACGTCCTCTGCCTCAAATGGTCAAAATAATGAAGAAACCCGCATTTTCTGCATGATGTTTGAAGGTATATTTGATCGCAAAAGGAAAATTAATGAGGTATAAATGTGATACGTGTCGCGGGTAAGGTACGTGGAATAAATGTGATATAGAAGAAGAGGTAAGTTTCAAAATACCTGGCAAGTGATTAACAGTGTTTGTTTCCCACAGAGGTAAGAAATGTGTGAATTAAGTATTTCCAGTACGGCAGACAGTGGTGAAATCACAAGTGAAGGAATGTAGATACGCTATTTATTTCGTTTATAGATCTGGGAAAAATTATTATGAGACAGTAAATAAAATGGGAATTAAAGTATGGAAGGTGTTACGTGTAACTGTGAAAGAAGAAATACTGCTGAATACCAAAGGAATATTTTATGATGTTAGGAAAGTTTCAGTAAGACGAGATGCTTGTCTGAGTGAATGGTTCGGTATTGGGGTGAAAGAGGTTCACCGCGTGCCGTGTTGGTGAATGGAGAGATTGAACTTGGTGGAAGAATTTAAGTACCTATGTGGGAAGATGTAAAGGAGGTAAGCTGTGGAAGATGTGAAAGTGGCTCAAGGTGGTTCGTGCTATGAAGGTCTTGATACTGAATATAGGTCTGAGAAAAGGGGATATAAGAGGGCTGCGTGAAACTGTATGAGAGACCATGTTAACTTACGGGTGTGAATCTTTGACAAGGTAGGAGTATCAGACATCAAGAAGGATAGTCGTAAAATTGAGACTGTTATAAAATGTATATGGGATGCATAGGCTGGCTAGAACAAGATACTGGTGTGTAAAAGCCTGTAGAAGATGTGGAGCGATGACGTGTGTGTATTAATGGTTAGAGGAGTACGTGCTTAAAGAGTTTGGTCAAATGTAGAGTGAGGTGACTGAAAGGCGAAATATAAGGTGTCCCGGGAGGAAAGGGCTTACTTGGGAGGAAAAGAAAGGTGAGAGAATTCTAAGTTAAAACTGCTAAATCAACATGAGTCCAAATCTTAACCGTTGCAGAACTACTTACTTATGACGTGGGTGAATACTGACCCCATCGTAATTCACCCATTAAGTAATCAGTAACTGTAGCTTCATCACGGTTGAGGTTTGGACCAACGTTAATGCAGCATCTTTTACTTTGAATTCCCGCATCCATCAGTTCTCAATGTCTTTCCTCCTGCGACGCTCTGTAAAAGTAAGTTGCAGACTGGAATAAAATCAACTAAGGAAGGATAGAAATGGACGAAGTTTGTAGGGAGGTGAAAGTAAAAAAGATGTCGCACTTTCTACGACGTCACCTAAAGGAAATTCCTGTAACCCACACGAATGATGAAGCGCAGTTCTGTGTGGATCTTTTAGCCTGTGAGCTGGAGTCAGAAAATTCGGAGCGATTGTTTGGTTTATATAACTGAACTTTCAGATTAATGGTTCTTCGGATTTCTGCTATTTTGTTCCATGCTGTGAATCCTTTCCACCACATGTATTAAATGTGAAAGAGGGTGATGATGATGATGATGATGGTGATGATGATGATGATGATGATGATTCAATGATAGATGGATGGATTATTATTATGAGGTTTATTGCTCACGTAATGCCACTCAGGGATGAGTGAGGCTGATCACTCTCACCTTAAATGTCAGGACCAACATGCCTAGCCCCGGGTTTCTGCACTCCTCATGGGGCGACATAGGATTGGATGATGTATGGATGGATGGATGGATGATGATGATAATGATGATGATGATGATGATGATGATGATGATGATTATACAAGCATTTCTTTTCCATCAAATATGACTACTGACCGTATAATAAAAACATATGTAACCGTGCCTAACGTTTATAAAATATTATGTGGAAATCTGTTCTTGTCCAATATACCATATCATAATGTTTTGGACACCTCTGTAAATCACTTATATGTATTTATACCAAACCTAAAAATAAAAACAATACTGAAAAAAAACTCAACCTAAAAAAAATACAGTTTATCATACATATTGAACCAGCATCCTCGTTTTGACAGTATGTGGGTGTCCTTAACTTAAATACGTTGATTCCATGCGCACCACACCTCAAGGCGGGCAGTTTCTTGTAGGACGGCACTGCTTTCTTACCTGTGCACCAAGATTCACGAACACGCTACCAGAAGCGTCCTGGTAGCGTGAGAGGGGGGGGAGGGGTCGTTACGTGGCTGTTTTTCCACTCACTTCGGGGGTTCCGTAACGCCTATTCCTTCGCGATTTATAGTGCCTGATACAATTCTTCTATTTTCTTGTACGTTACTTAAGACTGGTATAGATAACAGGAAATATGTATGATGTAATAAGCAAAATAAATCGCCAAGAAAAGGGCGCTTCGAGTCTCCTATGGTACCTACGAACTAGCCCAAGAAAGTCACATTAACTGTAGCTAATGATCGGTTAGATAATTACCTGTTAACCCTTTCACTGCGAGAAGTCCTTAATGAAGTCAACTAAGTCACCTACGAAAAAAAAAAAAAAAAAAAGCAAGCCCTTGAATCTGGTGACGTACTTCATTAAATTACTCTTGCTGTTTCTAGGCGTCGTCTCGTGCTGGAGGGGTTAATGAAGGCTGTATCTACCCCCCCCTCCCCGTTCGAAAGGCTTCTCCTAAAGCTGTATGAAATCGCCTTTGGAAAACAAGACTATACAGGTAGCAGCCAATACGTCCAGGGGTTGAAAGGGTTAACATGTCACTTGACTGACAGGGTTAACTGATAGCGTACTTTTGACGGTAACGGAACTAAGTAATACTGTCTTCGTAATGAAAGGGTTAATCAGATATTCGTTCGGCATTACTGAACTAGCTGAATACTGGAAATGTAACTGTCACCTCAGGTCATCTGAGATCTGCCGTTTATAAATAATATAATGTTGACAAATATAATTCACTAGAATCATAGGTGCTGACATCCAACATTATTTCCACCACTAGCTAAGTCATCTGAATCATTATGAGTTAAATGCAATATTAGTTTTTCTTTAGGTTTGCACTGACAATTCAATACATATTATCTGTGTGAAACAGTTACCTGTATATAGTTTTCTTCAGAGCTCGCACTGATAATCTGATTTTTAAAAATCATTAATTCTTCATATAAAACGAAAATTATGTAAAAATTATCATCCAGATAATAAAGTACTTGTTTTTAAGTTTCCATTGACAATTAATTCAAAATCAACATCTGTCAGAGTGTTGCTTGATTTCTTTATGTCATGCACTGAAAACTTAGTTGAAACTATCAATAAGTTCCATAAATAAACGCGAATCATGTGTAAGTCAAATATAAAAGAGTTTTCTTCATGATTTGCACTGACGATTCAATAAAAAAAAAATCATTCATAAATCTCCCAGAAAGTTTTAAAACTGAGAGTATGGAGCTCCCCCAAAATATAGGAGCAGACGCGACGAAGCAATACGGTTGCGATACAGATACGATGCAGATGCGATACGGGGGACGCACAGGTCGCATCATCGTCCTCGTTCACGGAGGGTTGGGTGCTCGCGTAACAGGTAGGCAGGGAGGGTAACTGAGTGTCAGGGAGAGAGGAGACGATGCTCACAGTCCGGCGGCGACCAGACGACTGAGTGTGTTCCCCTGTCGGTTGGCCCACACTCACACGCACTCACACACTCTTCGCGCCACATACACATACACACACACACACACACACACACACACACACACACACACACACACACACACACACAAACTGTTTCTATCACTAGGTCACTCTGGTCCTTATCTCTCAAACTGACAGAGGGAAATCTGTCGGACCTACAGTAGGAGAGACTATAACTACACACTTTCCATTAAATAAAATAAAGGTCTGATAATGTCTACTTCTTTCCTATTATGGTTGTCCTTTATCGGCTGCCTAAACTACACACACTTATACCTATCCATCAGAATTATTACTCTCTCTCTCTCTCTCTCTCTCTCTCTCTCTCTCTCTCTCTCTCTCTCTCTCTCTCTCTCTATGAGGGTGCGGCATTAAGATACAATCCTCTTAACCAAAGCAAATATTGTAGGGCTTTGACTCAGACACTTTCACTCTGCTCTATATTATTTCCCTGGACAAACAGACAAATAGAGAAGCAAGCAGCGGCCACAGTTTAAACAGAGCTAAAGCACAGGGCTGCATTCTGAATGACACTGAAAGCTTCGTGGCACTTTTTACTCAGCGACTGGTTTTGCATCCTACACCTCAGCATTCTCCTGTATGTCACTGATGCAAAAAAATGTCGACAAGTAAGCAGCACAGAGGAAGACTTCAAGTAATATGCAAAATAAACCGCTTAGGAAGATGCGCTACGAGGCTCCCTGTGCAACTCAGAATATTGCACTTGAATCCTTGACCCCACGATCTATAAATATTGAACTATACCAAGGAAGACAAAAGGAATAGTCTCAAAATTCAGACCAGGAATATATTTACAATTTCTCTGCCTCGACCTGGTGCCTCGTTCCCGCTAATTGTCTAATGGCGTCACCTGTAAGTCATGATCTGGTGATACTGGCACTGGGTTCTGAGAGTAAATTATATGATCATCTGCAGTCACTGTCACTGTCATCGTCGTCGTCATCGCTGTCATCATTATCACTGTCATCCTCATCATGTTCATCATATCGTTTTCTCCTCTTCCTCTTCCTCCTTCTCCTTCTCCTTCTCAGTATCATCATCATCATCATCATTAGATCATCACTGTTACATCGTGCTGAAGATAGGCATTCACTGGTTCATTACACCTTTTCAACCTGATGACATGTCTTCAGATGCTCGTTCTCTCTCATTAAGAGTTTGGTGCTGATCAGTGTGTGACCCCTTATAATGATGATGATGATGATGATGATGATAATGATGATGATGATGATGATGACGATGATGATGATAACAATAATAATAATAATAATAATAATAATTAACAAATCTATCACGTAGGAGTTGAAATGAATCTGTTAGCAGGAGAGAGAGAGAGAGAGAGAACAGTAGGAAAAAGGACGACGCACCTCACCATTCCAGCACTTACTTTGTTCGTAGGGACAGACAAACGAGTTCTACCAGGGATAAAACTGTCTGTGCCCAATGAACTCACAAAATACTATCAGGGACCCGGCAGCATGGGAAGCACGAAATTAGGGGCAGAGAAAAACAATCGGGTACTTCCAGACCGAGACTCACATCACAGAGAACACAAAGATTCAGTCTGGTACACGAGGCTCATCTTAATGTGAACCCTGTGGACTGCCAGTTAAAGTTACCCTTCTTCTGCAGGACCCTACCCTTCTTTCGAGGGATAGGGAGGAGGTTGAGGGGAGTTTGTACAACTAGGCAGTGGAGTCACCGAGCTATATCAACGTCACCACGTGAAGGCACCCCTATCCAGCTCCCTAAACAAAGGTGCAAGGTTTAAATAAGCTCTCAGGTATAAATCTCTATTAGACATACAGGTACAAAGCTCAAGTCCCAAAGCGCAGAACTAAACACTCAGGTACAAGTATCACGTCCCTGGGAGAGGCGGTCGGCACTAAGGCTGACAAAGTTGTGGTGGAGTATATCACCATTAACAAAATTAATAACGAAGGGACGGTGAGCGAGGGCGTGGCTGAGTGCGAGGGGAGCCAGATTCAATATAAGGCTGGTTCCACATGTACGCCTGCGACGGAGGGACCTTCATGTGACCTTGTCTGCCACAGTACATGAGGGAGGGTGGCTTGGTTTGGTATGTGAAAGAAGAGACGCGTGGCTATACAGGAAAATCACGATTTCTATTGCTACAGTCCTGCGAAGTGTGACTGTGTGATGTGGTAGGGTGAAAAAGCAGTGTGTTAAGTGATACTGTGAGATGTGGCAGTTTGCGGTGGTGTATTGTGGGGTGTGTGAAATGCGTGGCTGTGTCAGGCAGCCTTGCCCAAATTAGCATAAAACTCAATGACTTATGGGTGAGGAAAGTGGACAGTGCTAGAAAGTTTAAAGTTATGGGGGAAAGGAGCCGAGAGAATATTCTAATGGCTGGATATAGATTTAGATGGAGAGAGAGAGATAATTAATCAAGCGTGCACGAGAAGGGGAGAAAAGGTGGACTGAAGGACCGCTCAAAGGAATTTACTGGGAACATCTGGACATATACAACGCATGGACAATGAAAACTTAATAAAACAGAGTGCAAAAAGTTGAAATTCTGAGCAGAATGAGGAAAGGGAATCAGAGAGCAAGATGGAAAAAAAAAAAAAAAAAAAAAAAAAACTAAAGAGTACACGAGGAACGGCAGCCGAGATTACCGAGAAGAGGAGAGAGTGTTGCTGTGAATCCTGGACATACTATCAAAACAATCCTGGATGAGCTCTGGGATTGAGAGCTTGGCAAAATATGGCAAAAATAAAGCCAGACACTTTAAATCACCATCGACGTAAGCTCCCAAACTCTCACAATCTTCGCAACCCTCAACCCTGGCAAAATACTTCTCACTTCATAAATTTTTCGGCCAGCAATATGAACTAAGCAATTCGGTACTATTTTTTCTCGAGCCGCTGGGATTTGTCGGATATTGGCAAAATTCGACGCTCCGACCTTCACTCCTGAGTTTATAAATAGCCAAACCCATGAACAATACTCGTACTTTGCGTCACGGTCAATAAAGGCACTTTCCACCGGTCTTTATGGCTGGTTCTGTCGTTGTGTGCGTGGGGTCCTGCCAACATTAACGGCACTGGGGAAAAAATCAAAATCAAAATTGAGCTCTGTAATTGGAAATCCGATCCACGTTGCATAGCTCTGTGTGCATACATCCCGCGACTCTCATACCGCCCACGTAATTTTAAGCAATATTACACTTTTTTGCAGGGAATAATAATCAGTGGTGACCGAATTTCACCAATTTTATGCAGTTTGTCCCGGGATCAAAGAAACGGGCACAGAACCCGATGCATATGAGTTCGTGATGTTTTATGTGCGATATAACATCTATAACTCACCTCCGTTATTAAATTTGTTTTTTAAAAAGTTTGTGCATAAAACGGTGAATGGCAACATCTAATCATGCTGTGTGTGTGTGTGTGTGTGTGTGTGTGTGTGTGTGTGTGTGTGTGTGTGTGTGTGTGTGTGTGTGTGTGCGTGTGTGAAAGAGAGACAGAGAGAGCGAGACACACACACACACACACACACACACACACACACACACACACACACACACACACACACACACACACAGATATACATACATATATTTATTTATTTATTTATATGTTTATTTAGTGCTTCTGCCCCTTCCCCCGGCCTTTCTATTAGCAAAAAGGCGTAAATGTAAATAGCCATACCAACATACCGAGAAAATACGTTTCAGGCAGAAAGCAAGAGAATGAGCCAGTGAAAAATCTGTTCAAAGCGATGCGGGTAATACTGCACGTGGTGATATATTGTGTGAACGAGAGGAAGGAGGGCAAGGAAGACGACGGACAACCTGAAAGTAAAATACGGCCCTGACTGAGATGGAGGGAAAACTAAAATTTACGATGGAATTCGAAATTGGCGGAGCTCAAAGAAGGGGCCTCATGAGGAAGTCGCAAAAACAAGACATTAGAAGTTTGGGAGTCTTCTTGGGCCTCCCAGATTAGACCCAACTTGCGCAAGTTCATTGTGTAAAACCGGAGAGGAACGTTTAACATTATATATATATATATATATATATATATATATATATATATATATATATATATATATATAGATATATAGAGAGAGAGAGAGAGAGAGAGAGAGAGAGAGAGAGAGAGAGAGAGAGAGAATGTATATCTTCAGACCAATATTCCTGCAACAAAAGGCTATTGCATGCACTGTATAAAAAATACTATTCACGTCTTCCAGTTACTTGCAACACAACGCAGAATCAGGCAATTTCCAGGAAGAGACAGGCACGGGGAGAAAAAGAGAAGATTTGTTGAAGCAGAGACGCCCCTTACATTTCCAGCATCTGTTCTTATCTATATATAACTGTTTTTCTTGTCAGCGTTTTTATTTTCCTCCTTTCAGGCCGCCGAAGAAGTGACCCCTGGACCCCTCTTGCCCGTCCTTCAAGACTTCTACAATATTAATAGCCACTTGTGATGTCTGAGGACGCTAGTAATCAGTTTCGAAGTACAGTGGCGAAACACTAATAAATAAGTGAGTACAAACACTGATGGTGCCTCGGTTCATCACGTCAACACGATCATATTCCAAGCACTTTCCATTATCATACTTTACAGTCTGATCGTGTGAAGGGCCTTTTTGCTTTTTCGCCACCCAACCCCTTCCACTCTCGCCTTGCTCCCCCAGTGCACATATAGATACAGGTTCTCGTCCCTCGCGTACGTATGTCTTTCCCTATCTCCCCTCTTCCCCGGCACCCTCATGCCCAACCATTTTTCCCCAACAAACCCTTCCTTCCCCTTCCCCAGTGAACTTGTATCCGTGCCACAAAGACCCATCCCCCAACCAGGCTCTCTCTCTCTCTCTCTCTCTCTCACACACACACACACACACCACAGGCACTCATACACACGCACACACTTCTCCCCCCCCCCTCTCTCTCTCTCTCTTTCTCAGCGTCCCTGACCCCTCACGGACCACCTGACACTGAAGACGCATCGGGTGGGCTACGTGAGGCGACTTTTATACCTCCGTCTGATTCACTGGCACTGGTGTTTAATTTCGATAGTGTCCCCACAAAGAAAGAGAGAGAGAGAGAGAGAGAGAGAGAGAGAGAGAGAGACCTTGTTCGTGTCAGGATTTACAATACAACATCGAGCAATAAGAGTTTTTTTTACAATCATGAAAAAAAAAAAAAAATGAACACTGGTAGCCTCATGTCGCATCTATTTTTTATTTATTTATTTATTTATTTTTTTTATGCTTGGGATTAGAAGAGTTTTTCCTCCCCAAACCCAAACCCTTTCTGTGATTCAGAGGAGTGCTCTATGCTGTCACAATGAAAGGATCTGTGTAAAATGAATGGATGGATTGTGTGTATTCAGTTATAGGGCCGTGTGTGTGTGTGTGTGTGTGTGTGTGTGTGTGTGTGTGTGTGTGTGTGTGTGTGTGTGTGTGTGTGTGTGTGTGTGTGTGTGCTTTGTATTAAAAAAGCCTCTGACCCCATGCTTAATCCTACGTTAAAATCCTTTACGCATTTTAGAGGAGGAAGTATAGGAGGATAATAGATAGGTATGAATTGACAGACATGGATACTTAGACAGAGAGACACAGATAAATAGATGAACAATAGATACATGACACAGGTAAAGGTAGATAGGCAGATAAGCTGACTCCAAAAACACACCGATAAACAGATAGGCAGGTGGGCAGACATATTGCTGATTTCACTATGCAACCGTGTGTGTGTGTGTGTGTGTGTGTGTGTGTGTGTGTGTGTGTGTGTGTGTGTGTGTGTGTGTGTGTGTGTGTGTGTGTGTGTGTGTGTGTGTGTGTGTGTGTGTGTGTGTGTGTGTGTGTGTGTGTGTGTGTGTGTGTGTGTGTGTGTGTGTGTGTGTGTGTGTGTGTGTGTGTGTGTGTGTTGGATTAACGATGTGAAATGTGCCTTAACCCATAATTAAAGCTAATATTCCTTAATTGATCACGTCACCCCCAGAGGTCACTCCCAATATGAATGTATATCAAATGTTGGTAGTCAGTCTGCTGGAGTTTATGAAAAATGTCTCCAAGTTTTTTTAACATGAAACACCTGCTCATATTAAATAAATCGTCAGGTGACAGCAAGAATAAAAGATCTCTGCTTTTAAAAATGACCTAATGATTAAACGGGAAAAAAGTGAAAGCCTACACGAACGAGATGCGAACGAACATATAAACACACACACACACACACACACACACACACACACACACACACACCATTAATCGTCTCTAGTGTGCCGTATTGCTGGCGTAATAGGTAATGAAGGACTAGGTACTATCGACACAACATGCGTTATGAGCGTGTTGTTGTTGCGTATCAGCAGACGTGTGATCCAGATAGGGGGTGTAAGTGCTTCGAAAGGGATATTGTCTCTCTCTCTCTCTCTCTCTCTCTCTCTCTCTCTCTCTCTCTCTCTCACACACACACACACACACACACACACACACACACACACGCACGCACGCACAAAATACGAGTCCATATTCACAAATGGTCTTAACTATTCGTACCATAACAGGTCTCCATATCAGTAACTTACTTAAGAAATCATTTAGTTTGGTCGTATTATGCATGTCAAACTTCAATTCAATTTGCCTCTGAACTACATAAGCTAATAACTTCATGCACAACTTAAATTCGAGAAGTTTATGAATAAGGCTTTAGTTCAATGGGTCTGTGGGAATTAAATATAGAAATCACGTCCTCGGATTGAAGAAACTGTCCCCTTCAACTTGAGGACTTTCTTTTTCATCTAATTCTTATTATGCTCAGACGATTATATTTAGAACTGGATGGACTTCGAGAAGTAGGGGTTAGATGTAAAATTTTAATAACTTCACTACCATAGATCCCTCCTAAAAAAAAAAAAAATAAATTAAAAAAAAAAAAAAGTTTGGCGGTCCATTGGTAAACATACAAAAGGCATCATTGTAGCTGAAAAAAAGTATAAAAACTTAAAACTACCTCTGGTGAATATAATAAGTTGACTGTGACTAATAAAACATACAAAAGGCGCCAACGTAAAAAAATAAAAAGATAAAGGAAAGAACAGGTGTCATTACAGTTAAAAAAATAAACCTAGGCTGAAAATATTAGCTTGATGGTTGATTGATAAAACGTACAAAAGAAGTCATTTGTAGTAAAAGGTTAATGGAAGGGCCCTCGTGCAATCCAGGAAGCACCTTTGTTTTTTGGCGAGTGAAGCCCCCTGTGCGTAAGTGGTGTTCGCGCAAAGCCTGAGTGCTAGGCTGAGCTCACTGCAAGGCGCCTACAGTGGGATCTAAAAAAAACATCTTCGCTGCTATGACTGTGTGTGTGTGTGTGTGTGTGTGTGTGTGTGTGTGTGTGTGTGTGTGTGTGAGATCAGGTGAGCTAATTGAACCAGCGAGTGTCTATTATTTCACTACTGCCAACAGATGATTTTATTGAGTTCAGAGGATATACTTTTTCAAACTGGAGGGCTTGGATGTAGCCTTCAGTACCTCCTTCACTACAGCAGTGCTCTATATTGCTGAATAAAAATCGTCTGGTAACAGCAAGAGAATAATATAACTCCTTAAGGCAAGACAAATTAATGCGAAGACCTCTCGCATGCAACAGGCTAGACACACAACTTCCCTTAATATCTTCAGTGCTGTGATGGCGTGTTTTAATACCTGAGTCTCGTGTCGCCAATTTTCTTTAGACTTGGAAAATCTCACGTTCTGAAGAGGTTATCATGCCTCCAATTTAACATAACCCCTTCACTACGAGGTGCCTATCTCGCGCTGAATATCACTGTCTGGCTTTAACAAGAACATTATGAAAAATAAGGAATCACCATGAAGAGATTAAATATAAAAACGTACGATCAACAAAAGGGACAAGCATGACAAACCTCCGACCCACCTTAATATTTCGCTACAAAGTGTCTCTCAGATGCTGAATGTAATCGTCAAGCATAATCGCACTGAAAAGGTTCAAATTATCGAAAAGAATGAGGAAAAAGAAGAAATGACAGTTCCCAACAGCTAGTCATTCTCATTTTCTTCGCAGAGAGATCGTGATAACAGACACGTCAGACATACAAACAGTCGGCAAGAGCAAGCGAAGGACAGGAGAATGAAGGTTAAAGCGACGGGAAGGAATTACATCCCCGAGAGCAAAGACACACACGAGAGGAAAATTGTGTCGCGAGCAAACTGTTGTGGGAGACTGTCCAGGAGAGTCGGAGAAAGGGAGACGGATGTGATATTGAATAGTGCTGGATTCTTGGAAGTTCAGCAGGTGCCCTTAAACTAGCTTTTCCCTAAAGGTATATTTCCGTTCGGGGCCGCGACATTACTCTTTTTTTTTTTTTTTTTTGTTATTTAGGCAAACTGTCAGTATTTCAGGAATACATAAGTAGCAAAAGAGGTAATATTAACTAATACCTTCGCCTGGTGATAGCAAAATAAGACAACTCAGAGTTCTCACGTCCCGAAAGGAATACAGGGAACTACTCTGAACTCTTTGACAATATGGAGCCAATTCTAACCCCTTCCATCTAATGATGCAATCTGCAGTATATTATTGCTCGTCAGACAATATTATTTAACTTAAGAGTCTCGGAGAAGTGTAGGTTTAAATAAAGGCTGTATCTATCCCCTCCATTGAGTAAAGTCTTTCTTAAGCTGAATAAAATCGTCTGAAGGTGGCAAGAGTAAAAGAATATCATCGGCATGAAGAGGTCAAATACTTCGGCAGGAGCCCAAAAGCGTTCCTGGAGACTGTTTTGAACCCTTACACGAGGAGAACCCACTTTTAAGCTCAATTAAGTCCTCTGGCGGTAACAAGAATACAGCAGATAAGATGTTTTATGTGTTGAAAGAATTATGGCGTAAGATAAAAATATATCACTCGGGAAACGATACAACTAAACCTTCTTAGCCTACGAGTGTACGGTTTGTAAGGAGAACACTTCAGCTTCAAAATCCATCCTTCCTTCCCTCCTTCCTTCCTTCCCGACCCCTTTATCCCTTCTCATCACCTTCTCTTCTCTGCCAATCAGCTGACGTGAAAGAGAGGGAAGAGCAGCCCAAGTGCGATAGGGAAGCTGGGAATCAAGGCATTGCAAAACATTCCTCTCTGATCCTGATGCATTAATGGCGGGGTGCAGGATGAGAATGTAACAATTTAGGGGGGAACCATTTTCTTTTTTCATTTATTTTTCAAGAGTGGGACGTGCATGAAAGGATCTAAAATGGAGGGCGAGGGTTGTGAGGGTCAAATTAGACAAGAAGGAAAAACGAAAACAAATGACATTAACGAGGAAAATCGCATAACTGGGGAAGAACCAAGAACAAATCTGCGACGGCGACAAATGAAGGTGGGACGGAGACACAAAGCCACATTTCTGAGCCACAATTCTTCACTCTAAGTAAAGACGTAAGTATGTATGAAAGCAACAAAGAATATTAGAAAGTAATACTTCTCCCTACGTGTCAAGTGGGGTTGGTGGAGGATTAGTGCCCCTCCCTGTAAAACAATTAACTCTAAGCCTTGGCCACCCCGATTGGGATACATGGCGTCTGGCAATGAATGAAAAAAGACTGTCAGTATGTAAAAATGAGGAAGTAGAAATCAGAAAGTAAGAAATAAGAAAATAAGAAAGTAAGCAAGAAACTAAAACAAGTAAATTGATGGGATAGCAAAGTCTGGGAAGCAATGCGGGCTGAAGATTAAGCAACGCATGACAGGGGAAGAAAAGTTTTTTTTTTTTTTGGTCTACACTGACTTTTGTTGTTGTGTTTTATAAGAATGCTGGAGGTCAACATGTGTGTGTGTGTGTGTGTGTGTGTGTGTGTGTGTGTGTGTGTGTGTGTGTGTGTGTGTGTGTGTGTGTGTGTGTGTGTGTGTGTGTGTGTGTGTGTGTGTGTGTGTGTGTGTGTGTGTGTGTGTGTGTGTGTGTGTGTGTGTGTGTGTGTGTGTGTGTGTGTGTGTGTGTGTGTGTTACTATCTTTGAATTTCTCTCGCGTAAAATAGCATGAAGTGAGGTTATGTTAAATATGCGCAAAAAGATTTCTAAACAACGATACGCCACATGGATAAGAAACCGATGATTAAAAAAAGCTGCAGTGAATGACGAACAGTTTTTTCACCGCTGAAGTTCAACGGTAAAATTAGCCTCACTTAAAAAAAAATAATAATTCCACACACAATCAAGAACGCAAACCTAAAGTACGACGACAGCAAAACAATCTGCGACGACAGCAAAACAATCTCCCACTGATATAGCAAAAATAAAAATACAAGAACTATTACGAATGAGAGAAAAAATAAAGCTGTCAGACAGATGGATTTCGGAAATAACATACCCTCAGAATAAGTCACCTAAATGGTGGCATCCAACCAACACAGAATTATTAAAATATGAAAGCTGAATTATGATGAACGTTGGTTTTTGAGTGAGACAGGTGAATTTAGGCGACCACAAAAAGCCACAACACCGGGAAGACAAACATCCAAACAAAGTGAAATCAGAAGGAGTTAACTTCCCAAACATGCTAAAAAGCGGAATTGTTATGAAAAATGGTTTTTCCCTTTTCAGCCTAAGTGTGTGTGTGTGTGTGTGTGTGTATATATATATATATATATTTGCTTACTTGAAACGATCATATTACGTTTAATAAAATTCTCATAAATTTGAAGTGATTATGTCGCTATCACTAACCCATTCAGGACCTGATGTCCTTTCTAAGTTCAGTAACATCGCCTAATGGTCAGAATATTAAAAAAAAAAAAATGCAGTCGTACTGAAGGGGTTACTGTGACACATGAACTCAGAAACCACAGCAACGAAAAACAGACCAACCAACAAACAAGCAGACATCATGGCAGAATAACTACATCTATTTTCTACAATCTTAATTCTTGTATCCATCTGTTGCCTGACGCCGCATCTGCGAGGGATGGTTTGGACAAATAATACCTGAACATTTTTCCTTCCCTGTTCAGCTTAAATACGACAAAAGCGAAATACGAATCGAAAGCAGGGCCATGCATGAGAGATGAGGGCCATAAATACCATCAACCTGCACATCACGTCCGACGCAGTGAGACGGAATTTAGCCTGTGTGTGTGTGTGTGTGTGTGTGTGTGTGTGTGTGTGTGTGTGTGTGTGTGTGTGTGTGTGTGTGTGTGTGTGTGTGTGTGTGGAGGGTTAATGTGCCGAGAGAGGAAAATGTGAAATAAGGCGTATGGGGAGGGGAGGGAAGGGGATGGGAGAGGAAGAGGAGGAAAGTGAAGGGAGAGGGGAAGAGGAGGGAAAGTGAAATAGAATGAAGACGGGAATGCGAAGGGGAAGGGATTTGGGATGGTGATACGGGGAAGGGGAGAGGAGAGTCTGGAGAGAGGGCAATGGGAAAAGGGAGGTGGCGGAGAAGGCGAGAGGGAAGGGAGAAGAGGACAGACTGGGTGGGAAGGAGAGGGAGAACGCAAATGCCTGTGTGAGTGAAAGGGCCAAGAGTGAAAGTGGGAAAAGAGAGGCCGACGGTAAACTAGGATAAAATGCTATGCTGAGATGAGAAGCACCAATGATGGGGCCGACATTACCGTCATTGTGAAGGAATGGGGAGTTGAGGGATAGGGGGCCGAGGAATTAGGGGGTCGAGGGATAGGAGGTCGAAGAATAGGAGGTAGAGGGATCGGGGGCTGAGCGGTAGGGGGTTGAGAGATATGGGGCTGAAGGATAGGGTACTGAGAGTCACGAGGTTTGAGGGACAATAGGGTTGAGTGATAGGAGTTTGAGGGATTAGATATTGAGAAACAGGGAGGTTGAGAGACAGGGGTTTGAAGGACTAAGGGTATTGGCGGGAAAATAGGATAATATTCTTTAGACATGGGTTGAGGGGAAGAAAGAGTCGCAAAAGGGAGAAGCCACCACCTCCATTATTGATAGAACTGGCCTCCTTAGTTCGCTGTAGTGTTAATGTGCGTGTGGATTTATAGCGTGCATTTAACGCTTGAGTGTACAGTGGTGTATACGGGGATTCTCTCTCTCTCTCTCTCTCTTGTTTTTTTTTTCTAATTATACCGCGGCAATGACCTTTGCAGTTGCGCTTCAATTTTCTCATCCATGCAGCACTGTCGAGGTGAGATGGGAAAGGGATAGAGAGAAAAGTAGAGGGATGAGGGGTGGTGGTCTGGAGTGGGACAACACTTTTGTAGTGAAAAATGGGAGGAAGGGGAAGGGAGAAAGGGACGTGAATGAGGAGGGAGAATGGAAGAGAAGATGGAGGCTGGGGGAGGCGGATAAACTGGGTAAAAGCGAGGTGAGGATAAGGATTAGGGGAGGGGCAAAGGAAAGGGAAACGTGGGAATGGAAATGGTATGGGCTGGATAAAATGGGAAGACGGGAGAAGGGGAAGGAAGAAGCGCATATTTTCTTTCTCCTCATGGCGGCTCGATTTTTGAGAGCTAAAAATTGTGCCCTGCAACAATTATCATTACAGTAAACCTCCATAAAACTGCTCTTTTGTCCCCACCTCAATTACACATTTCACTTGTAACAAAAAACGGCTACCACTGTTTCCCACTATAAAAAGAATGTATAGAAATTATCTGACTCATACACAAAAATGATGACGGGCTTTATGGGTGTCAAACTAGAAAAATTTTGCACTTCTTTTGATCAGTTATTTTTTTCTTTATGCAATAAACTATTATATTTATCTGGTTCATTAGCTTCTCTGTACATTTTGTTAGAGTAAACATATGCCAGATCGTCTTCCAGACCATAATTATTTGAAACTTACTGCGTGTTTCATTATCATCAGCCAAAACGATCTGCGATACTACACTCTTTTTACTTTAACTTGGCCTAAAACTACCCACTCTCCATCTTGAAACCAGCTTGAATCCACGATCAGACAGAGGGTTGTATTATGGGCGGCAGAGGAGGTTTCGTAACCAATCTTCCGAAGCGATTTATTTTGCACTTTACACCTTTACACAGGTTCGTATATCGTATTAACAACGACACAATTTACATCAATGACATACAAGCGGATATTAAGGTGTAATGGCCAGAATAAGTCGCTAGGGAAGAGGTGTAAAGGAAGCTCCACAGCAACTTAGAATTCTGTCTAAAATAGCGTCAGGGAAATGCCCGACTCCGACCTGACTATGACGAGGGCTCCTTAGTCCACCAGAGAGGAAATCCAGAGAACCAACAGCCTCCGCAACGCTAGATTGAACCCCGGCGAGTGCCCTGTCCGCCGGCCTCGTTACGGGCTCCCAGGCAATCAGGTCCTCACAGAATTAATTGAAAGTCACACTGCGATCACCCTGTCATTAGCGAACCAGACTCGACCCTCATCATCCTGTTGACCTTCTTCGCTGCCACTGATCCTTCTCTCCTCCTCCCCTCTCCCGCAAACATCCCCATCACCCCCCCTCTCCACCTCCCCTTTCCTCTCTGCTCTTGTCTCCTCCCTCCCCCCACCGCCCCTTCCCCAGTTACCCCATCTCCCCTCCTCTTTTCCTCCACCTTCCCTCCCGTCTTTCCCCCATACTCCTTCCTGTCCCTTCCCCTCTTTCTCCCACCTTCTCTCCCAATCCTCCTCTCTTCCTCCTTACTCCCTCCACCTCCCGTCTTCCCCTTACCATCCCTCATCCCCATCCACCCTCCTCTCCGTCCCCCATACTCCTTCCTGTCCCTTCCCCTCTTGCTCCCACCTCCTCTCCCCATCCTTCTCTCTTCCTCTTCCCTCCCTCCACCTCCCGTCTTCCCCTTCCCACCCCTCATCCCCATCCCCTCTCCCTTACCTCCCCTCTCCTCTCCCCCTCATCATCTCCCTACCCTTGCCGCCCCCTAGGATCTCAGGCTGGGGTCAACACACTCCCCGGATCCCTTGAAAACATACCCTGGGTGATTGAGAACGAACGTCACTTGTCGGAAAAATCACGCAGGCGGTGTGATTGGTGTTATTAATCCCTTCAGTACGATTACGCACTTTGTATTTCCCTCAAACTTCCTTCAGATGATTTTTTAAGCTTCGGGGAGGCTTTTCTGAACGGAGGAGGTACAATACAGCCTTCGATAACCCCGCGAGAACAACAGATATTTTTTCCACAATGAGAGAGAGAGAGAGAGAGAGAGAGAGAGAGAGAGAGAGAGAGAGAGAGAGAGAGAGAGAGAGAGAGAGAGAAATCCCGAGTGTGCCTTGCGTTTTTGTCGTGATTATTCGATTGGATGAATTGTACCTAGATACTGAGATGACGTCCAATATGCAGGTGATACGTGGGTGTAATTCGTTTATACCAAGGCAGAATGGTGGAAATGTCTGGAATTATTTAGGGCACGAACTGGCTGGTATTATTAACGTTCTAGCAATTACATGTGGAAATAGCACGGCCATAACTGACGTAAAATAGATAGGAGATAAATGAGATAACGAAGAGAAAAGACAGACGAGGAATGAGGAGAATGGGGAGGAAATTAAGCATATATGGGGAGAAATATGTGTGTGTGATGGTCTAAAGTAGATTAGTCCTCTCGTGGTAAGGACAACTTTATTAGTAAATTACAGCTAACGCCAAATGATTTTATTCAGATGAGTGAGTCACTGGAGTCTGAGTGTTAATAATCTAATGATCTACAAATAACTGACTGTCAGGAGTAAGGGTGAGCTGTTTCAAAATAATAATAATAATAATAATAATAATAATAACAACAACAAAAACAATACCATCACCACCTCCACACACAAAAAAAAATATTAATGATAAAAATAATAATAATAACAATAAAACAATAATATGCAGCCTTTCTCAAAACTCTATGACAAACAAAAATGTCCACGATTCAGACTCACTTATTAACCCTTTCAATATCATTATCTCTCTGTGCATTTTATTATTTCTGTCTCTAAACCAGTCCATTCAGCTTAGGCAACTCTTAGCAAAATGGATGGGCTACTTACAACCTAACTCAACCCCGTCACCACCATCATTTCTCATTTGGCAAAATCTAAACACAAGATTAAAATATAAATGATATCCTCTGGCAAACGAGATATTAAAACTGGATGCGTCAGTCCTTGCGTGGTAATTTCATCGGTTAAGGAAGCTCCGTAACACCTCTTCCTTAGCAACTTATTTTGTGATATGGTTGGTTGATATCCTTTTGTACGTTATTTATGCAGTATACTAGTATGGCGATATTGGGAGGATTTGTGTAACTCAGAGGAAGGCAGAAAGATGCAATATGAAGGATTTGTGTAACTCAGAGGAAGGCAGAAAGATGCAATATGAAATCACTTCGGAACAGGTGTTAGAGAGTTTCCTTAAGCGATGTAACTCAGAGGAAGGAGTTAGGTGCAATAAAGAAAAATAAATCACTTAGGAACAGGTGGTAGGGAGCTTCTTTAATCCATGACAATACAGGCTCTTGATCCAGACAGCCAGACACACCGGTCAACACGTTACCAATTTTTTTTGAGGGACATGAGAGACAATAATTCTGTCGAAATCCAGTCCCTGATTAACAGCCTGGCGTGTTAATTAGCCAAAAGCACTTTATGAAGTATTCCAAGCCAATAACGCGGCTGCTGTGCGAATTTCAGAACTATTCCCAGCGGTGATCACTAGAGGACATCCGCTCGCCTCAATGATGCTGATAACCCACCCACCATCATAACTTTGCCTGGATTCTTCTGTAGTGTTAGATATGATTAAGTGTGTGTGTGTGTGTGTGTGTGTGTGTGTGTGTGTGTGATTATGGCCTATCTTATTTTCAACCTCTTCAGTACGATGGCATCTTGTGCACTGTCCTCATACCAACAGAAAATAAGGTTGTTGAAGGTCATTTCACTGAATGAGATTTGTGCTGCGTTAAACAAAATCGTTTGGTAGCGGGATGGATAAATAAGTAATGGTGATGGAACTGGAGATAACACCAAAAGGCCAAGCACTCGGACGAAAGGGGTCATTCATGGCTATAAGGAATGCAGAGACTCGAGGAACACGAAGAGAAATGGGGCAGGGGAAACTGGGTGTGTCTTGCATTAGTTACCTGGAATTTGAAGATGCCATTCTGTAGCGGAGAAGTTTAGTGTGTCGGGAGGAGAGGAGGATAACAATGGCCTGGGAGTATGCCGAGGTGAGAAATGGAAGGGCTGGAAGATTTGAGAGACTGCAGGGCGAAAGGAAAGCTTGGTGTGACATAAATTTACTTACACGTATGATTGGTTTATATATACCGGTGTGTGTATATACATATATACAGTATATATATATATATATATATATATATATATATATATATATATATATATATACACACACACACACACACACAGACGAGTATTACGGAAACAAAAATAAACCACGAACGGCGTCTGGATAAATCTGGGGAAAAGGATGTGGAAGAAAAATCGGTGTCTTTAATGTAGGTCACTAAAAATACCAAGGCATCTTTTCTTCCACTACAAGAGCTTCTGTCCTGAACTGAACAAAATCCTCTGGCGGCGGTATTTAAAACAAACTGAGTCTTGTAAGACTCGTAAGACTTGAAAAAAAAAATAGAGAAAGGCGGTGAATTCTGGGGTACCCTATATGAGTCAGATGGAATAGTGAAAGGCTATGTTGACTTGAACGACTGTTCTCTTCACAAACTGATTTCTGTCCTGAGATGAATAAAATATTTTGCTGGCAGTAATAAAAAAAAAAAAAATGGATGAAAGACGAGACTGTATTGGACAGGATAGGTTTAATGATCACATCGTCTCAAGCCGGATGACCTCATTAATGAAAGTAACTTCAATAAATATGTTAACTCGTGATCTCTTGCTCGCATTGGCTGATGAAGTATTAATGAACATTGGCGTCTATCACTTGAGGCGCCAATTTTCCCGCTAATTACCTAGTATTTTGCGGGCTAGTTCAGTTAATGTGCGGTTCAGCAGTGAATCTCCTACATTTAGACGCTGCGTGGCTCCGCCCCACTAATCATATGCACTGATAAAGTTAAAAGAAGTCGGTGGTCATGTGCCAACCACGCCCACGTGCATAATTCACCCGCCCAATCTTTCCGCCCGACCCTGACCTGCAGTATACGTCTTCCAACGACAAAGGAGTCTCCAGTGACGTAGTGGGCAAGACAACACTCAGCTGTTTATAAGGCGAGATTAAATCGTTTTGAAGTATATTTAAGCAGTGAAGTTTACAACCAGACATACAGTATACATAACTCTGACACCATGACTTACAACCACCCATAGAGTATGCAAAACTCTGACTTCACAATTCACATCCAGCCATATACAGTACACAAAACCTCGCCTTTCCAGCTCGCGGGCAGAATGATGGGTAGGCACAATTCTTGCTATTTCGCTGACATCCTACACTGTTTATGTACCATTCCTCAAAATATACCAGTCAATGGGATTTGGGACGGATTTACCGAGCAGTTCCTGGGATTTACGTTGAAGAACCGACCACAAAAATACTGTGGGGTGGAGGCTCACTCTGCCCATTGCGGGGATCCCCAGGCTGTTTCGGGTAAGAACAATTTCCATAATGGATAGTTTTTTGTTTTTCTTTCCCCCGCACTTAGGAAACCGGAAATATTACTGAACCACTTGACTCAGGTGGTCTTTTTTCCCCCCTTGTCTCATTGCTACTGCCAGACGATTTTACTCATCTTAGGGGTAAGTTTTTCAACTGGAGGGGTTAGTTGTAGCCTTCATTAAGCCCTTCGCCATTAGAGGCCCTTCGAAGGTTGAATCTGAAAATCGTCAGCTTGTGGCAAGAAGAAGAATTAGAGGACCTCGGGCTGGTTCAGTTAAAGATGTTATCCATTAATCTCTCACTTCCAAAATTTCATTTGCTGAACATAAGTCAGGTGTTAACTTGACGACAAGATCAAAATGTGGCCACTGTAGCCAGAGCGTTAATCAAGGTATTTTCTTTCGCTCTTTCACTGCTAGGATTTCCCCTGACTGAACAAGATTGTGTGGTATTACTGTGACTAAAATATCAAATTGTAACTGAAGCAGCTCAAGGGTTAGTTACTTCGTTTTCCATGCGTATACCTGTTATCCTTATGAATACAGTGTAGACAAGGGGTTTTACAGTACATGCACTGTTCATCACAGTCATGTGTGTGTGTGTGTGTGTGTGTGTGTGTGTGTGTGTGTGTGTGTGTGTGTGTGTGTGTGTGTGTGTGTGTGTGTGTGTGTGTGTGTGTGTGTGTGTGTGTGTGTGTGTGTGTGTGTGTGTGTGTGTGTGTGTGTGTGTGTGTGTGTGTGTGTGTGTGTGTGTGTGTAAACCTTAAGGAGTACTGCTCCAGTAACATTGTTCATTGTTTTACAACATAACTTTTCCGAGGGGATAAACATTTTTGCACCATCAATCTTACTTCCATCTCAGCGCTAACAGGGATACAATTTTGTTTTAAAATACACGGTATTAAGCAAACGTTTAATGTCCTCAATAAGGTGATGTCTCTTGCTATCCTCAGAATTTCATCTTCTAAGCTTGCACGGGACGTTTCGAAATAGATCCTTTACAAACTCATGTTCCTAGATTCCTGGAAGTAGCGAGAATAACTTAAAAAAGAAAAGAAAAAAAAAAGAAAAGGAATGGAAGCGTCAGTGGATACAACGGGTTAAAGGGAACGCCTCGAGAGAATATCATAAAAATAATACTTACAGGTCATACACAAGAAACATTTCCCCCTCAGTGTTTCAACCCTGACCTACACATTTTGATATTAGACTTCTGGAGTTTCTTACATTTTAAGCACGATCAATGAAGTACGTCAGATCAATTAACCTTCAGCTTTATATCCTGAACTGGCTACCGAAAAGATTATGGAAATGTTACTTGTATTCGAATCGCTTTATTTACTCTCAGGAAGTACATTTATTTAAATACAAAAGCAGTCTAGGATACTGAAGGATGATATGCTGGCTATAATTAGACGATTTTATTTACTTTAACTTAAAATAATCTGCACTGAAAAGGCCACATTACTGAAGCCAATTTACCCCTTCTGGCCTAACATCGGTCCATGGGCGTCCAGAGGGGGGGGGGCAAGTGGGGGCAGTTGCCCCCCCTTGGAATGCCAAAGTGCTTCAGTTCTTGCTCAAGGATGATTGAGTGATTTGAGTCGATTCATGCCTTTTGTCATTTTATGCATTTGATGTAAGTCATGTAGAGTAACTCACGTAAGTATATGCCTATTTGGAGTGTGTGTATTTTGATATATTATAACCACACATATATGTATAATTTCTTTTATTTTGCCCCTCCTTACAAAAAATCCTGCTGACGCCCCTGGGTACAATACATTCTTTTCTTTTTGTCTTCCTTTTTTGTTTGTTTCTCTTTTCTCTACGCTGCAACTGACATACCTGGTTCGCATGCTAAGTTCAGTAAATGTCCATTCGTTAGTTTAAAAGCAGTTTAACGATGTACAACACGAACACGCTAAAGTACTTATCCGTATTTTACTGCCAGGGTATCACGCAATGTAACCTAATGAGTTCTTGTCAAATTTATCAGCAATTATCAAACATGCTGGAAATCCACTTCAGTAGTTGGGAACTCACTCCCCATAAAGTGTTAATGAATTAATAACCGGGGTGTACATTTTATTTCACTACCTGTACAAACTGGTCCGGCTTATATTGCGTCATGTATAATGGGCAAGGGGGATAAGGAGCCTGTTGTGTGTGTGGGAATATGAAAAGATATAAAGACCGGGGAAGAGGTAATGGATATTAAATGAGAGGAGAACAGGGAAGGGAAGAAGCGCAGCCCATTAACAGAAGTGAAACGCATAGGAGGGGAGGATATTAAATAGGGGTTGGCTAGGGAAGGATGGAAAATAATAACAAGGTAATGGCAGGGAAATAAAGAGGAAATTGAACGACAAAGAAAATATCTATCACAAGAACAAAGGATAATATAATAAAAATGAAATCTCTACTATTACTCGATCCTCCTGCAGAAATCCTCCGAAACACACACACACACACACACACACACACACACACACACACACACGAACTTCACCTTTACTCACCTTCAGGGGAATATTAATAGATGTGAAGGGAAGGAAATGAGAGCTATTATTAAGAAGGTGAAAGCTAATTAAGGAAAGACGAATGTTTAAATAATATGAAGGACGAGGTACACAAAAATAAGATGAAGGATAAATGAGGGAAATAGCATGTTTACTACATGAAGGGAAAGGAATGAAAGAGGAATATAACAAAAAACTGAGGCAAAGGAATGGTCGAAGAATATTAAAATGAATGAAGAAAAGGGAATGGAAAAGTTATACTGTATTAAAATGAGATGTGGAGAAGGGTATGGAAGAATATTAATAGAGATGAAAGAATGAGAAACTGGAGGGATGAACTCTTTATAAAAAAAAAAAAAAAAAAAATATATATATATATCTTTCACCCCATACCAAATCTCCTGAGTAGCCTAAAAAAAAAATCCATGCTATTTCAAGGTGGCTTACGGAGATGAAGCGAGGAGAAAAGAAGAAAAATGAAGAGAAGAGGATAGAAAAGGAGTATTAAAAGAGATGAAAAGAAAGGAATGAAAGAAGAATATCAAAATGAGATGGAAGGCAGGGAACTGTAAGGAGAGGAGCATGTGGGACAAAAAAAAAATATAAGTAAAGGTCTTCTGTTCCATGCCAAATCCCTGCAGCGTACCTGGAGTTACCTTGAAAAAAATATATTACCACACGCAATGCTGGTTCACCTACTATCCTTCGTTCCATCGCCAGCAACAAGTGTCACATTACAACCCAGGGAAATCAGGTCGGACGCGGACAGTACGGGAAGGAGGGGCAGGGGAAGGGAGGAGAAAGGGGTAAAAGGAGGGGTTGAGAAAGGACAGAGGGGACAATGTGGGACAGGGGAGAGGTCAGGCAGAGGTGGGACGAAGTGAGACAAGAGTGTAAGGTGGAACAACGTTGTGTGGTGAGGTGAGGCAGGAGTGAGAGGCTGGGCTAATGTGAGGCACGGGTGAGAGGAAGTAAGGCAGGAGTGGGGTGAGGAGAGAGGAGTGGGGTGATGTGAGGCAGGAGGGCGATAAGAGGATGAGCAGCGAGAAACAGGGACGAGGACTGCGACAATGGTACAAGGTGAGATAGAAGTGGGAAATGAGGCCGGAGTGGGGCGAGTTAAGACAGGACTGGAGCGAGGTTAAGCAGAAGTGTAAGGTGAGACAAGAAGTGCGACACGGGAGGGAAGTCTGCGATGCGGAGACGAGAGAAGGGCGAAAGGAGGACGAGGGGGAGAAAGTGCGGGCCAGGAAAGCTTCTGTCAGACGCGGGAGGAGAGATGTGCCCGGTGTTAAAGCTGCCGACCGACCATAAAGCCTTCGTGTCGCGGCCGGATTTTTCTCAAGCTGGTGGGGAAGCGGGAAAATATGACTGGGAATAAATTTTGTCGCTTATTTGGGAACACGACACGGTAATAAATGCCTCCTCGCGGCGTGTGCGTGACGGGCGTTAATAAAGTCCGTATATGATGTGCTGGAAATGCGGCGACAATTGTGGGGCGGTGCAGAAGAGGATCATATTCCCTGGGGCACAGACACTCACTAGCACTCCTTCCTTCTCGGCATATTTCTGCTCATGTTACGTTTCTGTAGTCCGTTTATTTTCATCTGACGGAACTTTGCCACTTTCACAACCTGAATACTAAACTGGGAGGTTCTATGAGCTTCAGTTATGAGGTAGGAATGAGTTTCCTTGGTTACTACTCAAATTCACCCTCCAATCTGACTATACGTGGCAATCAAATAAGCTGAAAAGGGGTTACGGATCTTTGTCAAGTGAGAGCAAGTGCCCTGTAGTCTGGCTTAATACTTATCCACTCTACGTCGACATCAAAACGAAAGTAAGTAGAATAAATACGAATACCAGAATGCCGAATGCACACAGAGACTCAGAAACCAAGAAGAGCTAAGGTCCAAAGTGCCTGGGTGATTTGGTACAAGGGGCTCTCTCTTCACGTAATACTCCTACAAGCGTGGATATACAGCAAGTGATAAGTTGGAGCTTATTCCCCATCTGACAGGGTAAATGCCTCCCAAGAGAGTCCTCCCTACACACATACTCTGTCCTGCGCTGATATGTTGCTGGCTTTAATACTCTCTCAAGGACTGTATGCTCGTCGGTGAAGGAGAACCGCTTATGTCTCCTCCTTGGTGGTGTATATGACCTTTAACACCTTACTATTATCATTTCTGCTTGGGTTTTAACACCATACTTTTGTTTTATATCTCTGGTCTTTTAAATATCTTCAATGCCTTATTTCCTAACCTTTTACAGTTATTGTCATACACATTTGGCTTTTGATACCTTACTATTGTCATTCTATATGGCCTTTTTAAATCTTATTCTTTTCTTATATTTTAATCTTTTACACTTGTCATAAATATCTGACCTTTTAGACCTTACTATCGTGTTATATCTTAACTTTATACACCTGCTATTGGCTTGTATCTATTTGGCTTTTATACCTTACTCTTGCCTTATATCTATGTTGCCTTTTACAAATCAACTGTCTTACTTTTTTAAATCTTATCATGAAAGAAAATATGGGCTTGCAATATGCGCAATTATTCAGATAAGGAGGAATTGCAAGGGAGTTACCTAGGCCCACGAGGACTTCCAGGAGTCAGGACTCATTAAAACCTGTTCAGTCGTGTAAAAGAAGTTTGATTTTAATGAGAACTGGCATGTGGAAGCCATCAGGGGCGTGGGCGACTACCTTGCACCTCCTATTTACCAAGTTTTATTTGGGAGAGTTCCATGGCCGTATTTTCGTCCATGATATTGAAAAGACGACTGCCATTCCAAATCCCCCGCATGGTAGAAGGGGGGAATGGGAATGGGGAAGGGGTTGGATTGGATTGGACGGAGGTGGAAATGGGATTGGATTGAAAATTGGTACATCCCTTCTCACTTCCTTCTCCCTTCTCTAGCAGGGTGGATAAATAATATTCAACACACTGGTTACAGTAATGGTAACTACCAATACCACATTGCCCCCTCAGAGCGTAGGGGTCCGAGGCTAGGCAACCGTAGTACAGAGCACTTTAGGGCAGGAGACTGACCTACGCCTCTAGCAGCGTTTTACAAGACAGAAAAAAAAAAAATCTGGTCACTCTGACTCGAACCATAATCCACATCGTATTCCGGTTTGATAACTCTACCACCAGATATCTAGGCGTCCTTAGAGGAAATGAGGATACATATTTAAAATTCAGAGGATGAGAATTACAGACCATTAATTCTGCGATAATACCTTTTAAGAATTCCATAACATTACACCTAAACTCGGGAAAAATAAAGGACCCCCATTCTTAACAACTTTCATAAGCTAATAATGTATGAATATCAAAGCGTTTTGTGGCACGGGAAATGAACATGTACGTATATAATTTTTTAAAACCAGCGACATAACACAGACTTCAATTTGGGGAGTGCATTCCACACTTTTTCCAGCATTTCTCCCCCCTCGTTCGCAATAAGTTAATTATCTCAGTGGTGTGCGCCAGGCGAGAGGCCCCAAGGACACGGACGCCTCCCTTCCTCATTCCCTCCCCTCCCTCCTCCCTCCCCTCCCCTCCCCTCCTTCCCACCCTCTCCACCCCCGTCACGGACCAAGGAGGATAACCTCTTCAGTTTGGTGATTTTTTTTAAATAATTTCATCCTGGTTGTTGTTGGATGATTTTAATAGACTTATGAGTGCCCTTTAGCAGTAACAGGCTTCAATGTATCTAAGTTTAACATCCAAAGAGCTTGCAAAAAAATAGTATATGGAAATATCAATCTTTCAGTACGATGGCGCCTCTCTCTCTTCTATTGTTGCTGCTATCAGACTATAAAAAAGTCATATGCACAAATAAATTAAAAGGGAAGAGTTAATAATTGGGCCTAATCAGCACGCGACAAGACAAAAAGAGCTACAAAACTCATATGAGAGGATGACCAATAATGGAATAAGATTTTTTAAAAAAAGGATAATAAAGTTCATACGTAAGATAAATCGCCAAGGAAAGGTGCAAAGGGAGCTTCTAAGTCTACGAGAATGCGATGCCAAGAACTGAGTCCCATTGGTTTAATTTTGAGAGGTCCCTGGGCTGCTTGCGCCTGGTTTTATGCTGGTTCTTCTGTCAGCAAACCGTTCATTGGTGTTTTAATTACATTCCTGTCAGGGCGGTCGGAACTGTATGTGTGTAGGGGAGAGGGGAAAAGGGTGTATGAGTGTGGGGCGACGTGTGCTGGGCGTGTGACGGGGATGTGTGTGTGTGTGTGTGTGTGTGTGTGTGTGTGTGTGTGTGTGTGTGTGTGTGTGTGTGTGTGTGTGTGTGTGTGTGTGTGTGTGTGTGTGTGTGTGTGTGTGTGTGTGAAAAAGTCTAAGATATGTGAGTTTGTGTCCGTCTGTGTATAGGTGTGCTTTACTGTATATGTATACGGTATATTAATCTAAGTACCGTCCAGTGTGGCAATAGTTTCCTGGCTTTCCTCCTGCCAGTGCTACCCCACCAACGACACCGAAACATGTATAACCCACCCAGTACTCACCAGTATTAGTCTTGGGGTATTTTCCTGCATACAGCCCACACATACAGGCCAATACCAACACAAGCAAGCAAAGCAGCATTAACATTAAGAAAAACACATAATACACACACAAAGACACACACAAAGCGCTAAATCTCTATCTCTCTCTCACACACACACACACACACACACACACACATACACTGGACCTAACGTACAAAATCCCTATATTATTCAGCTTAAATAACGAGCTTTATTACCTCAGTTATGGAAGACAAAACCATTGAAACTGGGGGAGGAAAAAATAAAAACAAACACACACCAAAAAAAAAAGCTGCACTGCATTACGGGCCATTTTTACCCTACGTATTATACAGGACAATGGGCAATTTTTCAAAGCGCTGGGATGGAAGATAAAAATAATGACAAAACAGACATTAGCACAAAAAAGGGAGAATGGAAACCCACAGTATATAACCACAAAGCAACACGGAAAATAAACAATACAAATTTAAGAACACGAGGCACCTCAAAAAGGGCTCACTGAACTAACCACGGATGGGCACAAAAAACACTAAAAATCATAATAAAAGGGGAACAGATAAAAAGGTTGCATGGGACAATGGCATAAAATCTGGGAGCCGTAACTCTCAAACAGCCACACTGAGAGCGTCACACACTGCGGTATGGTCACCACCTGGTCCATTATCAACGTCACACTCACCACACACATTCACCACGGACCGTACGCACACACACACAAACGGACAAGAGTGTACATAGACCCGGCAGTTCGACGCACACACTTGTTTCTCGTACAGGCTCACACGCACATACTGGCACACATGCACACATACACAAGGGTTGCTATGCACACGCTTCTCTCTCTCTCTCTCTCTCTCTCTCTCTCGTCACCGGCTGTCCACAACGACCTCCCCCCCCCCTGCATGTCGTATTAATATTCCTGTGTTGCCTCCGTGTGTTCAAACCCACGTCCCGTATACCTATAACTAATGGCTGTTTTTTTTCCCTTTTCAATTCGTATGCTTTTTTTTCTTTTTCGCAACGACAATATACCTTCTCCTCCCTCCATCCCTCTCTCCATTACCTCATCACACTCACTACACAAATCCATCCCCACTCCCGATTGTCGGGCTGGTGGTAGAGATGGTGAGAGCTATTATGATGCTGGTGGTGGAGAGTGCGAATTTAATGGCCATGGTGGTGGTGGAGATGCAATGTTGGTGGTAGGGTGACAGTGGTGATGGTGGTGACAGTAGTGCTTGTAACTAAAGGTGATAGTGATTTAGATGGTGATGGTGAATGGGATTATGATGATGGTCGCGATCATGATTATAATATTTTTGATGATGATGGTGGAAACTATTGTGATGCTGGAAATAGTGATATTAATTATAAGTGCTGGTGCTGATGGAGATTCTGATGGTGATGGATGCTAAGCGCCCCAACCTACCACGTAAATCACTGTTCTTAAATTCATAAAAATCACGGCGACAGTGGAATGCATCGCCGGAGAGGAGAATGACCATTGTTCTTGTGGTGACGTGAGGTCTAGGTAGCGAAGAGGTGACTGTGGTTGCAATGGTGAAGCAGGGATGGCAAAAGGGTGGCTAGTGATTATAACAGCGATGACGACAGAGGAATGCATCGCTGAAGAGGAGAATGGCTATCGTTCTGGTGGCCAACTGACGCTTTGGTAAAGAGAAAAGTGAAGGTAGTGGTTGAGATAGTGGTGTTGGCTGACGAGATTGTGGGGACAGGAACAGAAGTGGCGTGCATAAGAACAGGAGTGACAGCAGTCGAAAATTCCTTGACAGTTGTATTGGAACGTACTGTTGCAAAAGGTGGTTAGGTTGCAAGTAAAGTTTAAGGGCTTTTGAAAAAATGATTGAACATGGTAGCAATGATGATTGGAAATGATCGACAATAAAAGTCCCCATGAAGTATGTGGGATGATATAAAGTGTAATCTTGTGGAGGAAGGTGGGTATTATGCATCTTGTTCAAATCCGCTACACGATTATATTCAACTTCGGAAAGTTCTCTCGTAGTGAAGGTGTTAGAAAAACTCTTACAAAAACAGTACGATGACGCCTCTCTGATTTTCTTCTCGATACCCACGGAAGTTGTATTCTGGTAAGGAGATCTTCTAGTATCAAGGATTAGCCCCTAAATCCAAGGACAATGTGTTAATTTTATCAGACTATCACCAAACGATTTGACTTCACTGTTGAAGTATATATATTAGTAGTGAAAGGCTGAATTAATTCTATATCTGACAACTCCAGTCCGAAAAATTTCCTCACAGACGGATAAAATCATATGAGTCAAAAATAAAATATAATGGATCTCTCATTTATTTAAAAATAATGGTGCTTTGAATACTGAGACAGATTACACCGAAATGCAGCATAAACGCAATTTCAGCACGTAATATCTCATCTAAAGTGGACATTGTTTTTGTTATGAGTGAGGCTGGTGAGGGAGGTGATAGGGTGTTGGAGATGAAGGGGGGTAGGGTGGGAAGCGATGGAGGGTAGGGTGGCAGATGAGGGGGGAGGGAAGGGAGGGATGAACAGGGCAGACGGAGAGGAGGGAAGTGGGAAAGGGATGGAGTGGGTAGGGAAGGGGGCGAGGACGGGGTGATAGGGGAGGGAAGAGAGAGAGAGGAGGAGGGAGGTAAGTGAAGGAGGGGAGGGGAGAGGCGAGGGATGATGTGCTTCTGGTGATTATGGAAATGGGAAGGAAGCTCTAATTACGGTGTGTGTGTGTGTGTGTGTGTGTGTGTGTGTGTGTGTGTGTGTGTGTGTGTGTGTGTGTGTGTGTGTGTGTGTGTGTGTGTGTGTGTGTGTGTGTGTGTGTGTTTAAGCAAATTATTTTGGTTTTTGTTCCTTATGCCATGGCATGTTTAGAGAAGGAAAAAAATTTGGAAATAAATTAATGTTTTTGTTTGAATTCTGCCTTCGCCATATATAATTCTGAAATATAGGGTAAGGATGATGGCAATGAGGGTCAAAAACACAAAAAAACACAAATATATGCTCATCATTCTTTAAAAAAAATAGTTGGGTTACGTAGAATAGTATGTTAGTTTGTTTTCAACTTATTTCTTTAAGTTGTGTAGGAGCAAAGAGGAAGGGGAGGTGACAGTGGTAATACAGCGGTGGTGGTGGTGGTGGTGATGGTAGATTGGACGTGGTGATTGCTTGTGGTAATATATGGCGAATTTGTTAAATCTGGGGATAAACGAATTTTTGAACAAGGTTAAAACAGGTGGAAATTGTAGTCACAGAATACGATACAGATTGGTGGTAAGTATATATCCAACAAGGTACATACAATAGTTAGTTAACAGGGGGCAAAAATGAGAGAATATAACTGTACCTAGTGCATGTGAAACTAAGTGATCATTCTTGTTACTGAATAAGATAGAGGTACACGATACCAAGAATGTTGTGTTTATATACCTGGCCATTTTACGATAGGGGGTCTCGATAGCTAATAAAGGCACCTACGATAATAAGAATAAAATCAATCAAATCCATCACAGTGACGGTGTTGACTGACCATTTTTTATTCATATTTATCCATTCAAAGCTCAATAAAAAAATCTGTAGAGCGAGCCAGATTAAAAATAATATATAAAAGTGTGATAATAATACAATGGAAGGCGGTTTTTGTACTCAGTGGTAAAAGAAAGAAAAATGGAGGGAAATAGGTATAGTATAATGAAAAGGCCTCACCGTAGTAAAAGACTTTGTGGTTTATGTCCACAGTGGTTACGGGGAAAATAAATGGGGCGACGCTGGTGGAAGAATGTGGTAATTGTGGTGGTGGTGGTGGTGGTGGTGGTGGTGGAAAAGAGAAAACGTTTTGTTGTTAATTGGGGTAATGGGTGTGAAGTTTTTATGTAACTGTGGCTTTGGTTGGGAGAGAATAATGGGGCTCTTCATGGATGGAGTTGCGATGGTGCTAATGAAGGTAACAGCTGTGTGTGTGTGTGTGTGTGTGTGTGTGTGTGTGTGTGTGTGTGTGTGTGTGTAGATGCAAGTCGAAGGAATAGTAGGTGTGTGTGTGTGTGTGTGTGTGTGTGTGTGTAGATGCAAGTCGAAGGAATAGTAGGTGTGTGTGTGTGTGTGTGTGTGTGTGTGTGTGTGTGTGTGTGTGTGTGTGTGTGTGTGTGTGTGTTGTGGTGGCGTTGGTAGCAATGTTGTGTCAGCGGCTGCGAAGGTAATAAATGTATTCCTGACTCGCACTCTCTATTGTTTTCGCCTAGTCTCCCTCAGTCGTCTATTGTTATCCTATCTTCTTTCCTCCTTTGTCTGTCGTTTCGTATTATCCTCACGTTTTCTGTTTTCTTCCCTTGTTTTTCTTGTATCTCCTTTGAATTTTCTTCTGATTTTCGCTCATCCTGTTGATTTAGCTTTTTTATTTCACCATACTTTCTGAATTAATTTGTCTATCATCTAATTCCACTTCTTTTCGACTGCTTTCGCTCTGCCTCTTTTTTTATCTTATCCCATTATCATATTTTTCGTCCCGTTCTACAGTCTTCTATTTGTGTTTGTCTCTTCATTTTCCTTATTTTTTGTACTCACAATTCCCACACAAAGCGACTTGGAGGCGTTTTGTCTGCGGCCACCCTTTTCGGGATTAGGGCGTCATGCTATAGATAAATAGACAGACAATTCCCACTACTTTAGCCCCTTTTGTTTTCCTTTAAATATTTCCCGTCTTCTATGATAGTTTTTACACACACACACACACACACACACACACACACACACACACACACACACACACACACACACACACAATTTTACAGCTGTCATGCCCTGTCTCTTTTGGTCTCTTCACCTCTGTGATATTATCTGTTCCTTCTTTTGGCTTCATATCCTAAAGGTCACATATTCGACTCACTGTTATCATACTCCCACATACAGCACACCGCACTCATTTCTACCAACTTGCAATCACATATTCCTACTTACAATAACATCTACCTACTTACAATCACACTCCCGATCACATTTCCAAATCATATTCATCATTTTCCAACACGCAAATTCTCACCTTTACCTGGTTTCAGTCACACTTGCGACCACGCTGCTAACTCACATGCAGCACACTTCAGGGTACACTTACTCATATCTACCATTCTCACAAGCACACTATCACTCACATTTCCGATTTACCCTTATCATACTTACACATTTTTAATCCACGTTCATCAATATTACAAACATTCACTCATCTCAGACTCACAATCCCACTTTCGACCACATTTCCAACTCACATGCTTCACATTCCCACCTGCACTCGCTCGCATCTCCCTGATTCACCACCTCCCTGGCGATTTCATTTCCAGCTCACTTTCATCACGTTCATTCACTCGCTCATTTCCACCTATCCCCGCAGCACACGGGCGACATCCTCTCGCCACCCTCCAGTCCAGCACAAAATCCCTCCCAGCAATGTTGATTAGAACGTCCACAATAATGCTCTCTCTCTCTCTCTCTCTCTCTCTCTCTCTCTCTCTCTCAAGTTACATTCGCTGCGTCAAAAGCCCTGCTCACTGGACCTTCTATCCCTTGTGGTGGGGTGAGACGAGCCGGGGACGACGCATTTACGCTTTAATTAGGGCATTCCAAGTCTTCAGGAATTTGATTCCTTCTCTGTGGAGTTGGTGGCAGACCCAAATACTGTCCATGAGATGTAAATCAAAATATTGCCGAATGCTAATTCTAAATATTGCCAAGTGACTAATTCCAAATATTCCCAAAGAGACACAATTACAAATATTCCCAGAGACACAAACCCAAATACTGCCCATAAGGCGTATTTCTAAATATTGCCCAAGAGACATAATTCAAAATATTGTCGAACAGACTTAATTCCAAATATTGCCGAAGACACTTCATCCCAGATACTACCCAAGACACGTAATGCCAAGTACTGCCGATGGGACGTAATGATAACTATCTGAGGAAGAAAAGTACTGTACCGTATGATTTTAATATGCTTCGACTTGTCGCGTTCCTTCCCCTCTCTGGAGCCACGGAAGCTTGTCTCATTAAGAAGGAAGTAATGAATTCGTTTGGTTATTCGATACACATACCAACCCGCCTCATTCGAGCAGGTCTACATTAATTCTCTCGTCCAAGAACAGCAACAGTAGCAGCGACATAGACAACGCCACCACCACCAACATCAACACCACCGCCACCACCACCACCATCAACACCACCGCCACCACCACCACCATCAACACCACCACCACCACCAAAAACAACAAAAACAACAACAGTACCATCACCTTTACAAACAACCCCTCTGGGCCTTGATAAACAGTAAGCGTACCATCAATTCTTTATAAGGAAGAATTATGTTCACATACTAAAGACACAACACAAAATCGGTAACATACTAACACAAAGTCGGTGTGTTAGTAAAATTAATCCATCAACACCATTCACTGCGCTGAAAAATTCCCTCGTAATTATCTATGCAGACCAGGATTCATGAAACAGAGGGTCTACGGGCAGTTATTGAGACAGAGAGGATTAGTAAGATATTTAGCTCCTTGAAACAGGCGGCGCATATTTTAGTACAGTGTTCCTTGTCTCCTGACGATATTTCTAAGCCATTTCTATTCACCTGCTGCAAGGAAGGAGGTGATACAGGCCACATCTAACTCCTCCAACTCTAAAAGTCTTTCCTAACCCAAGAGAAGCAATTTTGTGTCAGAAAAAAAAAAAAGTCTAATAACGGATCGTAGTGAGAGATTTACATGATACTTCAAAAAAAAAAAAAAAAAAAAAAAAAAAAAAAAAAATTTGCCCTTCCGCGAACTGGTCTTTAGGTGGGGATTATAATGTCTTCCAAGCGATTTATCAAATGAACATACTGACAGAGAAAGGGAAAATAATGACCCCTATGAATAGTAAAAAAAAAATTATATATACTAAATCAAATTAATTCGTGCGCCCTAAACTGTCTTCCAGCCTATTTGCCCTGTATATAAACTGAGAAAAAACCTGACCCTCCTGAATACAAATAGGGTTAAAAAATTTCTTCAAGGTCCATTAATTCGCGGGGCCTAAACGCTCGTCATTTAAAAAGCCATGAGGAAATAACATAGAAAGATTGATTGCGGTAAAACTGTCGGCGAACAGATTTATGGTACCTATCCGATTGCTCTGACTTATACCCCGATTATTTTTGTCTTCAACCCTTTTAATACGATGGGGACTTTTTGCACTTTACTTATCCTGCCTCCAATCAATTATATTCACCTGCAATTCTGAGGTTGCTAAAGACTCTTCCTGACCTTGCTGCCACGTTAATTCCTTCTTAAAGTTGCATGAAACCGCTTGGTGATATCAACAACGTAATTGAAATGATGTCATCGATGTGACAAGAGTTAACACAGTCCGGATGTTTAAGCAAGACTCTAATTGTCATAAATGGAGCCATATATCCCGCATTACAAAGTGATGTCAGAAACCATACAGAAATTATCCTAAAAAAATGTTCATCCACATCTTCACTCACTCAGCAATTAAAAACAGTGACTTTTGAGACGAACTACACACTTGTAACTTAACACCTCTATTTTTCTCTTACCCTCCCTACCGCCATACCATACTAATCAGCTTAGATAAGGGCTTCTGACCATGGAGGAGTCTGAAGCAAGCAGCAGAATCTTCAAATGCTTATTAACTATTTCAGTAAGATGACATTTTTTTTTATCCGTTTTTCCATCTGCATACGCCTATGAAGTTATTCAGCTTCAGGGAGGCCTCTAGTGGTGAGTGGATTAACCAAGGGTAACAGGTCAGGCAAACAGGTAGGCTGTTGTGACTCGGTAACAATTGAATAAAATGGATGGCAGGAAAAATACGGGATAAAGTTAAGTCCTTTATTCCTCGATCGCTTCGGACTACACAGAGACCATCATCAGAAATAGCCCGAACGCTTCAAAAATAAAGAATTTACTCCCTTCACTTCGAAATAATGCCCTGACGCCGAAGAAACTCGACTGGTATAATACAAAAGACGTCGTGGGACCGAAAGGGTTACAAAGATCTCATATAAGGCCCTCACTATAAGAAGGTGGAGCTGAGGGAGAGCCTACACGTTTAATTTTATACCCTGCGTGGAGCAAACGCGGCGTCCACCAGGGAGATGAACAACCAAAATATTACTCTGGAAGGAGACAATGCCTGATGTCACTTCCGTAGTCATGAAACTACTCTGGAGGACAACAATGGATTGGCAATACCTTAATCCTCATCCTCAAGATAAATGTGAATGTCGACAGGGGAATAAAATTTACTGGCTTCTCTAACCTCACGACTATTCTGAAGGACAACGACAGATTAGAAATATCTTATCTCCTCAACTATATGATTATTCCGAAGGGGCAAATGAGGTTTAAGAATACCTCAATTCACCAACTACGAAATTACTCACGGAGACGACGATGGATACATGAATTGGCGACAATTTATCGGCTAATTTCCACATCCACGATATTACTCTGAAGGCCGGGAACAGTTTAACTTATTTGATTTACAATTTACTTTATTTCCACACCGTATTATAGTTTATTGACAACGCATTATACTTATTTACTTATTAATTTACTTATTATATTGACAACGCATTATACTTATCTACTTATTAATTTCCTTAACATATTCACGGAGACAACGATTATCCTATTTTCACAACGTATTAATTTATTCCCAAGGCGTCCAATTTTTTCCAGACCTCTTTCCCTGTATCCCATCGTACCAGAACAACAATCAGGAAGGATCACGTCTCGAGACCAATACCAGTTCTAGGTGCCGTCACACCAATATACCTAAGCACCTCTGAACACAAACACGGCAGATATCATGGCCGAAATAAGCCGGAATGAGGGCGATATCATTTGCAACTCGCTTACCCAAAGAAGCTGAACCTGCTGTCCGAAGTGAGCTTAAATGAGAACGAACTTGTATGAAACCGTGCACAGAGACCAGCCTAAGTATTATCCAACATTCTGGAAATCGCCAAAGAAGTTGACGACAGCATACTCTTCCGATTTAACTTTACTTTTTTCCTTTTTCTTTTTTTTTGCCGGCGGTCATATTCCGAGATTTTAAGGTCAGAAGTTTTCTTTTAAAATGTGGATATCTATTCCAGGAGGCCAAAATATGCAATACACGCTGATGGTTATTCTTGGTACACACGCATACACATTCACACGCACCCTGGCTCAGATATCTCTCTTCTCTTTCTCCCTCTCTGACATTTATATTTTCCTCAGTGATTCTCTCTCTCTCTCTCTCTCTCTCTCTCTCTCTTTCAAAAATAAATACATTAATACACATACTGTATATATATATATATATACTGTATATATATATATATATATATATATATATATATATACACACATAGGCATCAATTTATGCTCCACCGCCCGGCTATATCAGGGCCACGACATGAAAGTACCTCTCCAGCACCGCACAAAGGAAGTGTCGACAAAGTTGGGGCACACATCGACGCCAGTATTCTTCATATTGCTACGATGATGGAGACAGTTCACAATACACTTCCAAAACTACAGGATACAGGCGGAAAGAGGGAAAGATATGCAGCCCTATGTCAGTAACTCAGGCCGGAGTGCGTTCCCTTAAGCGACATTATAATACCTATAGGCAGAAAAGACGTATCCTTCACTATTACGTACGCAGTAAACCATATTCCCTGACGACTGTAGTGGCTATCCAGAATAGGAAAACTTTTAGTACGATCAAAGTTCCCACGGTATGGCCATCAGATATCGGTGATCCCAGGCCCACGTCTGGCCTAATTCCGTATCGCAGGTCATTGATACTCACAGCATAACTATGAAAACTTTAGGAAGGTCTCATGATGAACTGTAATGAACTCTCAGCAATTCACAAAAGGACGATAATCGGCTTTGGGAACGAGTCCTACCAGAGCTTCCCCGCAATACCCCTTAAGTTTTGCAATTACTGAAGTCTGCTTGAAGGAGGGCATCTGAGAGAGGTCAAAAGGTCACAATACCACAAACATTACATCTCAGTGGTCGGAAAGCCCACAGAAAAAAAAAATGGCAATGGAAGAGCAAACGATATGCAAGAGAGAGAGAGAGAGAGAGAGAGAGAGAGAGAGAGAGGTAAGAGAAAAGGGGCAGTGGAAAGGTCGGTCCAAGACAAGATCAGCTAACCTCAGAGTCCCCTTGAGGCATGTTTATTCTATTGATGCACCGCGCCTCTCACCCTCTGGCAGGACGGGGGCAGAGGTGCTGGGAAACTCAAAGGCGTAGTGAAATTTTTGGTTGGAAATATGTAAATACAAGGTAGGTGCGGCTGCCTACCAATCGCTCTCCCGATATAATGCAACTTTTAGGTGACTCTACACTGAGTGACAAGCCAATTGTTTTTCTTTAACCAAGGAAACCATGGAATAGGGGGAGTGATGACCATTTACCTAACAAATGAACTCACGGTGGCTTAGTGGGTCAAGGCGCTTCAAATGGATGTGACCCATAAGGATTTAAATCCTACGACTGGTTGGGGTTCAATTTTCATTATCGCCTTACATGTCTGAACCGAGTAGCCTAGCCCCGGACCCATACGCTCCTGCTGAAGCAATAATGGACAAAGCAATAGAACAAAAAAATATACAACAGTGTAACGAAATGTGTAAATGCAAAAACAAATGAATAGTTACGTATGGAAGTTGAAACTGCTGCAATATGTGAGTTATTACGAAAGGAAACTGTAGCGAAAAGTGTTAATATAAGAGGAAACAAGCAACTGTAAACGGGAAAGGTGAATGGAATAAGAGGGAATATGAAGATGTGGCGATATCTGTGTTGACCTTTTCACCGCGACAGGTCTGCCTTAAGAAACAAAGTCATCTAGCAGTAGCAAACAAAAGACTTCACAAAGCTACAAGAGTTACTGGAGACTATATCTGTCCAATTTAATTCGTGATGTCCCCTTAAATTAAATCTCTCTTCAAAAAGATTAGACTGAATGAAACAGCTTCTCTGTTAGAAATATCTCTTTTCAAAGTTTAAATGATGCAGAAGAGGAGGTAGGGCTCGGTTTTAGCTCAACAATAATGACAGTTTTTCTACGTCGGTGTCTCCCTTTGTCATATTTCTTGACTTGCCTGAAGATGATATCGCACTGTATTATACTACTGGTAGATTCAGAATATAATAATGGATTTCGTCCTTCAGTTTCAGCCCAGAGAATAAAACAGTTATCGGATACAAGTGGGAAAAAGAGATAAAATTAAGATGATAACTGTTCGTCCTAGTCTATTACAACAGCAACATATTTCTATAAGTCAAAGTAAGGCACTTGAATGGAAAATTATTATGGCCACAGGACTGCATTACTGTTGAACATGCGATTTCTGAAATACGTCACATTTTATGGCTGCACCCTAAGAATTTTCGCGCATTAACAAATTCTATGTCCTGAAACCAACTGACGATTCTGAACTTTTTTTTTCTAGATAATGAGATTGATCAGCCGAGCAAATAACCAGTCATAATTCTGGGTGATGGAGGCAAAGTTATTATAGTATGCTTCCATGAAACTTATACCCTCGCTTTCCAGATTCTTATTTCTTCATGCCTTTCCAGCGCATAAATACTACTACCATGAAAGTGAGTTTGATATTCACAAAGCCACTAATTCTTTCCCCCGAGAACTTGATTTCTTTTATGCTCTTGCTATCTCCTTGCGATCTTATTCAGCTTTGACGATAAGGGGTTTAATTAAGGGCTTCATTAACCTGTTTAGTACCAGGGAGAACGATCAACGTAGTGTCTCGTGCGACTGACAGTATATCCATTCTCTCATCCTCCAAGCCTTACAAATGCTCAACTTCACCCCATCGGCAAGTTCGAGGAATAAAAACAGTCGCTACAATTACAATGATTCAGTCACATGGAAGGACACATTAGGAATACATGAAGGAACGTGCCTAGGAAGAATAACAGCGAGGAAGGACGAGTGTGTGTAAAAGGAGATTGGAGACCTTTTCGTCTCGTCTATCCTGGATACACACAATTAAGCGCTTGGCAAAACGAAAGTTGTAGTTTTTTTACTATTCAGAATGGCAAGCATATCTTACTTTCCTATCATCTATTTTCTTAGTAATTATTTAGAGGTAAGAAGTGAAATGCTCTCCATCACCTCAGTCCGGCTTCTCGTTTTCTCCCTCTCCTGACCCTGAGAAGACGGAATCCCCTCCTGCAAGCAATAATTAGAACCTGAGTTAGTGGTTCCTGGTCCAATCTTAGAGAACGATACTTCAGCCCTTTCAGAACACAACATTCGGCAGTGAGAAGCCCTTAAAACAAATGGAATATATGCCATCGAACTAACCCTCTTTAATGTGCTAGGCCAGCATGTACAGTAATTCAGCATAACACCAGATAAATGTACTTTGCTGAAAAACGCCAGCACGAGGAAAGGGTCAATCCCCGAGACAGATAACACGATAAAAACGCCTACCTGACTCAATGATAGGTCACGATAACGAGAACTGTGGATCAACAACGTACGTGCACACCAATAAAGCCTGGGTAATATTGCAGGCTGTAAACGTGTAAGCCAATAAATTTGCTCGATCCCCAGACATAAAGCGCTGGCAGGGAGGCAGGTGGGTAAGCAAGCAGGAATAGAATACATGCAGGGACACAAAGACAGAGTTTGTGCAAGTCTACGTAATGTTTCGAAATGTGTGTGTGTGTGTGTGTGTGTGTGTGTGTGTGTGTGTGTGTGTGTGTGTGTGTGTGTGTGTGTGTGTGTGTGTGTGTGTGTGTGTGTGTGTGTGTGTGTGTGTGTGTGTGTGTGTGTGTGTGTGTGTGTGTGTGTGTGTGTGTGTGTGTGTGTGTGTGTGTGTGTGTGTGTGTGTGTGTGTGTGTGTGTGTGTGTGTGATAATTCTAACAACCGCCAGGGGCCATAAAGCCTCACCCGCGTATTGCATTCTCCATCGTTTAGGATTACTCTCACTCGGCCCGCTCCACGTCAGGCCGAAATATATTCTCAGGGTGAAAAGTCCGGGATGGGGGGCGTGACGGAGTACATTTTTCCACGGGAGTAGTATTATACTCTCGTGCGTCATGTCACACTTGGGAAATATCGCTGCTGCTGCTGCCCGGAGTAATATCTTCGCATGTCAGCTCGCAACGCTGCCTGTTCCCGGGATGCAAATGAGATGTATTGTTGCTTAAATGCGCTTAATGCACTGCACGAATTTAATTACATACAGTGTATCTATAAATTCAATTGCCTTACTTAACAATCAGTAATATATCCTGAGAAACGATGAGGATAATAATAACGAAGAATTTATCTGAATTCCGTCACACACACACACACACACACACACACACACACACACACACACACACACACACACACACACACAAATATCGTACGCGATGCAGTTGGCTTTATTTGACTTTGCAGCTCACTAAAATAACCATAAAGGCCATGATCGATGAGAAACAAATTTGAGCACAAGATTTATCGTACGCTATAAGGCATCAAAACGAATGAAAAAAACATATCGACGAAATGGAAAGCTAAATGGAAAGCTGTGTGTGTGTGTGTGTGTGTGTGTGTGTGTGTGTGTGTGTGTGTGTGTGTGTGTGTGTGTGTGTGTGTGTGTGTGTGTGTGTGTGTGTGTGTGTGTGTGTGTGTGTGTGTGTGTGTGTGTGTGTGTGTGTGTACACATAAAATGCGTGTTATAATACCTAGTTTAATATGGACGGGATATACATAAAGCGGAATTTAATCATTTTCCATTCCTAGCAAGCAAAACTAATTTCTGAAACGTGATATATATTAAAAAAAAACACGTGAGCTAAATTGCAACAGGAAAGAGTATAAGTTGCCCTCAAAGCCACGCATAATCAAATTTCTTACGGCATTAAAATAACTCTCTCTCTCTCTCTCTCAGATGAAAAACGCAATGACTAGTTATATATTCAGGTGTGGTAGGTGCAACACAGCGACATACTGCAGCTGCTTTTATTGTTAGGATACAGACTGAGAGAATGCGAATCTAGCCTCTCAAAATTAACTTTTCAATGCCAATATGCTCACTACAGCAACGTCCTATCTCTTAATACACAGGCCCGGCAATATATTATCATAATGCTGCCTCTGACCTCTTAAAATTTACACGCACAAGACAAGTTCCAATCTTTTTGTATTTCGACGCAGACTACTGCAATTACACATCCCTCAATACACAGGTCCAGCAATATACACCACAGCACTGCTTCTTCCATAAATCATACGCAGACAACAACAATCCCCTCTCTCTCAGTACGGAGACCCAGCTATATATATCACAACAATGCCACATCCGACAACCATTAATGGACAACTTCCTGTGTCTCAATATACCGACCTATAGCAATACACATCACAACAGTGCCTCATCCCTCAGCCATACACATACATGTCTCTCCTCCACATTCAAAGGCATCACTGAGGGAGGCCGGGATTGGCACCGAATTGGTAATGTCACTTGAACTAAATCCCTGGACAGACACGGGCCAGGCGGGATGTCGGGGAGACGAAGAGAGGCCGGGATGAGGGAGGAAATGGGCATGCTAGATTCTAAAATTTATGTTGTAAGCTGATTTTGTTATACTTTGCTATAACTCATCAGTGATTTAATTTGGGTATTACGCTTTCATCTTCTCACTATCTATATGTGAAAAGTGGATGCCTTGGGTGAAGACGATGACCGGCAAAGCAGCTTCTACAGGTGGACTGCGACGAGAGAACTGGATGAGGTGGCGGTGAAGGGCAGGGGTAATACAGTACACCTTTTGAGCATGGCCATTGTAGGTTAGCCAGAATGTAAGTGGTGATGATTTAGTCCATGGCTTTCTCCATGCATAAGATAAAAACGAAACAAAGACTATATGCACGCACGGTTTCATGTGTCTAGGATCTCTCGACATCGGCAGAGCAGTGAGCACAGAAGACATGTGATAATGGTGACAGAGGGACAATGAGCTCAAGGTATCCTATCTGCGCCCATGGAAGCACTAGGACACATTTATTTAGCTTAATGCAAGACGACTCTGATGAACGGAATGAAATCCTATTAGACACGTGGTTAAAGACGACCTTGGGTAGCCCTTTCGCAGCGATGGATGTACTCTGATACTTTTACTCCGGCTATCACGGGACAATTTTGATCGGCTAAATGAGGACCCAGCAGTCAGAGGTTTAAAGCAGTACAGGTCTTTGAAGCCGATGTAAAGGTCTGAGATTTAAGAGAGGAAATGCTCTTAAGCTGATCATTTCCAAACATCGAACCCTTACCCTTGAAACGCTCAACTTTTCACATTAACCTACTTCTACTCTCCTCCCGTTTTTTTTTTTCCTCTCCTCCTCCCCACTCTTAATCTAACATTATCCGTTCTCTCGCCAGCTTCTGTCTCAGCACGGGATAGTTTTTAAGGGCAGGCGAGTGATACAGTTCTCAAATTGCAAAACTTCTCCTTTACCCTTCCTCTGCTGTGGGCGCATTTGCAAGTTTTATTCAGTATGTAGGCAGATGACAATGATGATTAGCTAAGATAATACCATCAAATCAGAGAGATACAGACTATTTCGTTGAGCCTATTCATTACTAAGGACTATGATACTGACCTCACTCGAACTACTGTTAGTCTGAGAAATACTGTTCAAGTATGAGAAAACATATCATACACAGAACTAAAAATGATGCTGGCTGTTTCAATTCTGACTGTAACTGATATATCAATCAGTGTAAAATAATTAAATCTGCTCGATGAATTAACTTGGATTAAATTCCTGAATACAACATCAACTACCAGCCATGGTAACTAAATGGTTAATGGCCTTAATAGATTGCAGCCATGTAGCAACATTTCACACACGTACTGTACTTCATTCAGAATGTTTTGGTCAAGAAAAATCTAGTGGTCAATGGGTTAAAGTAGTCTAGAGAATGTACAAATCTCAGAGGACTGTACTAATTTCAGAGATAGTTCCTTCACCTCATGGATGTCATCTTGAATAGAATAAAACTACTTGGTGTGTGAAAAAAAATTAATAAAAGGAAAATTGTCATCGGAGAGGAATTAATAGAGGCTGTTGAGATTGTCTCTTCGGTCAGAAGAGTCACTCTTGAGCGCCATAAGGTCTTCTACTGTTATTAAGAACAAAATAAGAAAAATAAAATGCATCATGGTAGTGGAAGGGTAAAAAACTTAAAAGACAACAGAGGGTGTCATATTCACCTCATTCTTGCTTTTCTCAGACTTTACTCAGCCTCAAAGAGAACCTTAGTAATGAAGGCGCTTTAATACTTAGCTTCAGAGGGCACCTTGTTAAAGAAGGCGTTCATGCAGGCTATAGCTAACCCCTCCAGTTCGAAAAGTCTCTCCTAATCAGAGCGAAAGCTGGAGATGGCAAGAAGAAAATAAGATAAACGTCTTGGGCAGAAAGGGCAAAAATAATAAGATACAAAGACTGTGAACAAATAGGCATGTGACACCTCCGCCTCCAATGTCGACAGGATGCCCCCTTTGGCGTGCAATTAGTTACCTCGCCTCCTTTAGCACGCCACCATAATGATGTTATTTTCATCATATTTTTGCTAAGCTTAGACAATCTTAAGCCTAGAGGAGACTTTTCAGACGGTAGGATTTACATATAACCTTCAATAACCCCTCTAATGCAAACGGTCTCTCCTACTTGTCATCTGAATAAAATCGTCTGAAGAGAGAGAACAAGAGTAAGAAAAAATACGTCATTGTGTTCAAGAAGCTAAGACTCCAACAGACAACCTCGACCTTCACTGCAAACCGGATTCTCTCTCCGGGGGTGCAAGTGGAAGCCTCGTTTCCTTTAATTAGAGGAAGAAAGAGTGGATTTAGCATCTCATACCCGGCTCAGGCAGTCAAAGGAAAGGGAGGACGTCGGAGGAGGGAGTCGGAGAGAAGGGGAGCTGGAAGGGAGGGGGAGACGGAGGAAGAGGGGAGACGGAGGAGAAGGGGAGCTGGAGAGAAGTGGAACAAGGGACAGAGGGCGTAAAATAATCTGGCACCAGCAAGAAAAGAGGGGAGGCAGTTGGAGCAAATGCTTCTGGTGCGCAAGAAACAGTGAGAATATATTATTGTGGCGGCAGCAAGAAGAGTGATGACGAGAAACAATGAGAGTCAAGAGTTAACATTAGGAATAAACTTATAAGAAATCACTGGTGTGTTTATTTTATCGGTGTCTTTACTTCATGATATGAGAGAGAGAGAGAGAGAGAGAGAGAGAGAGAGAGAGAGAGAGAGAGAGAGAGAGAGAGAGAGAGAGAGAATCATGTTCCCGTCACTCAGAATCTCAGCTGCGACAGAGAAATAACTTTTGGACATCCAGGTGACAGGGGGGGCAAGAGTTCGACTGCTCACCTGATAAGTCTGTGGAATTCTTTATTACTTCCCTCACTGCCAGCTTCCTATACCCTTTTTACCTTTGCTTGGCCCAAATCCTCGTCCTTTTTTTCTTAGCTTATCTTGCGCTGTTCAGTGGCAGAAAATGTGAGTCCTATGGCTCTATATCCTTTCCACAGCACTTCACTGTAACTAGCATCATATTGTAGTGTTTAATCTATAGTTACAACTCAGCACTCAAGATGGAGAGATAGCAATTATAGGCCAAGTTAGAATAAATGGAGTATAGCATCCACATCACTGCAGCTCTAATGAAACAAATTTTTGGTTAAAGGCAAAAAATGATTCCCAGACACTTTATTATGGCTTGTACACTGATATTAATCTTAAGTTAAAGGCTAAAAATTGTCCCTAGCCATCGTATTATAGAGTCTGCACATTTATGACGAGCTAAGGCCCTCTAATGATGATAACGGATTAAGATGTTATGAGTCAGTGTTAGAGATAAAGGCGAAAAAAAAATAGTGTGTGAGTCATAAAAGGAGAGAATAACAGGTGACTGCTAGTGATAAAGGGAGACAAAATAATGGGGTGACACTGATAAAGGGAGAAAAAATAATGGGTGACAGTGGCGTAGGCAGAAAAATAATGGGTGGCATAGTGATAAAAAAGAGATAAATAATGCGTGACACTGATACGGTGCCAGAGTAATCGAGACAAAATACACTGAAATTAAATAAGCTTTTCAGATTTAGACAGAGAGAAGGATTAGATAAGACAGAGAAAGGAAGGTATCGAGAAATCTTGCCTCTTCAGCGTCTGGGTGGATGGAAGGCAGTAAGAGAGGGATGTGGAATCTGAGCAAACAGGGTCTTTAAGGTGGAAATGGAGCAGGAGATTTATTTGTTATCATGGAGCCACAGAAATCAGCTTTATTTCATGGATACTAAAGAGTCATATTAGAGTAAATCAGTTGTATGTTCCTTAATTTTCGTTGAGTAACTTGGAGTCTACACAGGTACAGTATATCAATTACTTTTAATCGAACTGTGTGATTATATGTTGTAGCCTTAACATCAGGTCATCCACAACACGAATTACTCTATATACGAGGAGGGAGAAGCACAATAACTGTTCACCCATATCTATTCTTAATTTTTAAGCATGTTATTGTGTGCATTATTTTTTTATACACTGTGCCACACTATAATTATCGATACAAATAATTTCACTGGGAGTAATGGATTATCTCCTCCATGCACTGAACAACTAATTTTTCATTTCCAACTTTTTTCTGATTTTTTAGCTACAAGGAAAATGAGCAGCTAAAGTAATAGTGTGCAAGTATATTGATGAAGTATTCAGGGGAAAAGAATTACATGAGAGAGAGAGAGAGAGAGAGAGAGAGAGAGAGAGAGAGAGAGAGAAACAAAGCCTGATCGTAAAATGGTGGGGTGCAGATAAAGGGAGATAAATGGAGCTTTCTCAGGGGTGACGTTCCCCTAGAATAGAATATATACCTGGATTTTTGTACAGAACACGAGGAATAAATATCTGGGTTCCATGTGGACTCTTATTATCATCATCATCATCATCATCATCATCATCATCATCATCATCATCTTATCCTTATCATTATCTTCTCCCTCCGTCTCAGTAACATTCACCCTCTCCTGGTCGAGACAACTCTTAGTACTGGAAGTTATTCCAGCTAACGAAAGACGATTTTATTCAGCTGAGAGGGAGGCATAGGAGTCTGAGCATCATTATCATCATCATCATCAACATCATCGTCTCGTAATCATAGAACCATTTTATCGCTTAAGTAAAAATTGGTTCAACTGGGGATAGGAAACGCAACCACGACCTGGTACTCAAAATAAGCGGCCCAGTTCCGTCAGATGAAGAAAAAAAGAAAAGAAAAGAAAATACGCCTCCTGCACTGACGAATATACGACTGACGGGTGAAATGGGCCATACATCCATTCACTCGCTTCTCTTGCTTTCGAAAACTAATGGCTCCGTCCGTCCGGCCCAGCTGTCTATCCGTGTGTCTTTCTAATAGCCGACGCCGCTTCTGGGAAAGGGGTGGCCTATGTGTAAGGAGGTCTAGGTATTTTCGTCCCTCCTCAGTAACGATTCCCTCTCCCAGAACACCAAACCCTCCATCATGCACTCTACCATCTCTCTCTCTCCACAGATTAAACACATCCACAACAAGCTCGGTTTATGGACATTACGTGAGTCAGATGGGGGGAGATGCTGGCTTAGTGGTTATATAAAAAAGAAAAAGTTATCTGCTCTTCGAAAAGACACGAGTTCAATCCCAGACTAGGACAAGCAACAGTCTGACAAGTTTCGCTGACATAAGATTCACCAACATGTCATGAAACTGTCCATGCTACCTAAGAAGGTATACCCATCACCTATTGTACATGGATGGTGGATATTAATGCCAAAGTGGTGACATGTGAAAAGTGTTCATCTTGCAGGACAAAGCACCTTACAATGTTTTTCATTCTAGTTTATAATTAACCTCTTTGCTACACTGGGCCTCTCCTAAGCTGACTAACATCGTCGGGTGATTGAACAAACAAAGTTAAGAGTGTCGTTATTTTGCTGACAGGGTTGATGGGGCTTGGTTCTAAGTAATTTATTGTGAGGGATCTCTCCTCTATTAAGTTAAACAAAGAAGCAGTAAAAATAAATGAATAAACACTTCAACGAAGACGTCATTATTCTGAATGGCTTTCTGTGTTGTCCTTCTAACTCGTCCTGCATTCCATTTATTATTATCATTTTTTGTTCACGTATACTATTCTGGGCATAGACTACACAATCCATTCCCTTGAAGCCCATCCGTCCTGCTACACGCAATCAGTGACATCCCACACCTTCAGTATAGTTTTCAACTCAATTACCCACCCTGCCCCTCAACATCAGAGACAAATACATTACCAACTCGAAAAAGAGGAAAAAAAAAAAAGCCTGATGTACAGAGAGCCATAACAACTATGGCCATACATTACAACTCAGCTGTACCGAGCCAACGAGTGTCCCCGAAAGCTAAATAATGACTGCAATCAAGCTAAGAGGTCCGCTAATACAACGTGTCAGTCGGGGAACAACGAATTCCTTTTTCCGAGAAGAGTCGCCATTGCTGGAGAATGACTGTATTATACGGCTCTATGTTACATGCCAAGAATTAATGCAAAACTGTCTACCTTACCCAGAGAGAGAAAAATTTAGTCTACCTTGCCGAGAGGGATGTAAAAACTCAGTCTACCTTACACAGAGAGAGTGAAAAAATTGAGTATTCCATTCCCACAGAGATATATAAAAATACAGTCAACCTTTCGAAATAATACGAAATTATCACACACACACACACACACACACACACACACACACACACACACACACACACACAGCGGATGGACAGAGGAGACACAGAAACCATTTAACAGTGTGCAAGAATTTCGTGTCTTAGCGACGTAATGCCATCAGATTAATGCCATGAAAACATTTCAGTAACAAGACAGCAGTAAACAAATTAAATGGACATATTACCGCAAGTTTCCTTCATATCAGTTGGTTTTATACTTAGATGTTTTACTGATACCGAGGATGATGGTAATGGTTGAAATGATAATGGTACTGACGCAGGATACAGTAGATACATAACAGAGGTACGGTATATAACATAGAGAATATTAATAAAATGGCCATTATTATTATTATTATTATTATTATTATTACGATTATTATTATTATTATTAATATTATTATTACGCCACCACCACCACCATCACTATCACCACACCATGTATTACAGACAGCCCAGGTGAGACTCTGCCCCAAGAACAACAGCAACGCGAAAAAGGACCAACCTGAACGTAGGCCAAGGTGTTGGGAGGGGAGACAAGGGTGTTATGGAAAGACTTATTGCGAATGTATGGACAACAGCCCACACACAGGCTCCTCTTAAATGAACCACGTTACACGTCACACCGCCTTACCTATGGGGGACCTGAATCGCCCTGTTAAGCCCCTCTATTAACAGCTGACAAGGGTTCAGACGAGACCTGACTCCCTGTACCCCAAATGTGGAAACAGAATGGTGTGTGCAAACAGATAAACAGAAATATGTCTGCAGAGATATAGACGCCAACAGCTAAAGACTGGCAAACATGTAATTCTTCTTTATGATTTTCTGTTTAAAAATGCTTGACCTCCTCAGTTCCACAACGTCACTTTACCTATATTCTCGCTGACACCAGACGATTTTTTTTTAACTCGTACAAGACGTCTGGTAAGGAGGGGGTTTATGAAAGCTGTATATAACCCCTCTCCTCCGAAATACCTAAGTTGAATACTATCAAGAGTAAATTTTTAACATCCCTGTTGTAAAAGTCTCTCTCTCTCTCTCTCTCTCTCTCTCTCTCTCTCTCTCTCTCTCTCTCAAATGCTGACTAGATTACAGATACGAGCAAGTTCTGAGTTTGGGGGAGACAAAGGTAGAAATAATGCCAACAAATTTTATATTAATAGGTAACTAAAAGGAACGAGATTATAGACATGAAAACCAAATGAGAGTCTGTAATTTCATCTTTGCATAATTAAGTATACACGATATAAAGCAACAAGTAGTGAGTTGCTTGACTATGAGCTCAATAATTACCAGTCACCTAATTCCGCCTAATTGTCAAGGCACAGCTGGTGTTTATAGCCAATTAGCCGATAAAGTCACAGTAATTAATTGGTGACATGCGCAATTTCCTCTGCTTAATTGACCACGTGCGAGTTTTGGACTACAAGTTGAAATTATCGACACTGAGAATTTTCGTATTATCAGCAAAAATCGTGATTACAGTAAATATCGAGTGAAAATAGCTTTGGCATATCAAGTACCTGGTGAACAATGTTATGCTTCGACTTAGCCGTAAATAAGGAAAATAACAAACAATTTCTCAAGCACTCTAAAAATACAGACGGTCTTCGATATCATACTTTTTTTTATTTACGACAAAATCAAGGCACAATATTGTTCAGCAAGTGTCTGATACTATGTTACGGCTGCTTTCACACAATATTTAACTATTTTTAATGCAGATTCTACTGGTACCACGAAAATTATCAATGCCGACGTTTTCAAATTCCTTGTAGCCCCTAAATCGCAAGTGGTCAATTAGTTTTCTAAACACACCCAAAGTTACTTAAAGCAGCATAATAACAAACTGGAAGGTGAACGCGCCACAAAACTTGAGAATTTCGTGCCCGAGATAGTTTTGTTGTTGTTGGAATCTGCATACCCAAAAGGCCTACAAGGTTAATACCGGGAAATAGCACTCAAGATGAGGGAAAAACATTCTGAAACTGAAAACGAATAATCACCGAACTGACCTGACACTTGAGAATAATTCAACTGTCAACGGCAGGACCGGATCTCTCCACTAGGGAGAGGCATGCCACATCTCACCACGCTAAGCTCACGACGGGATGGAAAGCACGCCATTATCAACAGTGGTTGCCGCAGCATCTCCTGGGTCATCTATCCCATCGAAGCTTAAACGTCTGACCTCGGGTTCAACAGGTAGTCCCTTTGACCATTTCATCATGTCCATTAAAAAGAAAAATGGTGGATAATACTGTAAAAAGAAATATAATAGATAGTACTGAAGCGATCTATTCTTGTCGCACATGAACACCTCTGTGGTCATTATTCTGACAAGGAAATAATGAACTCTGTCGACCTAGTCTGTAATAAATACTGGGCTATGAGAAAGCGTGACGGTGCTGGGAAGAGAGGGGCAGGGGTGGTAGGGGGAAGTGGATTTTTAGTGGGGAAAATATGTCTGTGGCGAAGAGGAAGCGATATTTGTGGTGAAGGATTGTGGCAGGGGTAGGAAGGAAGGGAGGGAATGTGCAGGGGGAAAATGATGGTTTGCAGAAAAAGCTGGATTTTTTGACATGAGGGAGAGGGATGTTTGTTTGAGGAAGGGGGAGTGCTGTACGATAGGGAGATGAAGCCTGATTCGGCCTGTCAGTTTCACCGCTCCAGCACGATACGATTTTTTTTTAAAACTCTTTCTAAAACCAGATTATTTTATTCAGTTCATGGGTGACTTTCTTAGTGGAGCACTTACAGGCCCGTAACATTAACTCCCTTGTGTACGAGTTTTTATTTATATGTTTCATAGTTACTGTTCAGTCTTTTATAGTCATGCTTCTCTTAGATAATTTGATGCATTTTATGGGAGACTTCTCGTAATGGAGTTGGCCATCTGTAGAAACGACCTCTCCATTAGGAAGGGTTAAGCTCTTTTTTGTCACTGTAGAAAATAATAGGCTGAAGAGAATACTAGCACGAAAGACGAATATCCATCCCTCGCCTCATCGCTACTCAGGCTGGGATCGAAGCTGTGAAGCCACGAAATTGCAAAGGTGACAAGATTACAATGCAGATTATGATGCGATGGCGTGACCTGGTGAATGTAGCTGTCATGCTCTTAGGGAACTGGCGTGATATACTCCAAAGAGACGAGTGTTACAATGGCAAGTTAATCACAGGGCAAGTGGGAGCAAATAAAAGACACGTACAACTGAGAAGAGTACTAGTATGGAACGTTAAATAAGACCTAAGAAAAGGGGATGATCAGCCATACCAAGGATTCGACTACGAAAATACTACGAATAAAGCAAAGACAAAGGCCGACTTAAACATTTACACAGAAATTTCTCCTCTGAGTCACTGTCTTTTTTTAACGTGCAAATATAGCTTTCATAATCTGTAAACAAATGCACGGCTATTAATGTTGTGAATCCTCTCTGAACACGATAGAAGTTGCCATGGCGACGACTATGACGATAGAGGAGATAATCATCACAGAAGTTTGGAGCGCCATTAAAAAAAAAAAAAAAAAAAAAAAAAAAAAAACAGATCCAGGGAAATTGTGACAAAGTTGTTTAGTTATTACCTTAGTCCCTGATGACGACGACGACGATGACAGTGACAACAACAACGAGAAAGAACCCAGATAGCACATACCTCCACTAACGCCAATAACATTAATGATTTATTGCTGCAATTCCTATTTCCTACTAAACTAATAGTCTCACATAGTCAATCAATTAATACTACGCTCATGGTCTGCCCTGTTACTGAATCTCAGAGATCTCATACCTCCGCCGACTCTAATGAAATATATTATTTATTCCCGCATCCGCATTCGGATCCACCTTAGAATCTAATCAACTCTTCTATGACCCACTAACAACCTATCCACCAGATTTCATAGAAATCCAACAACAATATTTTCAATATTTTTAACACAACGAAAGAAACAGGCAGACACGGGTAAATAAATAATATCGTCCAACTTCGTTGGCGATGGAAACAACATCGAAAGCGAACCCTGGACAGATGAAAGTTGAGCCACTACCAGTCCCAGATCGCACCACCCCGACTTCCTGGTAACTCGGTTGCAGTGTAATTGTCAATTTGGACGAAATTGTGTTGGGTGTGAGGCTGCCCAGGGACGAGGGTGAGACGGGTTTGGTTGCATATTAAATTTAAGCGGACAAAAGCCGTCTGTAGTGAATGCTGCTGCCACATTTAATACTCCTATATTCTTAATACACTTTAGACTGAATATCTTCCTCATTCCGATGAAATTCTTACCATCAACAGACAACTACACCCAAGAAAAAATCTTTGAATGGAAAAGTTCACTTTTCCCCTTCAAAGCAGCACGTTAAAAATAAATCAATACCCCCCCTGAAAAAAAATTAGTAAATAAAGCAATATATGAACCAATATAAGAAACAAATCAATCTGGAGGCACAGCAACTAAAATATCATTATTATATCGTCGCACTGGAAAAGATAGGTAATAAATCAATGAAAATATGTCAATAACAATATATCAACAAATCAAGCAGCACAGTAACTACAATACTTCGATTTTAATGCATCACAGAACTGAGAGGACTTGGTTCAATAAAATCTCTCTCTCTCTCTCTCTCTGAGTGGCTAATTTCAGGCAACAATCTATACCACTGACACCTAATCTTAAAGTCTATGCAACACGAATGGGAAGGACCAATCCACATCACAAGACGTACTTGGCATTACACAAAGGAACTCGCCTCTTCCACTGACCTATACCCTTTAAGCTAATTACCTTCTGTAGTATAAAAATAGGCAGGACAAAGGGGCCTAAAATAATCCAACCATTGTGTGCTGAGTAAGGAGGTTAGGAGGGCGATTGACGTGACGGAAATCAGCATCACTACTCCCCTTCAATACGATGACATCTTTTGTTAAGTTTGTCTTTGGGTTTATCGGAAAACTTTATTCAGGTTAAAGGAGTCCTTTTGTTGTGAGGGAGAAATCGAAGGCTCTATCATTTTCTCCAGCCTTCCAAATTTCTCAGATTCATAAAGTTATCCGCAGACGACAAGAATTAAATACAAAAGACGCCATCTTAAAGGAGGTCAGACATCAGTTTCAGGTCAGTGGATATTACTCTTTGCCTCATCCCGATTATCATGCGTCATCTGTAAAGCATGGCAATATTTTGGACGTATATCAGGTAATTATATTAAAAACGCCGCGTGAGGTTTCTTGTTAGGTCTCATAATACGACTGCCTCATTAAATCCCTTCATTAAATTATCGCTGTGTGAGAACGAGAAAGGTCGTTGCTAAGGAGAGAGGTCATTTCTGTCGAGGTCACCTCTTACGATTTGCGGCACTAGACAACAGAGAGAGATAAATTCATACAGTAGACAGATGGACACTATTTTGTTCATGCTACCACCAAATGATTGCATTCATCACAAGGTTGATCTTTCACTCTGAAGGGGTTACATTCTGTTTTACATTCTGGAAAGTCTGGGGGCCGCATCACCAACGGCTTAAAACTCCACAGTACCTTCCTTTACTACTTAACTTTTGCGTATGACACAACTGTCTTCTCTTGTATTTTAATTACTCAAAGTTTATCTATAAAATGATACACACAGCATACTAGAGGATATTAAAGTGTAGTGTGCCCAACTAAATCGCTTAGGAAAAGGTATCAAGGAGACTCTTAAGGCCACGAAATAGGTCCCTTGGTGCATCGCCCTCCCTACTAATGCATCAAGGGCTCAGGTCGTCTTGGTGGAAGCACACATGTCTGCTCTGATCCCTGGTCGTCTAGGCAATGGTAACCTAATGGGAGGTCGTAAGTGGGACCAAGGCGTAGGGCGTGGGTTGATGAGGGATGTGGGGGGGAGAGAGTGATGGATGTGGGTGATTGTGGGGTGTGTGGGGTGCGGTGTGGTATGTGGGATAATGGGTGATGTATGCATTGGGTATTGTGTGGGTTTAGGGGTGGTGTGTGGGCTCCATGTGATGTGTGGGTTACGTGTGATGTATGGGAATATACAGTATATATATATGTGTGTGTGTGTGTGTGTGTGTGTGTGTGTGTGTGTGTGTGTGTGTGTGTGTGTGTGTGTGTGTGTGTGTGTGTGTGTGTGTGTGTGTGTGTGTGTGTGTGTGTGTGTGTGTGTGTGTGTGTGTGTGTGTGTGTGTGTGTGTGTGTGTGTGTGTGTGTGTGTGTGTGTGTGTGTGTGTGTGTGTGTGTGTGTGTGTGTGTGTGTGTGTGTGTGTGTGTGTGTGTGTGTGTGTGTGTGTGTGTGTGTGTGTGTGTGTGTGTGTGTGTGTGTGTGTGTGTGTGTGTGTGTGTGTGTGTGTGTGTGTGTGTGTGTGTGTGTGTGTGTGTGTGTGTGTGTGTGTGTGTGTGTGTGTGTGTGTGTGTGTGTGTGTGTGTGGCGGTGTAGGGTGCAGGGAGGTATGGTGCAAGATGTGGGCTGTGAGGTGCGGCGCTGGGTATGATTTATTGAGGCGAGGTGGAAAACGGACTATCCCCGCCAGAGTGTGAAGAATGACATCCTCCGGGGCTCCTGAATCTCTATGTACCACGAATTATGGATTGGGAGACACGCTGTGTCAGGCTGGAATGGAGTGGTGTTTATGTGTGTGTGTGTGTGTGTGTGTGTGTGTGTGTGTGTGTGTGTGAGATCCTCAAGAAATTTATGTGAACCTAAAACAGTAATTAAACAAATCGCAAACTCGCTTCCTTTCTTCCGACTGCCACACGCGTTCAGGAACTATCGACAGAAGCTGTATCGTATATTTCACCGACAGCAAAACAAGCCACAGCAAAGCGAAGTATGTGTAAGACCAAATAGGGACACGACAAACGCAAAGTAAACAGGGAACTACAGGAGGGGAGACGAACTACAAGAAACCAGCGTAAATAAAATGTCAGCCAGGTAAGGTCGGCCTTCTGGAGGGAGTAGGTGGAAATAACTTCGATTTTTATTTTTTTCTAGACAAGAAGAAGAGGTCATAAGAGAAAATGGAGAGTGTCTAAAAGGATAGCTTGGACGATGTGACGGAGATGCTGAATTAGTTAATGGTTTGGGAATTCAGAAAGGAGGGAGGCTATGAGTGTCAAGAGGTGTGAAGAAGTGTGCGGCTGGTAAGGGAGACATGATGTACGGGAGAAAGAGATGAAGCAAGAGAGGAAGAAATTATTGAAGGCTGAGAGAGATGAAGCAGGAAAGGGGGACACGAGGCAAGGATGGAAGGATGGAGATGAGATAGGAGAGTGAGACATGAGACAAGAGAGATATGAAGCAGGCAAAGGAGACAAGAGGCAAGGGAGAAAGACATTAACACGAGAATAAACGCATCGGAGTGAGAGGTGAGGAAGGGGAGAGAATAAAGAGGTTGGGAAATACGAGGCAAGGGGAGCGAGACATGGGAGAGAGACTGAAAGAGGAGGCGGAGGGATGAAGCAGGAGAAGTGATGAGGCAAGTGAAAAAGATGCTAGCAGTGAGAAGAGAGGCATTGGCGTGTGAGGCGAGGGAGGGGTAGCACCGGGAAATGTGAGGCAGGTGAAGCGAGAAATAAGTGTGTGAGCTAAGAAAGGGTGGGAGGGATGAGACTGGGGAGTGAAGTTTGAGAGGGAGAAATGAGGCATGTGAGAGAGGGATGAGGACGGGAAGGAAGGAGTACTGCATGGGAGGGAAAGGTGTGGCTGGGGAGGAGATAGACAAGTGAGAGGGAGAAAAAGGTCAGACTGGGAGGGGAAAAAAAAGGGCATGGGAGTAAGAAATACAGAATGGGAGGGGAGGGTGAGACAGGGAAGGAAAAAGTGAGTGAGACAATGGAGTGGGGAGTCTGTCTTTACCCCGGCCAAGGACCTCCAGTATTTTCAGGCATCTTGAGAGAAAAGACTTTTGAAACTCGATATCTGTTGTTTGGCTTTCTCTTGTCTGAGGAAGAGGGGGGAGCGTACAAGGAGAACTGAAATACAGAGTTACACAGATAAGAAAAATCAATACCATAGAGGAAATGGTGGTACCAGTGAAAGAAAAGTTTGCAAAAAAATACGCACCGAGGCAAAAGCAAGTATAATTAGCACATACATTTCACTCTTTGCGTTCAATAATCTCACACCCACACCCACCCACCCACACACACACCCACACAAAGATCCTAGTTGTCTCAGTACCTCATTTCCCCCGAGGACATCACTTGTGTTTTATTCCCTGATTCCCCCATCATGATTCTGTTGAACTTAGAGGAGACGTGAGATAGTGAGAGTCAGAAACAAGTGACAGCCATTAAACCCTTCACTGCAAGACGTCTAACTCCTAGCTATATAAACCATTTTGTGGAGGTAATAATAAATTTACAGAAAACTCATGGAAGTGGGCAGAGTAAATACAAAGGAAGTGACAGCGACAGTTTCAAGACCACCATACAGTGCGTCTTTTATATTTTTCCCCTTCAACCCTTGCGGAAAAAAAAAAATGGATTGGGAGCATGAGGAAGAATTTAAAGCAGAACTACAGGAGGGTACTGACTCGGACCATCAATTCAGGGTGGTCCATATAATAACACTCCCTTTCCACTCCCTTAAGAGATTTCTTGTGTTTTGCATGGACGTCTCAATAGCGTTATCAATGTTTAACTTGTATCATTTATAAATTCTCTAGTCCCACTGCCATGCCAATACCGACAACAGCCAACCAAGCCGTCCCCGCAACACGTTAGAGACCGCCAGGTGATATCTAGTGGAGTGATATTTATCGTCCAAATTGTATATGACCCGTAGTTCATTCACCCTAGCTTGGGAGAGAGATTCACCCTTCTGCAATGTATTTCCCCAAGCTCTGTTCTATTTCCCCAAGCTCTATTTTATTCTGCTGCTCTATTCCTTCCCTTAGCACCTCTTCGTGACTAGCAATATATCCTAATGTTAAGTTATTGTAATAGCTCAGCATTCAATATGGAAAGATGAATATTTTATGTCTAGTTCAACTGAACAGAGTACAGTTGCGACCAAAAAAAAGGAATATCAAGAATTAATGGTTTGTAAATATATTCTAATGACGACTTATCATTTATCATTTAAACTACGATGACCTCCAAATCCCTTATCGTTATTTCAGATGACACTTCATTATTTCAGGAATGACCTCTAGCTGAAGGGACTGAAAAATCTGTATTGAACTTCTCCAGCTAAATAATACGAAAAAAAAAAAAATCCCTGAGCTGAATAAAATGGTCTGTAAATTGTGGTGATGAAATAAAATACACTGCCTCACTTAATGGGTCTCTCTCTCTCTCTCTTTCAAGGTGGGCGACTGCAGCAAGAAAGGCGCAATCGGCTAATCTGGTCCCAGCGTGTTTTGTAAGCGCAGGGTTAAAGAGGTTCTGGCGACGGTTCGACTTGTCTCTGTCACCCTGAAGGGGGCTTGGCTGGAGGCTAAAGTAGGCTGGGGGGCGTAATACATGAGAATGAGGAGAAGAAGACCGAGACCGAAATAAAAGGTTAAAGAAGATAAATACACAAGGAAAAACGAAAGAAGAGAGCCTTGGATACGCTGGGATGGGAATTGTGAAGTATGATAGACTGACAAAAGGAGAAAAAAATGAAAGTTTAATCTAAGAATAAGAGAACCCAAAGGGGGTGTTCTTGTCGATTAATGAGGCTACCGAACTTCTTTTCCTTACTGGTTTATATCTGCATAGGCCACATTAATATTATCTTGTATTTTTTTGTGTAACCTATAATGATTTTAAAAAGATACATACAGTGTAGAGGAGAAAAGTACCTTGTCATATGCAAATCGCGAAAGAAATAAGGTGTAATAAGCAAAACAAATCAACAGAAGTGAGGTGTTATATACAAAATGAATATTATACTGAAGATGGTGCAATATCCAATAAAAAATCTTAAAAGTGGTAAGGTGCAATATCCATAAGAAACCGTAAAACAAGAGGTACCAGACGACCCTCCCAGGACAAGAAGAAGAGCGTATCGGACACAAGGACAGAAAGAAAGAATAAAAAGCGTAAGGCTGAAACGGCGAAGCGCAGGTGGGAATGTGGAAAGGAATGTGGGGAGGAATGGGGACGAGTAGTGACAAAGAGGCTTGAAAGCATTTTTTGGCGAGAAAGGAGGGAGAACGTAATGCATAAGAATGAGGAAAACCAAGAGTGAAGTTCAAGGCTAAAGTGGGTGGAATATCTGAAGGAAAGCGAGGAGGATTGGCGGGAGGGAAACATGATAAGTTAGTGGAGCGTGAAAGAAAGACAAAAGGGACACAACAAATGAGAATGAGGGGATAAAAGTCAAGAACACTGTTAATAGCTGAAGAGAAAGGATATCTGAGAGAAAGTGCTAAGACTGACGGAAGATAAACAAGATGAGCTGTGACACAATGGACTGAAAGAAAAACAGAGAAACGAAAGTAAGCATGAGAGGAATAAAGGAAAGGTAGCATCTTACACGGCCTGAGGGTAATATGAAGGGCTGTGATAGAGGTCACTGAGGAGGAAAAAACGAGAATATAATACATAAGAATTAGGAAAGAAAAACCAAAGTGAGAATCCAAGGCCATGGAAGAGATGTGGCACTGCAGCTTGGAATGGCGGGAGGGAAACTTGAGACGATGCTATACAAAGGATTGAGGGAAAATACCGGACAATGTAGAGAAAGAAACCAATGAGGTAAACGAAGAACGAAAGGAAACCAAGAATGAACGGAAGACTGAAGAGGAGGAGTGCATGTGGCAGAGTGATTTGGAGTGATGGGAGGCAATGACCTGTAAAGGAGAGGCACTGAACCATAATCTCGAAAAAAATGAGAGTCTTTCTAGGACTTTTCCCTGACCAGTGGTGTATTGCGACAAGACATATTTTCTTGCATACTCTCTTCTATTTTATTGATACAATGTCAGTACATGAGAGGAAAGATGTGAAAACAAGAAGAAACCGCTAAATAAGAGGTATTAGAAATCTTATAATAAAAAGAACGAAAAATTGGATCTCTGTTCTCATCGTCCTTGCTGGCTTTCCACCACCTCGAGTTCTTCCTTCACGATTTATTTTGTACATCACATCTTATTACTTTCTTGCAGGGTAATTACATTTTTTTTTTCGATACAGATTGCATAAATACCATACCAGAACACTACATCTACGTACCTGATACAGAAATAAACTGGTAAGGAAGAGGTGTTGGAAAACCGTTCTTACTACGGCTGGATAGGACCCATTTGCCTTTAATATTGTCGGTTTAAGAGAATTTCCAGTTCCTGTTCTTTACCATCCAATTTCTGCATGTAGCTTGTTAATACATTCTTGCATATTACTTTTTTCAGTCTGTAGCAATGTAAAATAGAATTTGATACCTGGCAAAAGTAATCTGCCGCAACACAAAGGCACAGATCCTTTAAAAGCCTCCCGACCTCACCAGAATACGACCTTTGAAGTCATCTCGACCCCCACACACTCACCGCCACCTGAGCCAGCCGTGCGTCAGGTATTCACACCGCCGCTCGGGACTATCCTATATTTTTAGTGACTGTGTTAAGTTTACAATAGCTCCGGCGATTTCCAGAGGAGGACGACGTTATATTGAAATGGCACAAGTAAGCAACAAGCAATTCCCGCCGTTTGGGGCATATATTTTTTGGAGAACGAGTCTTTTGATTTCCAGGGCAAGAATTTTTAGCCACTCACAGCACGAACTCGATATAAAAGGTCAGGAAATGCTGGGAGGAAAATCCCTGTTATAGGAATCTAATATTTTGCAAGGTTCTGTTGGTGCCTTTATTACTAAATAAATTTTATAGTACCACTTCCAAGGGCATTCCATTTGCATAATATTTCCCCGGGATGGCGAAGCAGTGTCGTGGTGGTGGTGGTGGTCGGGAGGGAAGGTGTCTCAGGCAGATAACTCAGTTTAGTGCCGCTGTAAATATCTCATACCATTTGCACCTCAATGCCTGCTGTTTGCTCTCACGGGATGTCGGCCAGCATGCGCGTTACCCGGCTCAGCCACACCATACCAACTACACACCCACTACACTACACCAAACAACACACCCGCTACAGTATATCATACACCACACCCGCTACAGTACATCATACACCACACCCGCTAAACCACACACACACACACACACACACACACACACACACACACACACACACACACCACAGTGGCAATGAAACAGCTTCCACCTTGCAGCGTTTGCAACAAACTTTTGTACTGCATGTGGCGGAGAAAAGGATGTGACACGCGCTATTTGTGCAACACGCGGCTTTGCAAACAGCTGAGAGGCGGATTACAATATACTGGTTTTGCTGGCGCCAAGGCGGGTTGCCGTGTGTGTGTGTGTGTGTGTGTGTGTGTGTGTGTGTGTGTGTGTGTGTGTGTGTGTGTGTGTGTGTGTGTGTGTGTGTGTGTGTGTGTGTGTGTGTGTGTGTGTGTGTGTCAGACAGACGACTGCAATATGCGGTATGTGTACAGGTAGATGACAGACGCATTGCAGTATGCGGTATGCGTACAGGTGGTAGACAGTAGGATTGCAGTATGTGGTATGTGTGCAGGTGGCAGACACAGACTGCAATATGCGGTATGTGTACAGGTGGCGGATAGACAGATTACAATATGCGCTACGGGTACAGGTGGCAGAGAGACGGATACAACGAGCAGCGTTTTAGATGGCTTAAAGACGGACGACAACACAGGGCGTCGGTGGGCCGGAAAGAAATGGACTCAGCATAAGGCTATTGTAGATGACAGGCAAGGAAGGCAACAGAGGGTTAGTGCTCGATGTCTTGGAGGCAGATTACAGATATGAGGCATTTTCAGGCGCTTCCTTGCCACTCTCTTTCACGACAACTTAACCTTTTCGTGGATTTGGACGTCTTGGAGGCGGACTGCAGATATACGGCGTTTTTAGGCGTTTCCTTGCCATTCACTTTCACGACTACGTAAGCCTTTCGTGGATTTGGATGGACTGAGACGCCTCGTTCATTTCAACTGTAAATCCTTTTGGCTTAAATGAAAAATCTCTCTCAGTTAAAGTATTAAACCCTGTCACCATTTGACAATCCAGCTTACATGGACGCAATTAACTTTTTATTTGTCAACACCAGTTCTCTCTCTCTCTCTCTCTCTCTCTCTCTCTTTTATAGAGTAGTCATAACAGCTGCTGGGTTATGAGATGATATTCGTATTTTATCCATCAGTCTGTCTCTTAATAACCATATCTTCAGAAGGATGAGGTTATTATTATTTTGTTTAGTATTACAAGATCATATTAAAACTGGAAAAACTCTATTGTCAGAAGGGGTAATTGAGGAAAATATATAGCTTCTGCAATTACAGTATATCTCCAAACCTGCATTAAATCGTCAGGATAGAGCGACAATAAATTAAACTAGATACCCAAATAAAATACATATACTGTAGATAAATCCAGTACAATATTCTCTCTCAGCATGTTTAATTTGGTGGAAGGCATTCATGTAAATTAATGTCTATTAGCAAAGTATATTACAGCCGGCCCTTGAAAGCCATGACGTGTGTGTTGTGTGTGTGTGTGTGTGTGTGTGTGTGTGTGTGTGTGTGTGTGTGTGTGTGTGTGTGTGTGTGTGTGTGTGTGTGATCATAACAGGATAAAAGTCTTAAGGTATTACCTGGCCATCGATTCGCCAGCACAGAATATCCCAGTACCCGCTGTAAGGATGGAAGAAAACGGTAAAGACCGAAGAAAATAGGTCTTGAGGTTAAATTCAGCCCTGACTATGGAGAACCCTAATTTATATTCATGTAATATGTATTGAAACTCTCAGGCGCTAGCCACAAAATACTTCGTGATACATAGTGAAGAAATAGTTGCTTTACCTTTTTCATCGAAGGACGTATTTATCTTTTCCTGCCTCAAACTTTTTTTTTTTTTTCAATGTTAGGAAAGGGTGGTCGACGCAGAAGGGTTAAGTAAAGCTTTAACTCATTCCTTCACTACAAAAAAAAAAAAAGCTCTCCTAAGATCAATAAAATCGTCTTGAGGTAGGAAGATTAAACCAGTGGAATAAGTCGCCCATTTCAAAGGGTTAAGGTATTCTGAGGTAAATAATTCACACTCGAGTCAATATTACATAACAAGCCCAACTTTTACACACACACACACACACACACACACACACACACACACACACACACACACATTCGTTCATTCATTCATTTTTCATTCATTTTTATCTATCCTCCTGAAAACGCCTTCCTATACATATTTCTGATTACTAACAAACGATTATACTCAGTTTCAGGGAGACGTGAGGCAGTGAAGAGGTTAAAAGTAAACTCTATTATTCCTCTCGTTAAAAGAAGTCTTCAAGGATGTGAGTCAAACTGCTTACTGGCAGCAATAATAATAATAATAATAATAATAAGAGGAATATATACAGTACATTACCGAAATAAAGTGTTTAGGTCCTTCAGCTTGGGGAATACTTTTTTTTTTTCCTCGCTATTATTGTAACACTTTTCTACACGCCAGAAATTTTGGATTATTTTATTCTTATCACGACAGGAATTTGGGCTGTTTCATTCTCACCTCGCCAAAAATCGCATAAATAATATAAGGTAATGAGAGGCTGACCACTTCAATACTAGGACGATTTTTTTCATTTCAGTCACAGTACTACAGGATGATTCGGTTCAACTATTTTGTGGCAGTCAGAGTATGATGATGGTTGTATCTACCCCTTCCTGTGCGACATATCTCTTTTGATCGCATACAAATGAGGAATAAACTTAAAACATACCGTGATTTAATCAGATCCAGAAAATACTGTAAAAAGTTATCGTCATCAAATCAAACCAGTAATAACTAGCCCCCAGGTTCATCTGAGAAGTGAACCCGGTAGATGGCAGGCTTTGTTGTCCTTTTCCGGCAGTTCACCATCCTCCTTTCGGGGGATAGGGAGGGATTTGTGCAATGCTAGCGATCCCAGGCAGAGGCGTCGATTACGGCAGTCCCACCGCAGGAAGGCGTCCCTCTCCAACACCAGTAATAAACTACGAAAGACGTCATCGTGTGAAACTGGTTAAAGGTTTCTGTGGAAGGGTGTTTGTGTGTGTGCCCTTCTGCCGTGGTGTTTAATGGAGCTGTGTCAATCACCGGGTATTGAGGGAGGGCAGTGGGTGTGAGATGGGGGAGGGGGACAAGGTCAAATACTCCACGGTTAGACTCAGTGAGGCTTGGGATGGGTTGGCTGACTTTTTTATTCCCTAGGTAAACCCAAACATATTTTATCCAGCATGACATGGATTTAAAAAAAAATCTGTGTGTGTGTGTGTGTGTGTGTGTGTGTGTGTGTGTGTGTGTGTGTGTGTGTGTGTGTGTGTGTGTGTGTGTGTGTGTGTGTGTGTGTGTGTGTGTGTGTGTGTGTGTGTGTGTGTGTGTGTGTGTGTGTGTGTGTGTGTGTGTGTGTGTGTGTGTGTGTGTGTGTGTGTGTGTGTGTGTGTGTGTGTGTGTGTGTGTGTGTGTGTGTGTGTGTGTGCGCTTTCAATCCCTCTCCCTCCTCGTCGACACATCAAAATATTTTCTCCCGCTTGACTTCTCACCCATACCTCAACCCCTCCAATTAACGCTTTCGACCCGTGTTTTTACAGACATCCCCTCCTAGCCCCCCTCCTACTCTTCCCTCCTACTCTCCTTCCTGCTACCCACCCCAACCCGGCATGCTGTCACTTTCCTTGTTGGCTTTTCGTCTCGTTGTCCCTATTCCCGCTTTTCAGATAGTCGTGCGACGGAGTTCAAAGTGCTTGCAGAGTACTACCTGGTGTGAACATCGGGTAATGAGAGCTTTATTGTATACTTCTATATCATCCTCCATCGGAAAAAAGGGAAATTATTAGGACTCTAAGAAACACCATTCAAAACACTTCCATCGCCCGCTAGGTAAAAAAACAAAATGCAACACCCCCACCAAAATTTAACTTAACACTTGGGTACGATGGACGTGAAAAACAAAAGCAGAATGCAGCTTTTCACCTCACATGTGACTAGTATGCCTGACTGAGGAGTGACGCAGTTCAAGGCAGTTATACTGGTCTATAGTGCAGTGACCATTATGAATAGCGGTACACAGGAGAGCTCGTAGGAAGAGACTCTTCCTAACATGAGAGAAACCGTGTGACTGTACTCTAGGGGAAAAAAAACAGAAACTATCACAGCGATGAAGTTAAGTTACAAGCAATCTGCCACCGAGAATTTCCGACGGTTCGAGATCCACAATGAGTTCTTTTCTACAACATTCTTGCCACGGTCAAACGTTTTTATTCAACTTAATTCCACCGTAGTCAAGTCGGTTCAGGAATCTGTCACCCCGAAAATCCTAAAGAATCCAAATCTACAGTGTAGGTTGCTGTGGAGGACGTGTATAATGCCGTGCTTAATTACTTGCAGCGAGGGAGGAAGAGAGGGAGGCGGGGTGCGTGTCGAGGGCGTGGTTCACACACTCCACCAGGCACCATCCATTTACACGTCAACATGAGGGCAGGCCAGAGTATTTTATCTCCTCCGGGTCAAGCAAGGGGAGGACGGGGCGGTATTTTACTGCATCTACCTTATTCGAATCTATCTAATTTAACATCTCCATACCATGAACGTCTTTTCTTTTTTTGCTTTCGTCGAGCAATTTAGTTATCAATCAACAGACTTTCGAACTGGTTTGGCTGCTTACAGTCTTCAATAATCACCTCACTGCTATGCTCAACAAAACTGTTTGGCAGCAACAAAAACCAACTACTTGTTCAAAAAGATATATTAGTTTATGTGAGTCGATGCAGCGGATTTAGAACACTGTCTGTCTATGCATTTCCCAAATTTTACAGGTCAGCTCGAGAACAGGCCAGAGGATTCTAATTCCTTTGGGTCAAGGAAGGGGAGGGAGAGCAAAATTCATCAATGAATCTATCTAATTTGGACGCCAGGGGGAAAGTATGACTGAGTATTGTATACATGCATTCATATACATATACATACAGTATATATATATATATATATATATATATATATATATATATATATATATATATATATATATATATATATAATTTCTTGGTCAAGGATGTCAAGAGAGAAGCCGGTATATCTCCGTACCCGTCTATATTCACGTCATCAGAAGTGCAGGGTTGAATATTTTAACTTCTTTGAGTCAAGACAGGGGAAGGAACGATAGTTTATCCAAATACCGTATCTACTTCAATCAGCAGGACGACTATCTATTCATGTAATGCACCCACCTAATATTATAATCAGCAGGAACACTATTTATTCATGCTCTGCATCCATCTATTTCAATCAGCAGGAAAGTAAGGCTGGGTTTCCTAATTTCTCTGAGTCGAGGTAGGTGAGGGAAAAAACATTTTAATCCGAGGCTTCTGTGTCATTTGCACGGCAGTTGATGCGAAGGGCAGTGTGTTTTAGCTTCTGTCGGTGAAACGAGGGGAGGAAGAAAGATTATTTACCTGTGAATCAATTTTATACGTTTGCTGGGAAGCAGGATCGAGTTATTTCAGTTTGTGTTGGTGAAGGGAAGGTAGAGAAAAGGCTATATGATTCTATCCTTTTACACAGGCACTGGGGCTCTGATCTGTGAGCCACAGGAAACAAGGAAGATATCTCATAACATACCTGATTTCCACACTGACAAGAAAGTATGCCATTTCACGATTATATTCAGCTTAAGAAGAGTGTCTGACGCTGCAGAAGCAAAACACTCTACGCGTCTATGCGGTTACTTTTTTACTTTGGCAAATCTTTAGTAATTATCTACTATCGGACCCCTAAGTCCAAAGTTCATCCAGGGTACTCCTAAGAACACAGACCCGCTCCAGGTCCCTCTTTCTTACACCTTATCACCACTTCCTCCCAGGGACAAATCCGGAGTCTATAAATAAATGTCTAATCTCGGGGTATTGAAATTGCTGGACTGGAAGCAGAGTAAGCTGCGCAGAAAAGGACTTCCTCCGTCTTCCAAGATAAAAGAGAGCACGGGATAAAAAAAGATCCTCCTGTCGAAGTTTAGTCGGGAGTTTCCTCAGGGCATTTTTGCGCTTTAATTTCATGAATGCGTTTACTGGGACGTCGTTAAGAGAGCAATCCCTTCAGCATGGTAAAAATTTGCCTTTATAATCATTACTATCACTATTCCAGACAAGTAGTATCGGGAGACCTCTTGCAGTATACCGTATAATGAAGGCTATAGCTATCCCACATATAAAGGGTTTCTCATAAGCAAAATATAATAGTCTGTCCGTAGAAGGAGTATACTATTAAGAATGTTATCGTAGTGAGTTGTCAGGATGCAAGCCAGCAAAAAATACTAATATGCATGCAAGAAAAATTCCTGTTAAAACTGAAATTATGAAGTCCCTCTGATGCACTTCGATTTTTTTTAACTGTTTTAATACCTAAGAGCTCTTTGCCTGGTTCAGTCTACCGTTTATATTTTTTCCACAAAGCAATGACTCCTTCTCCCACGATCTTCCATCATCATCATCATCATCATCTCTCTCTCTCTCTCTCTCTCCATGCAATACAACACCTACTTCCAGTTATTTTCTCCACCCTGGTCCACGCAAGGCACGTAGCGGGACCGTTTTTGTGTGTGTGTGTGTGTGTGTGTGTGTGTGTGTGTGTGTGTGTGTGTGTGTGTGTGTGTGTCCTCGGCAGTACTTAGCTGGTCGAAGTGTTAATCCCGGCGACCCTGGACCCCCCCCCTCACACGCACACACACATGCACATCCCAATACACACACACACACACACACACACACACACACACACACACACACCTGTACAACTTTCTTCTTTCTATTGGGATTTTTGTGTCTTATTCTCGTCGGCAAAGAAGGCTTCCTAGCACTTCTTCCTTATCGATTTATTTTAGTTATTAAACCCTATTTTCTTACTAAACCTTACCATATGCTATTTATCACTCCGGTAGATTTGGGCGCAGACCATCCACTCACTCGATGTAGCGCTGCTCTCCGGTGGCTCTATACTGAATAACAAACCAAATGATCTTATGAAACCTTGGAACCCAGTTACTACGCTGGGTGGCAACCATATAACTAAATGACGCCTGGTGGTCTGACGGGTTAAGAAGGACCAGTCTCATGAGGTCCGCTGTGTGTGTGTGTGTGTGTGTGTGTGTGTGTGTGTGTGTTCTGTTGCCCAGTGTGACATTTTTTTATGCTCTGTCTGGCTGCGTGCATTTTTTTTTTTTTTTTTTTTTTACATTTTTGGAGGGCACCCACTTCATATTTTTCAATGTAACACACTGAGGCGCAACACAAAGCCGGGGGTGCAGTGGGTCAGCCCTACCGACGCAGCCACGCCCCGGTATTGTGCCTTCTGACGGGGCTTCTACAGGCCAAAGTTTTCACCGCTGATATACGAGCCGTCACTAGCGTCTTAGAATTTTTAAAGGCATCAGCAACAAAACACACACACACACACACACACACACACACACACACAAACTCGAATGCTGGTGGTTGATACAGAAACTATGAGGCGATGTTCGTTTCCACACCGTTTTCCTGGTTTTCAAAATTTATGCGAGGATATATACATTTATATATATTTTTTCCGTTTTGCTCAACTTGGCGCCCAAACAAATTCAGACAATGCAGACGAACTCTGACTTTAGATCAATGTGTGAATTCCAGATGCTGCTCTTGAGAGACGTGAAGAGTTGTAACATTTCAAATTGCTGGAAATATTGGACGCGAAATTGTACCGATTCACATTAAAAAGATGACTATTTTTAAAGATACACAGACAGACAGATACACAGACAAATAGACAGATAGATAGATATAGATACTCTGACAGATAGACAGATGGAGAGATAGACAGATAGGTAGGGAGTCTGATAGCTAAAGGTATATAAACATAACCAGAGGCCAAAACTGAAAAGAAAAAAAAAAAAAAAGATCTTCGCACGACTCAATCATGAACCTTGATTTCTTGTGAGACTATTTTACGGTGACTTTATCTGTAGCTTCAGGATATTGTATTAATTTTAATTCTTATTCCCTGTCCAGACAATACCAAGGCAACTATACAACTACTTTTATGTTTTCCTTTACAACAGGAGAAGTATTTGCTACGTCGACTGATATTTGAAATTCTCGATTAAAATATTTGAAGCAACAGAAGAAAAAACTTATACTAGGGGTACATGCTTAATTTTACTGTGCTAAAAAGTGAACTATGTTGATTAAGTATGACAAAATAATCAGCTAAGCCTATTCAGTGTGCCAAAATACTGTGCCACTGAAATACCGCCGCGCGCCAATCCATGTATATATCTGCGTAAACCATTATCAATATTATCATCCTTGTCCAATTTCTCCCACTGTCAGAAATAGGATGGTGGATATTCAAACAACGCGGAAGGAAAACACCAGAGAAAAATTGCTTATAAATACCCAGTGACGTGACAATTTCCATTCATTTATTCAAGAATTCCCAGGATCACACGCAATCCCTTCTGCCTGCGAACACTCCACGCCGAGACGCAGTTATTTAAGGAAGCGGAGGGAGACGGAGTTATAGTTTCATGAGGATGGTGTGGATGTCAAAGGCCTTGATGGATGTACTAGAAGAATGGGGAAGGGATGTTGTGAGAGGGATGTGTGGATATGTTGGTGATAGGAGAGTGAGGGCTGTACTCTATGCGACAATGGGGATTTCGTGATACTTTTTCCATACCGACTGATTCTGCACATCGTACCTCAACATCTTCTTCTGTTACGGATGCAAATTACGTCAACATTAAAACAATTTATATGGATCCTTTCACTAGGTATTGTAATGGTGCTTTCTCCTGATTTCTGTTTTCCTACTCAATTTCTGGATCCTGCCCGACCGTTCCTTGATACACAGGTGCATTCCATGTCACTAGATACACGACTTAATACGCTGAAAAAAAAAAAAAAAATAGTCTATGAATACCAATAAGCAACTTTCACTCTCATCTCAAAAAAAAAAAAAAAAAAAAAAAAAAAAAAAAGGAAAGAAAAATCCATGTATACAGCGAGAGTACTTTACATTTTTCATATTTAGATTTGGCAAACAGTTCAAGAGCACTCATAAAAAAAAAGGAGAAAACTAAGAGTACTTTGAATCAAAACTAAAGTGGTTATGATGAGGAAGGCTATAAAATAAAAATCACATTATAAACGTTTTTCCAAAGTACCGTGACGGATATTTTTGAGGCTCAGCTGGTGCACAGAGACTCGAAACAACGGCTGTGTCAGTTCGTGCCGCTGCCATTGTCCCGTGATGGCTGGGAAATTATGCAAATGTTAATTATTTCAATGTGCACGTGAATTTTTACGGGATATTTGTTTCTGATAATGTGTAAATGTAATTGTGTTCGGGGAAATTGAATTGGGAGTATAGGGAAATAGATTTTTGTATATTCTGTCCACTGGAACCTTTTGACGGCTTTTTTTTTATTTGGTTTTCGCATACACTTTGATGAATGATTTTTTATTATTTCTCGTGAATTTTCATGAATACGTTTTTCTCTAGCTTGTGTGTGTGTGTGTGTGTGTGTGTGTGTGTGTGTGTGTGTGTGTGTGTGTGTGTGTGTGTGTGTGTGTGTGTGTGTGTGTAATGTATAATATGTTCTGCCGACCTCAGCATCACTAGGTCAATGTCATTCTACATTTTTCCTACGTTTCCTTCAATTTGCTTTTCATCAGTGCCATTAGTATCACTGTTTATTAATGTCGTTCTTAATTACTGCCAGTCTATATCAACATTATTCCTAATTAAGTGGAACTCAGTTTGGCCAATTATGTTTAATGAGAAGTCTGAATCAATTACACTCCTAATTAATCGCTTTCTTAACCACTGGATTCCTAAGTTGGTGCCAAGTGTCACCCTCAGTCACTGTCACTCTTAATCACTGTCACTCTTAATCACTGTCACTCTTAATCACTAACACTCTGATTCACCTTCAGTCTCAATCACCTTCACTCTCAATCATCTTCACTCGATGCCACTACCATTCCCTATTACTCTCGCTCAATCATGTCGCTCTCAATGTCAGTCTCAAACACTAAATGTAAGTCGCACTAAATCAATATTATTCTCAAACTCATTATTATTCAGTGCCTACCCTGCATACCACTCTCAATCAATCAATCAATCAATCAGTGCCACGTTTAATCAATGTTACTCCCAATCAGTGCCACTCTTAAATTAAATGACTTCATAATCTGGCAGTGTAAAGACTAACGCCTTCAACACGATACGTACTTTTTCGTTTTATCATCTGTATTTCGAAGCGATTTTATCAAATTCAAGGATGATTTACAGTGAAAGGAAGTCAGTGTCTGAAAAAAAAAAAAAAAATGTCACGGTAAAAATGTTTGTGTGGAAATTAACAAAAAATAAAAATAAAAACAAAAAGGCACTGTTGAAGGGAGGGGGTGGGGGATACTGTAATTTCATCAGTACTTTCTCGCTACGGCACATCAGTCAGTGTGGGCGATAATAAATGTCAGCGCACATCAGTACCACTCTGCTTTCATTAACGCCAAATAATATGTGTCATTTTTCATTTGTGCTGATTCACATTACGGCGATTCCTAATATGGGTCAACGTCTGGTAATCGATGCTGCTTTACATTAACCTCCTCGTCGTCGGAACAAGTCTATTAATGGCAGGCGATTGAATGCTTCTGTGAGTGAGCCAGTGAAGAGGATTTAACAGTTCGAGTACTTTATTCCATTTAACACCAGACGAACTCCACCATATCAGTGCTAATAATGTCATGCTCTGCTACTGTTGTTTACGTCGGGATATTAGCTCCTTTTATGACGCAGTAATATTGTTTTGCAAATCTTTCAAATTGGCATAATTATCGCAGGACACGGTATGCAGTTTCCACTGTTTTTTCTTTTAATGCACAGGAATAAACTGCACATGAACTCTATTTAATAATTCTTCTGTGGAAAGATTTCAGAGCGGAAACTTTATACGTGTATTTCGTTTTTCTAACCATATCTCCGGCGGGCTTCGAAGGCATACACATACATCAGTCACTTGTCTGATTTTTTTTTCTTTTAGCTAGCACAGGAGCAAACATAATCCATCACCCTTCCATTACAACCCACTGACTCCGAATGCATTACTTCGTTCACTTTATTTTCCATCATCATTTTCTCTTCCACTTAAAATCCACGTCTCTCACTCTCTCCCCCCCTCTTCCTCTCCTTCTCCTCTTCATTCTTTTTCCTTTACTCTACCTCGTCCTCTGCCATTCTCTTTTATCTCTTGGGTCCTCTTTTATTTCCCCTCCTCCTTTCCTCTCCCTCTTCCTCTTTTATTCTTCCTCCTCCTTCGCTCTCCCTCTTCCACTTCCATTCCTTTTCCTCTCCTCTCTCTCTTCCACTCTCGCTCCCTCCCTTTAACCTTCCCAAACTCCCATTTGCACTCTGTGTGTGTGTGTGTGTGTGTGTGTGTGTGTGTGTGTGTGTGGAAGTGGGATGATATTTATGAGTGCCTGCTTGTAGATAAACCCATTTTAGTGTGCCTGACTCTTTTGACCAGGATCCCTGCTTGCTTTTCGCCTTTACGCTGAAATTCCCCGGTGCTAAAACGACCAGGGAAAATTTGGGTGTTTCAAGTGACGGTCATTTGTCCCGCTGGTTTTTACACTCGTCAAAATTTCCGGGTTGTGATTCTTTGCGCTTCCGGGTAGTGAATTCCAAGCAAAGTTTTTTTTTTTTTTTTTTTTTTTTTTTTTTTTTAGAACCAACTAGCAACAGAAGCTCGTCTCCTGCCTTGTTCTTTGGGAAGCCACATATCCACCCACAATGTCCAACTATCTATCCACGCCATCCAGCCATCCTGTCCTCCCACACCACCCACCCAGCCTGCCCATCAACCCACCCGTCCACTCCGCCTGTCTAGCTGGATGGCTTGCAAGTTCACACAAACACACACACACACACACACACACACACACACACACACACACACACACACACACACACACACACACGAAATCGAAGCGAAGATGTATTCTGAAAGGTCATGCATTAAAAAAAAAAAAAAAAAGTCAGGTCCCAGGTTCGATCCTCAGGTTGGCCATGAGATCTTCAAGCATGATCTTTTTTACCACAGCTTGCATGCACTTTACCAAAACTGAAATTGGGACCAAGATTGTGACCAAGATTGTACTCTCTAAACCTGAATGTTGCAGAATAAGAGAAGACTGTGACTCTGCAAAACTGAATGTCTGTCTTAACCCTTTTAATCCGATGATGTGTTTAACTCCTTTAATCTGATTATCTATTTTCTTTTTGTTTCTGATTATTTCCAGACAGTTTTGTTCAGCTTAGGAGAGTACCCAAGCAGTAAGAGAGTTGATGAAAGCCTTCTTTCACCCCTCCAGTTCTCTCCTGATCTAGTGAATCTGTCTGACAACAGCATGAAATCATTACGAAATATGATATCGCAGTGAAGGGATGAATCACCGTCATTTGATTAACAGGCACCAACTTTAGCATCCTTCTCCAGACTGCTAGCTCAAAAAATCGAAAATAGCAGGCTACTATCTGCTGGTTCACAATTTTGGAGCAAATATTTACCTGTCGGCTAGCTCTCACGCCCGGAACACAGAGTATTCGGCTACTAGGTCACTAATTCGGAGCACAGAATGTTCGGCTGCCAGTTCACAAATTCGGGTCTGATATGAATCCGGCTACCAGGCCCGCCAAGCCCAACAGATGTGTACAGGCTGAAAGGAAGGTTTTATTGATATCGTAAGTGCCGGCGACCGTCTTTCATCCCACCGGACGGCTTTGGGCTGTCGGATCTCGCCTCGTATATTTGAGGACTTTATTTTTTTGGCCTTTGTTCCGAAAGCTATATCTCTCCTCCTCCCCCAGTCCGGCGGTGGAGTCGGAAACCCAAGTCCAGATGGCTATGATTTGTGATATCTTTGTTCAGCAGTAAAGTTTATATATATGCGATATTTTGGTCCTTGCCAGAACTGCCGTGGTGTATCCTATCAATTCCGAAGAGAAAGGGATTGGTTCTTATGCTGCATAGTTTAGATACGCGCCTGAACTCGCTTTCTCCTTTATACAGGGCGTTAGGAAAGGCACTGTGTGTTATAATATTACCACATTTCACAACAAATCACACTGCCACACTTCACTCTACAACATACCTCACACTGCTACATCACACACTGCCACATTAAACACTGTGGCATCTCACACTGCCACACCCTTACACTGCATGCTACTATCACTCTCTACCTCACCACATGCACACCTCACACTCACAATTCACACTAAGTCACCTCACAGTCGCACCACACACCGCCACACTTCACACCGCCAGACTTCACTACCACGCCTCACACTATCAACCTCCACGCTATCACTATTCACACTGCCTCACCTCTCTACAGATACACACTAAAGTAACACCTCACACTGCCCCCTGTACAGACTTTAAACATCTCGCTCAGGCAAAAACTCCTGAATATCGGTTGCTTGGGAATTACTGCATGCACAATAAAAAATTTAAAAAAAAAGTTCGACATCTTCAAGGAGTTAATGATCTTGATATAGGACTGTGATAAAGGCGTCATCCGCATATATAAGCTGCATATTGGTGGTCAGAATTCAGTAATCATTGCCTACACGCACCTGAATACACCAAAAGGGAAAAACTCAATTTGCCGCTTGAACCAGGGGGTAAAAGGAGTCAGACGTAAAGGAATTTCGCCTAAAAGTGGGTCGGCTTGAATGCGGCGGGCTCCTGGTGACCTTACTGCTTGCGAAATTGGCTAGCCTGGTCCGACGTACCTCAGTTCTTTTGGGTTACCCTACTTAACTTTAAATTCAAGGCCACGTGAACCGAAGCAGCTTACCTTAACCTAAAATGCTGGAACACTGGGTAATCTGACATAATTTGACTCATTCAGTATAAAATGCTGAACTTATTTTCAACATAGAAATCGGAATGAGTGGAAGTTGGCTAGCATAATTTAACTAATCTCTTCACCAAAGTAAGTTGAATTAACAAAACAACCTCTTTGCTAGACATATGGGGATTCAGAGACACGTTACCTTTGTTGAGTTGATAAATATTCTGGACAGCGGTTGCCTGGTATCAGTCCTCTACAACTCACAAATGGTATTATGGGTCACACTATTACCATAACCCTTTAGTTTCCAGTGACCTTGCTCTTTCCAGTGGTAATCTTGGCCACTGGGTCTACCAGCGCTGTTTATAAACCTTTCATCGGGAGTGATCGCCTTTTAGCTCTACGCGTATATAGTCGACTGTGAGTGTCAAGAATAAAGGAAAAACACTTCATGGTACTGATGAGCTTTTTAGATATATATTCAAACCTATAAACTGTATATGATCGACCGGTAGAAAAAAAAAAAAAAAAAAAAATATATATATATATCCTTTGACTATAACACTAAAAGCTGTATCTAACTCCCCTTGCTCGAAAAGTCTCTCTTTATGATGAATTAAACTTTTTTAATATCAATAAAAATAACACACAGGGGCTGAAAATCACCCCTGTAGGAGACTGATAACGACCCCCAGTGAATATCTCCCTACAGATCACATCCTTAAACGTTTATTTTCTGCTAAACGTTTTACACTCGGGCAATGATTCCTTACTACCACGGTGGCCCTTCTTTGTGCCATAAATGCGTATTAAAAAGGTTCAGAGGCTGTAATTTACGATCAAAGCAAGTGCAGGTTCGACAGTCAGCGGTGTGTGTGTGTGTGTGTGTGTGTGTGTGTGTGTGTGTGTGTGCCAGTCATACTTAACATTATCTTTAGTGAGTAGAAAAAGGTAGGGCGAGTTACACAAGCAGTTATTTCCAACTCAACTAAAAGTTTTGGAGATTTTTTTTCCTCTCAGTGCAAGTACCTGTTTATTACCCCTTCCATTAAAATATTTCTCGAGAGGGTGTGTTTTATGGCAAATCATTTTTTGTATCGTCCTCGTGGGATTTATGGCTTTTTTCCACGACGTGTTTATTGAATGTGCAGTTAAGATTTGGGGTCGTGCTCTCGTAGGCTTCAAATGTAGCAGTAGTAGTAGTGGTAGTTGCAGTAGTAGTAGTTTTTGGTGGTGGTGGTGGTGGTGGTAGTAATTCTTGTACCCCAGGTTCATCTGGAATGTGAACCCAGTGGACTGCAGGCTTACACTGTCCTCCACCTACAGTCCACCATCCTCCTTTGGTGGGATCGGGAGGGAGCTGAGGCACGTCTATATAACCCTGCAGCTCCACACCCCAGTTACATGAGTGCCACTACATGAAGGAGTCCGTCTCCAGCACCGGCTTAAAACGTTTCCCCAAAAGACGTACAGCCACGAGCAAAATTTCGCCGACTGTGGCGAAGGAAGGTGTTATATGAAACGTTTTAATGTGAAAGCAATGAGATGAAAACAAGAGAAGAGTATGAGAAAGAAGGATACTCTCTGACTTTGAAGGAAGAATGAGAGTTATGGAAGGCAGGACGGAGAACTGGCAAGGGTTTTTCGTCAAATATTTGCTCTAGTCGTAACTTCTTTTTCTTTTTTATTTTTTTTATATGTTTTCCTTCCTCTGTTCTCTTATAAATTTTATATTAGGCCAGACGATTTTTTTTTATTTATTAAGGACTTCTAGAGCTGATGGACGTATTTACATTTAATTTCTCAAAGACAAGAGAATACAGTATAATAAAATTAGGAATGACCTGCGACCTAACGGGGTTAAATGGCTCCCTATCACCTCCTCTTGCGATACAGTCTACATATTACACCTTCATACTCCCATTTTTGTTATTTATATCTTTTTTAATATCAATATACTGTACAGGAGTTTCATAAGCAACGTATAGGGGAATATTAACCCCTTCAGCCTAAGTGTCTTTTGAATTTTATTTTTGCTCTCGAGACTCTTCATTAAGGTTCGTGAGACTTAGAAGTAGAGAAGGTTAATTATAGCCTTAATTAACTCGTCCGCAGGTGTAAGTTCTTTTCCACGTTAAATAAAATCATCTTAAGGATCGCGAATAAAATAAATAATGTATTACTGAAGGGGGGTTAACTCTGAAAATAATAATGTTGACGATTTACCTCACGCTCACACATTCTGTTCTCTTTTTACACCCATTATTTTGGTGGCTTTATTTCACTCCCACACATTCCGCTCTCTTTTTACACCCATCTCCTGCCCTGATGACCTGGCTAGTATGATTGCTGCCCAAATATGACCTAAATAAAGAGGGAGAGGCCACAGGAGGGGAGTGGGTGGGGAGGGAGAGAGAACTGACTATTGGGGATTATGGGTTGAAGGGGACCAGGCGAGATAAGAGGACGGGAAGGGAGAAAAGGGAGAAGGGAGACAGGGAAGAGGAGACAGAAGGAGAGGATGGGAAGAGGGAGGGGAGAGGAGAAAGAATGGGAAAAAAAGAGAGAAAAGGAAAACAAAAAAGAAATGGATAAGGGAACAGAGAGGGTAAAAGAGAGGAGGTGGGGGAAGAGGGAATAGGAAGACGAAGGAAGGAGAATGGAGGGAAAAGGGTGGGGTAAGGAGGGAAGATGGAATACGAGAAGGAAAGTGTAAAAAAGGACAGGAAGGCAGGAAAGGGAGGTGGGAAAGAAAGGTAGAAGGGGATGAAGGAAAAAGCGAGCAGGAAGAGGGAGAGAGGGGGGGGGTGGAGAGGTTTCGATTGAGTGAAGAGGAAGGCTGGAAGGAGAAGAAAGTGGGGTCTGGTGAAGGAAATTCATGGAGAGAGGGAAAACTGAGAAAGGATGGGTAGAGGGCAGGGGAAAAAAAAAAAAAAAGAGACGAAAGAGAGAGAGAGAGAGAGAGAGAGAGAGAGAGAGAGAGAGAGAGGAGTAGGGTTTGTAGGGAAGAAAGGAAAGAAGAAATGTAAGGGAAAGAGAGGCAGGAGCAAGAGAGGAGTGTAAGGAGGAAGGAAAGGTTTTAAAAGTCTGGAGAAACGAGGAGTAGGATTGGGAGAGAAGGCAGGCAAGACGAGGAGGTGAGGAGGGAAGGAGGGCTGTTGAAGGAGAGGTGGGAAGGGCGGTGGGAGGGGAAGAAGGAATAGAGGAAGGGAGGTTGAACTGGGAGTGAAAAAAGCTGAGAGCATGGGAGGGAAGAGAGAAGCGAGAGAAAAGGGGGGGAAGGGGGGGATTTGAAGGGATGAAGAAAAAGAGGGATACAAGAAGTGGGACGGGACAGCGAAGCGTGGATGAGCCACACAAATAGAATAGAAGGAGCTTACGAAGTGGACTCGTAAAAATACAGCTGAGATGATCGACAGGGTTAAGAGGGAAGGGAGAGGGGAATTCGGGTCGACAGAGGTCCGAAAGGAATACAACTGTGATGACGAGGGGTGGGGTTTGAGGGAAAAGGAAGGTGGGGGGGGGGGGCTACGAAAAGGAAAGGTGCAGGAGACAAAACAGAAGGAGAAGACTGTAAGGTAAAGGGAAATGTGAAGAAAGAGGAGAGTAAAATGAGACGAATCATCAAAGTAAGGAAAGAGGAAAAGAGCCATAACATATCGAAGGAAAGGTAGAACACGAAGAGGCAGAGAGAAAACAGAGCAAGGGAAAGAAGGAGATGAAAAGGGAAGGCTGGGTATGAGTGAGTGAATGATGGGGCACAAAACAAGGGAGATGAAACAAGAAATGGTAAACAATAGGAGGGGAGAATGAAAAACACTGGAGAAAAGGGAGAGGAAGAATGGAGGTGAGGCAAGAGAAGAAAGACATTAAGAAGAGAAAAACTATATAAGTGAAACAGAAGGAGGGGAAGAATGCAGGAGATGAAGCAAGATGACAATAAGAAGAGGGACGTGAGGGAAGAATGTGAGGGAAATAGAATGAGGGGAAGACTGGAGAGATGCAACAGGTAAAGGAACACAACAGGAGGGAGAAAAACAGAGAGGGGAGTGAATGGAAACAGAAGAAAAGAGGATGACCGAGGAAAGATAATGAACATATAAGTACAGAAGGACTGGTTCCATGAGGGTCTTAAGTCACTTGGTGTGCTGTGGTGTGGTTTGGGAGGGTTATTTTGTGTGATGTGGTGAGAGAGACAGGTGCAGAGTGTGGTGTGAGTGGGTGGTGGCTGTGTGGTGTGGTGTGGTGTGAGTGGGTGGTGTCTCTGTGGTTTGGTATGGTGTGGTGTATGGTGTTGTGTTGTGTGAGCGGGTGGTAGCTGTATGGTGTGGTATGGCTTCGCTAAAGTAACGGGAGTGAAGCACCTCGCGTGAGAATATCGTTAGTGAGAGACAGACGGACAGACCTGGCCCTAAGGATGCTTCGGGATCTAAAATGTTGAATGAATAAAATACAGATATGAAACAAGAAAGAAAGGAAAAGGAGAGGGAGAAAAGGAAGATAAAAAGGAGGAGGAGGAGGAGGAGGAGGAGGAGGATTGGTTGAAAATATGGAAAAGTTGAACGAAGAATAAAAAAAGAATAATTAATACTATAAAGAAAAACAAAGTACGAAAAACATATTATTTAGGAGGAAAAATGAACATGAGAAAGGAAAAAAGAGAGTGCAAAGAAGGAAGATGAATGAGGGATGAAAGATGAAGGAGGAATAAAAGACAAAGGAGTGATGAAAGATGAAAGAGGGATGAAAAATGAAGGTGGGATGAAAGATGAGGGAGGGATGAAAGATGAGGGAGGGATGAAAGATGAGGGAGGGAAAGAGGAAAAAAAAAAAAGGGGGGCAAGGGTGGAAAGAGTAAAAGTGGGCAGGGAAGGGAGCATGACCGACCGTGAGAGGAATATAAGTGAGGTGAGGAGGAGGAGGAGGAGGAGGAGGAGGACGAGGACGAGGAGGAGGAGGACGAGGACGAGGAGGGCGTGAAGTAAAAGTGAGGGAAATGGAGAAAGATAAACAAGAGCCGTGATGAAGCTGTTAAGAGGAACCAAGACGACGGACCATTGGAAAGAAAAGATGTAACGAAGAGGGGAATGGAAATAGACGGAAGGAAGAAGGGAAAAGCAGAAAGGAATGGTATGAGATGATGATGATGATGATGATGAGGATGATGATGATGATGATGATGATGATGATGATGAGGAGGAGGAGGAGGTGGAACGGCACTAGAAGGGGAAACCACAGAGGAAGAGCGGAAGAGGAGGAGGTAAAGGAAGACAAGAAGGAAAGAAACCTGAAGGAAACCAGAGAAGAAAGAGATATCAGAATAAAGGAATAGCAAAATGGAGAGATGAAAGGGAGGGAGAAGAGTAAGGCATGAAAAAATTAAAAATGATATGGGTAAAGAAAGATATCAGAAATGAGAGACGCGTTGTGAAGATGAAAAGATACAACCATGATACTAATTTGCAGGAGAAAACGTTTCGAAGTCCCTGAAAGAAAGAAGAGTAGCCTAAAATGTGTGTGTGTAATATATATATATATATATATATATATATATATATATATATATATATATATATATATATATATATATATATATATATATATATATATATATATATATATATATATATATTTATTTATATAAATGAGAGTGAGAGAGAGAAGGGGGGAAGGGAGGGATGGAGGAAGGGAAGAGTAAGGGAAAGATTTAAGATTGATTGACCATGAAAGGAAAAGGAAGCGGAAAGAAACTGTGAGGAGGAGAAGAAGGCGAGGATCAATAAAGCCGTGGAGTTCTTGGGGCAGCGAGTGAACTTAAGCGGCAAGAAGTTGAGGGTGGGTGCGGGGAGAAGGGCTAGATGCACGACGCCCCTGGATCACAGCGGAGGCACCAGCGTCCACGGGGAGTTGCATGAACTGGTCTGACATAACCATTTCAGCCACTGGATTTCTTTTTCTTTTTACTTCTGGTGCTTGCAAGGCGACACAATGAGTACACACACACACACACACACACACACACACACACACACACACACACACACACACACACACACACACACACACCACATATATATATATATATATATATATATATATATATATATATATATATATATATATATATATACTGTATATAGACAGACAGTCACATAAAGAGAGACAGATAGATACAAAGTACATATGTGAAAAAAGAGAACTCCAGCTGGGTGCCTGAAAAATGTCGCTTCCAAAGAAATCTGAACAAAGAGACATAAAAATTCAAGTCTTCCTTATTTCGAGATCCCTGGACACTCTTCGTTCAAGACTGGCGAATACAGACACTGGGAGGGAGAGAATTGTTACTATGTTGCTGTGGCTACTATGATAAGATTAACCAATTGCGGAAAACCTCTCGTAGTGATGCGATGATCCCCTTCAGTCTTTTTGTATTCTTATTATCTAGTTATAGTTATTAACAAATGAGTTTATTCAGTTCAGTACAGTTCTCTCTCACGGAAGGAGTTAGAAGGAGTTAGCTGCAATACAAGAGAAACTAAATAACGAAACGGCGATCACCGAGAAGCCTCTAAAACAACCTGGACAGAGGAGGAATTACCGATGGAACACACCGAAGGGAAAGTTGGGGAAAGTCACAAGAATAAACTTCCTTCGCCTTAACCTGACTCAGATTTTCGTCCTTTTGCGGCTTATTCCATGTAGTTCAGCAGCAGAAAAAGGCAGTGGTACAGCTCTACATCCTTTCCACAACACTTCTTCGTGACAAGCTTAGTGGTTTAGTATTAATCTAATGTGCAAGTAGGAATTCAGTTTTAGGCCAAGTTAAAGTAAAATGAGTATAACAAAAACATCACCGGTTTCAAGGGGTTATCCACATTATACTCGAGGAACAAATATTCGAGGGGACCAGGAACAAAGAACCGAGGGAAGAGGGCGAGGGGAAAGTGGGGGACCAGGATTTGTGAGTGCGTGGTCCGAGGGGAGACGGGAGACGGCATCCTAGCAAAGGGGATGACGAAATCTTGTTTATGCGAGAGGAAGAGCGAGGTAGAAAGGACCCGGCGAATGGAATGTGGCCGGAGGGATAGAGTGCTGGCAGAGGAATGTGGGTGGGGGAGGTCTGTGTGTGTGTGTGTGTGTGTGTGTGTGTGTGTGTGTGTGTGTGTGTGTGTGTGTGTGTGTGTGTGTGTGTGTGTGTGTGAGGGCAAGACGTGAGTGGGGTTTAGAGACTGCGGTGAAGGAGGTTATTTTTGCTCCCTACGAGTAATTATATTTAATCAGATTCAGTACCAGCGAGGAAAAAGAAGAGAGAGTGGTGTGAAGCGGCAAAGTAAGTGTCGAATTACTGTCTCTATAAAGCATCACATCCATGAACATTTTAACCATTACCATTATCTTTATCTTAACTCTATTTATCACTGTTACAAAATGGGTGTCCTGGCGCCTGGTGGTTTAGTGGTGTTGGGCTCCTCACTGGCGGGACTACCTTGCCATACGCATGAGTCCTATCCCACTGAGAGTACAGGAGTTTTGGGTCATTCAGTGCTACTAAATCTGATGATGCTGTCTGGGTATGATGATGATGATGATAATGATAACAATGATGATGATAATAATAATAAGGCAATGATAGAGATAAGGCTTCAATGTTATGGTAATAATAATAATAATAATAATAATAATAATAATAATAATAAAATAATAATAATAATAATAATAATAAATGAGAATGAAGCTGATAACTATGATGATGATGACAATAACGATGATAACAACAAAAACAAAGACAAGACGCAGCACAACTACATCCCCCAGCAACCACAACAAGCGTCCCTCCCCCCAAACCGCGACGGACGCCTCTGCAATTAGGGCGTCCGTCTGGGCATTAGGGAGAATCAAGAAATTTCGGTCAGGGGGTGGAAGGCGCGGCGTGAATGCTAAGTGAGTTGTTAGTTCTGGGTTCAGGCGCCCTCATTTGTCAGACCCGGACATACTCTTTTTTGTGGAACGAGAGGGAGGCAGCAGATTTCATTCTTATCCCACAAAAATTCATTCCTAAGTCTACTACTACTAGTATAATAACATTAATAATAATAATAATAATAATAATAATAATAATGATAATAATAATATACTGGTCCTGCGTTTCGCAAAAGTGTCAGTTCTTCACTTGGCATTTACTAGCCCGCGACACATATTTAAATTTTACAGCTCCAGAACAGATATTATTCATTTACAATACAAACCTCGTCAGAAATAAATCTGTAGAGGTAATTAACTGAAGAAGTTATGGTTAGCCACTTCGAACTAATAAGTATTGGCTTTTTTGTGACCAGGTAACACAAGAACTAAAGCTTGCAAAATCACCGCATATTTTTTCTTTCCAAAACAATTAGCGAGAATAATGAAGCAAGCCCTGTTCTTCCGCCAAAACCTGCGGGAAATATCTAGCATGCAACTGGTCTGGGAGGAAGGGAAAAATCAACAGGAAAAAACAGTAATATTCCTGGAGGTGACTGACGGGAGAGTAAAGTTTGGTGTTTGTCTGGGAAAATAATGAACGTCTAAATATGACTTTCCTTCCCAGCTTACTCGCCCACATTTTCCTCTCTGTGTCTTTCATCTTCATTTGTTTCCTCTGTGTCTATTACGCGCTCTGTTTTCCACGCCTCTCCCTCCCTCCCTCCCCCCTCTTTGTTACTTTCATTCTCCCTCCAATACTGCCCCTTCTCCTTAGCTACCTTCCTCCTCCTCACTTCTACCACTCCGTCATTTTCTGTCCATCTCCTTCTCTGTCTCCCTCCTAAATCTCCTCCTCCCTCCCTTCAAAAATACCCCTCGTCTGTGTCCTCCCTCACTTCCTCCCTCTCCTTCCTTAATTCCGTCCTTCCTCCTCCATCCCTCTCCCTCCACTGTCCTCATCTCCTCCATTACCCTCCTTTACCTCCTTCCTCTCTGACTCTACCTCATCTAGCACTTCTCCTGATCCGTCCCTTCCTCGTTTAGCCCCCTTGCCCTCCCCAACTCTCTAGAATCTTTCTCCCCAGTCTCTTCCTCCTCCTGATCCTTTTCTCTTCCTCCTCCTGATCCTTTTCTCTTCCTCCTCTCCTCCATTCTACATTCCTCCTCCCCTCATTCTCTGTCCCCTATCCCTCCCGCTTTCCCCCCTCTCTCTTACATTTCCACCCATCTCTTCCCCACTACCAGGTGTCCGTCCTTCCTATTTCTCTATCAGTCCGCGGTCTCCTTCCCTTCCTCAATTTCTTCCCCTCCCTTCCCCAACTGTCCATCTTTCTCTCTTCTTCCTTTCATCCTTCCTAAATCCTGTTTCTTCTAACCCATTTTTTCCCCTCTATCCCCCGTTCCTCTCTCTTCTTACTCTGTTCATTCCTCTTGATCTTCCCTCCCTTCCTCTTCCTCCCTCTCACTGCCAACCATCAGTTCACCTGCATCCCCAGCTCTCCCTCTCTCTCTCTCTCTCTCTCTCTCTCTCTCTGACCATTCCCCTCCCCCATCTTCTATTACATCATCTCTCAAACCCGCTAACTCTCCCTCCCCCAAACCACCCCTCTCACTCCTCCCTTCTCCATCTCTCCTCTCTCACCCTCCCTCCCTCCCCCGCATCTCCCCTCTCCCTCTCTCCCCACCTCTCCTCACGTCTCCGCAAGTTAATATTCCTCTCTCATTGTCATCCCATTCATCATAATCCCTTTGTTTCTCTCTCTCATTGTCAAGATTCATTAAAACGCGCTCTTTATTAACAGTTTTATTTGTCTCATTTAGATGTGTTTGGTGTAATTATTTTTTCACTATATATTCTGGGTTCATAAGATGGTCGTGTTTACTTTCACTATTTACTTACCTTCTCCTAACACTTTATTCTCTCTCTCTCTCTCTCTCTCGCGCGCGCGCGCGCGCGAGCGAGCGAGCGAGAGAGAGAGAGAGAGAGAGGTTAATTGGAAAACCTGGTACACCTTTGCATGAGAGAGATGGGTAAAAGAATAGGGTGGGTAAAATTTGGATTAATACTCTGGCTCCTAAGACTCAAGCGAAAATCATCACCTAACCTTACGAGAAGCAATTCTAGAGTTGTCTGGACCATAAGGGGGTTAAATAAAGTTGGGGATCAGTAACTCTACCCCTTTTACTCTAACTTGGCCTAAAATTACCCTCTCTCCATCTTGAATGCTGAGTTGTATCAATGGGTTATTACTAGAATATGATGCAAGTCACGATGTAGTGTCTTAAAAGGGATATAGGGCCACTGTTGTGCTCTTCGTTTCCTATTAAACTACAAGAAATAACCTGGAAAAAGACAAAAATCTGAGCCAAGTTAAGGTAAACGGACTACAGTGGTGCCTAATGATTCACTTTTTGGTCCCTTATTACAGTGAGACAGTCATTTATAAGAAGCATTTATTGTCCATCTCCGTGCTTCATAAATCATTCCAATATCACCATATTCTGCAAAGACAACGTGGAAGGGATATTAACCAACCATATCCCAAAACAAATCGCTAAGGAGGAGGTGCTGGGGAGTGTCCTTAACTGACGAGAATACTGGATAATGTCTTCCTATTGCTCAGCACTGAAGACGGAGAGATGTCAATTTTACGCCTAAAGTGAAAAAACTACAGGACAGCAAGACAGATATGGGCTTCCAGGGTCTGAATATTAAAGCAGGTTATTGATCTTTGTTACTTCATCTCTTTCACATCACCAATTCACATACAGGAAGTTCTTTGTAAATTCTGCCCTCAAGACTGATTTCTTTACCGTCATTTTCTCCTGTCAGTCTTGCTCCTCAGGCTATTCTATCTAAGTACAAGCTTTTGGCTGTTATATGACCTCACTATTCACGATACACATTGACGTGAGCTGCCTCTCTTGTGTTATATTCTGAAGTTATTATGCTCTCTCTCTCTCTCTCTCTCTCTCTCTCTCTCTCTCTCACGCAGCAATCATCCAATATTTTTTCGCTGTTTCAATTCTCCACGGTCCCTCCATGAGTCAAAACACACACTCTCTCTCTCTCTCTCTCTCTCTCTCTCTCACACACACACACACACACACACACACACACACACACACACACACACACACACACACAAACACACACACACACACACACACACACACACACACACACACACACACACACACACACACACACACACACACACACGCACGCGCACCCTCACGCATCAGCACTAGCACGCACGGGTACGCACGCACGAAAATAAACAAACAAATAAAACTAAGCACAAACGCACACACATACATACACAGCTGTGGACACAACGTGATTCTTTACTTTCACAAAACGCCTATGACTCTCTCTCTCTCTCTCTCTCTCTCTGTGCTGAAGGGAGCGTGGCCAACGCGAGAACCCAGTTTTAATGAGAAGACAGCTTTTTACCGACTTATTAGATTACAAGAGAGGAGTCTGGGGTGTAAATGCGGTGGTGTGGAAGAGGGAGAGGGCGGCGGGAAGGAGAAGGATGGAAATTACACAAAGAATGGCGTAGGTTGTGTGAAAATAGTGAGCGAGGGGGAAAGGGAAGTGTGCAAAGGGAGACAGGTGGTGATAGGGAAAGGAGATGAAGGGAAATTACACAAGGAATGGTGTGGGTTGTGAAAATGCTGAGCTGGAGGAGGGCAAAGAGGGAAATAAAGGTGTTTAGAATGGAAAAGTACGTGAAGAGAGAGATAAATGAGGAACAGGAATGAAAAAAGTGATGGTTTAGGTTGTGTGGAACTACCAAGAGGAAGGAGAGAGATGGGGAAAGAAAAATGTTTGGAAAGGTGGAATAAGTGACGATGGAGGTACGAGGGAACAGGATGAAAATTAATAAAATGGTGTTGGCTGTGTGGAAATAATGAGGAGGAGGTGAGAGAGGCGGAAAGGAAAGTGCTTGAAAGAGGAGTGTAAGTAAAGACAGGGAGTAGAGAGAAATTAAAATGACAGAATTAGTGGCCGTGTGTGTGTGTGTGTGTGTGTGTGTGTGTGTGTGTGTGTGTGTGTGTGTGTGTGTGTGTGTGTGTGTGTGTGTGTGTGTGTGTGTGTGTGTGCGGAGGTACATGTTTCGTAGAGAAGTAGAATTAGGGAGGATGGAAAATGCAGGGAAGGAAAGATATGGACTGGAAAAAGTAAAGGGTAAGGGGATTGGTTTGGGTGTAGAAAAGAAAGAGGAAGAGAAATTACAAAACTAAAGACTGGGGAGGAGAAAGAGAATAAGGGAAGGAAACGGGTTTAGAAGGGGAGTGGAGGGCAAGAGAGTTAGCTTAGAGGTGGGGAAAGAGATGTATGGGAATTAAAGAAACGATAGGGTGGAGTGCCTGGATGAAAATAGTAGGAAGGCAAAAAAAGAAGAGAAGAAGAAGACGGAAGAAGGATTGAAAGAAGCTTATACGGCAGGATATTCAGTTCAAGAATGTGAAAGGATAGGAAAAGGAATCACTGAAGGATGACGCACGTTGTGTAAACAGACTGGGTTGAGACGTAGTTAGGAAGATCGGCAAGGCAAACTGTTGGGAGAATTGGTCACTTCAGGTGTGGGATAGGAAAGAACAGGTGTGGGATAGGAAAGAACAGGTGTGGGATAGGAAAGGACTGGGAACTCTAAAAATGTGTAGGTTGTGCGTCTAAAAATGCTGAGGATAAACAGAGTGGGATGAAGGACTGGGAGACAAATGTACGGCAAAATGATTAACCCAGAGGTGGGAAAAGGGAGGAACAGAAATTGAAGAGGCAAAGACGCCCATTGTGTGATATTAGAGAGATGGAAGATGGACAGGACCAGGAAATGAACAGCAGGGAAGAGTTGGTTCTGATATGAGAACGGCGGGTTAGGAGGAGACGAGGCTGAAATGAAAGCCGTGACAGGGAATAAGGCGGATCAAATAAGGTGGATAGATTTGCTTGGATGATAAGCTGGAGGAGGGCAGAGGAGCAGGAGAAGGTAATGTATTAAGAGATGATGAAGACTGCCATCCGAAGGGGGAAACAGGCAGATCACATTACGAGAAAGGATTAGCTTGTTAACACTATCAGACTCCTATGACCCACTCCTAGCTTAATAAACCCTTCTCTCTTTGCCTGGAATAAAATACTACATTTGTCACAATTATGAGAGTTAATGGTGAAAATATTACGACTCAGACTCTCATGACTTTCTCTCAGCAATATAAAAACCGTCTTGTGTTAAAGAGGAGCCAGGTATAGTGAAAACTGTTGCATCTTCCCAATGAACGGCTTTTCCAAATAACAATCGAATTCAACCAGTAATTCCTCTCATAAAACACTAGAGTTGTTCCAAGCATGAGAGGATTCAGTTATTCGAAATGACGTAACTATACTCTGTTCACCTTAACTTAGTTCAGATTTTCGTCATTTTATAGTTTACTTCACGTAGTTCAAAGGCGGGGAAAAAAAAAAAAGTGCTACGGTTCTATATCCTCTCCAAGCCCTTCGTAACTAACACTAAATCCTAATATTTATCTCCTGTTACAGCTCTGCATTCAAGACGGAGAGACGGCAACTCTAGGCCAAATTAGCGTCAAAAGAGCCTAGTTTTCCAAGAGATACTACAGTGAGAGGGCTAGATCTGCAAGTGTGAGAAGAGGGTAGCTTAAGAGAGAATACCTTGGGACTGAACAGAGTAGGGAGGGAGATGAAAGAGCTTGTTTGCTAAGGAAGGCGGGTACTTAAGGAAATGGAAAACGTGTAGGGAATTAGAGGGAGGTAGGGCTCTCTCTTAAGTTGAATAATTTCGTCTAAGAGCAGCCAGGATAAGAATTAAAAGGGAAAAAGTAAAATGTTCCTTAGGCCATTAATATAGTGCCGTCTTTTTTATAGTTTATTCCTCCTACCTCCAAACGATTTTCTTCTGTTAGGAAAAAGAATTCTATTACTGAAAACGCTTGTGAAGTCCATATCCAACCCGTGCAGTTAGGAAAATCAGTACAGCATGAGATGAGGGGAAACAATATGACTACTACGTGTGTGTGAGCTTGGCGAGAGGAGGCAAGTACTTACCGGCCCGCATTAGAGTTAATTAGTTTGAACAAGCAATTAAGTTAGGGATGAGAATAAAAGCAGCGGCAGGCGGATTTATATGTAAATAGGAGGTACTCTGCAGAAGGGAGGTAGAAAGGAAGGGCGATGGCGGAAGCTTGGCAGTTGTGTTGCCAAATTAAAGGCGCTTGAATGTTGCCGTAGTCGATTTGTTTTCACCTAATGGGGCTTAACCAATCCCACGACTTGAATATTTAATGACTCAGCAAAATTTGGCATGTCTTTATTATTTAGGTAGGAAGAGAGTCTCCTTGTGTACTAATCAAACCATCCCCCAGTCTGACAATATCTGACCATCAACTGGACGGAAACAGATTAGGGATCTTTACCAGGTTAGCATAGGCCCTCTACATACTGGGTAGGCATAACTAAAGGAATGGCTAGTAGAGTGCTTAAATCTCAACAACAAGTAAAATACTGGCAAAAGAATCTCTCAAGTATAGCCAGATCTCGTTGGAATTTAGAACTACGTAGACAGTATTTCTCTGATCAAAAGTGCTAAATCTGCAATCCTGGAGTCGTATTCCGTGGGTTTAAAGGATGTCAAGTACCGGTTCTTCTACCTTAGAGGCTTACTTCCATACTGAGCGTTATTGTGCTACTGGTTTTTCACTTATTTCATTTATTATTGACATACAGCGCATAAACATCCTTTAAGATAAAATTAACGAGCCATGTACCAAAATAAAACGTGCTGGAAACACTCCCAAGCCAACCTAAAAATGACCCATGGTTTGGAGGCGGCAGAGGCGAACACACAAAGAAAAAAGACACACACACACACACACACACACACACACACACACACACACAACACACACACACACACACACACACACACACACACACACACACACACACACACACACACAATAAATCTGGGGCCCCAAAACTTTTCGTGACAGAGAGACCTCATTTCCTGGGGACAAAATGTAACCTAATACGGCTAATTGGTTTTCGGACCGCTCGCGCATTGACCATAATTTACTTCTCCGGATCCCTAATTACTCAGGTGTGTTGAATACAGGAAGGACCTTAAGCTGAATAAAATCGTCTGGAAGTGGCAAGAGTAAAGCAAGAGGAAGGTCACCTGGATCAAAATGGTCAGTTACTTCAATCCAGGTAATGTCCCTTTTTATTCTTGATATTACCAGGCGATTTTATTAAACTCAGATTTTTTTTTTACACTGAAGGGATTATTAATGCTAAATCTAATTCCTCAAGTTAAAAAAAATCTCTCAAATCAAGCTGAATTGTCAACTGGTAAGATTGAAACGAAACAACACAGAGCTCTGTTTAAAAATGCTGAAACAACACAGAGCTCTATTTAAAAATGCTGAATGCAACTAATTTAAATTCACAAATAGACGCAAAACACACACACACACACACACACACACACACACACACACACACACACACACACACACAAAATCTATTTATCATACAAATAGCATTGCTGTGTTCACTCCTGACGTAATTACACTCTGTAGTGTTCGGCAAATTCGGTCTGTTGACAGCGGCTGAAGTTGGTGACAGAAACATATGCAAAACAGAAAGTTCTTGATGAAGGAGGACGGTAAAATATCTGCCCGGCATTCACCAGTAGCCCAAAAAAATGTGGGTTGTTTTGAGACAGTGTTTGGCGAGCGAAAATAAATATGGGAGGTTGGGAAAAAAAATGGAGTGTGTTTACATGGGGGTCGTGAATGATAAAGACGTAAGAGGGCTTCAGGGGAGTCGGGTAAACTGGGAAGCCGCAAATGGGCAATACGAAGCACTAAAAGTCTCTAACTTGGCTCTCATCTTCGTCCTTTTGCACCTTACTTCGCATAGATCACTGGCAGGAAGAGACAATGCTATGGCTCTACATTCTTTCCATTGCACTTCTTCATAACTACCATCATTTTAGTGTTACTACTTAGCACTGAAGATGAATAGATGGCAATTTTAGGCCAAGTTAGAGTAAAAGCAGTATAGATCACAGATATGACCTATGATTTTGCCACTTGTCTTATTATATTCCTATGACTTTGCCTATATTCTTTCCTCGTGAATCCTCTATAATTTCCAAACATATGTCTACAAATGCCCTGCAATTTTGCCAAATATTACAATATACTATATAATTTCCAAAAGTATGCCCTAAATGCCCAACAATTTCCCTAGATATTCCCCAAATGCCATACAATTTCCCTAGATATGCCCAAATATCCTCTAATTTCCCTAGATATGTCCCGAATGCCCTATAATTCACCAGCAAATACCCAAAATTTCCCCCAAAGTATCAACAAATGCCCTGTAATTTCCCCAAATGTCCCTAGACTTTCCTAGATATTTCCTGCAATTTTACCACAGACAATGCCTTTAATAACGGGAAGAACATGGCTCAGGGGAAAAAAACTAGGAAACCACAAACAGACGGAGGCGGCCCTAGTCCACCGATAAGACGCTCTACGATATCCCAAGACGTTTGCCACATTCCTTCCTTGATTTCTTTGAAGCTTTCTATCATATCCTTCAGGTATTTTCTATAACTGTTACGCAGATGTTGCCTATAAGCCCTGGAGTAAACGTGGGAAGTCTCAAGAAGGCAGATGATAGCACTAGTCGACAGGTGTGCCTTTTATTTTCATTGGAATATACCGTACAGTTTTAACTCTCCACGAATTTTTCTGTAAACTGGAAAATCCCGTACTGTCTTAAATGTATTCGGCGACCTAAATAACGAAAGCGAATTCTTGTTCATTAATAATCACTGTCAACGTTAAAAAATAAATAAATGAATAAATCCACTCCAAAACATGTCTCGTCACTCACCTTGGTTATGTTTATATTTCTGATGTATAAAAAATCCGCTGGACATCAAAGTTATCATTAAAACACACAGACAGAATTGACTGTAATCCTGAATTGTCAGCACCAAAAATAGAGCCGTATTCTAAGTTTCTGTGATGATTCCGTAACACCTATTGCCTTGCGATTTATTCAACACATTGCACTAAGCATCTTCTTTTATGTCACTGATACAGATGATGCAAACAGAGTGATCATAAGGTGTGATAAACAAAATGAGCAGCTAAAGATGAGGCGTTACGAAATCTCCTATGGGTTTTAGAATACTGCCGGACAAGCCAGGAAGTGAATACTTACCATTGGTGAGCTGTTCCCCCAGAGGAATGAGCAGCGGCACCAACACGTTCACTGCCATCTTTAGCGCTGCCACACCCGGTCAGCCTGGGAATGGAAGAAAGAGTGCTTAGTGGAAGTTTATATCTTTACACAGTCACACTCACACAGCTTCGATATATGAGAGAGAAGGAATGCATCGCTCGTATCGCACTGTTTATAAAGACTACAACAAGCCTGCATCCGTCGGCCTTGGTCACCTAATGACGGCTCTCCACGCTACTCGATCGCTGGCAGCCTCCCCATTCAATTCCTGGTGACCGCCTTTCTTACCTGGCATACCCACATCCGCGCAACTCAGATCGGTAATGAGCGTTTAGCATCATCCATACTTAAACGTTCTCATTTTCGCATAGTCTAGCGAGGGCAGAAAAAAAGTGTATTTAGCGGAAAGTTTATCTCCATCCATACTTAACGCAGCCACACTCGCTCTGTCTGGGGAGGGAAAGGAAGATTGAGTTTAATAGAGCGTTTGCCTCGATTCTCGCTTAACGCAGCCACTTACGCTCAGCCTGGATAGGGAAGAGAGAGTGTTCAGTGGTTGAACGAGTCATACTTGTTGACGAGCCATTAAAATAACTGGGAAAACCGTAAGGAAAGACTGGAAGTTATGGGCTTATATTTATCACTTGGGGGGAAAAAAATCCGTCGTCTTGGTGAGGCAGGGCATGGGACTAGGCTACTTATTAAAGACACGTAGGAGAATGACAAGTCGCTCTGCCTTGAACAGTATTATGTGACCAATAAACTCCATTAACTCCTTCGATCTAAACCCTGACAGGACAAAGTCGCTTGGGGCGCCTTAATCCACAAGACCTCCAAGCATCTATTAGGTTATTAAGTTCACCAACTAATGTATGAATGGTTTCCCGAGCAACAGGTACCCATTTTCCTTGCCACTCACAATAGCGTCACCTGAACGTAGTGATTTAAAACTATATATACAAAGCAGATCAGAGGTCCAAAGTTAATTTAATCCTTACAGTGGCATACTTCCTACATTTCAGTTACATCCTTGCTACAACCAGACGATCCAAATTCGCTCAGAAAAGACCTCTCACTCTGATAAGGGCTAATGGCGGCTACACCCAACCTCTCCATCTAGTAAAATCCATCCTATGTTGAAATAAAGTGGCTGGTGATAGCAAAAATAAAGTCAAATAAAATGTCACCGTAGTAAAGGAGTTAAGAAGATGCGACCCAAGGCTCATCTGAAACGTGAACCCAGTGGACCACAGGCTTGCTTAAGTTGTCCATCTCCTGCACAGTCCGACATCCTTCTTTTGGGTGACAGGGAAGTATATGAGGGACATCTGTACGTTCACTGCCACCGCATGAAGGCGTCCCTCTCCAGCACCGGTGTTAAACTGAACTACCTAAACAAAACAATAAATCCAGATCCCACGCATGAACGTTGAAATACACTGCAGTTTAGTGATGAAGGGTCGATCTCGTAAATATCTGGTACGGTGTTATTTAGAATTTACCTCCTGGCACCCTCGTTCGCTTCGTCTGCCCCGTGAGTTATTACATTATCAATTACATTTTGTTTATGCCTGCTACATTTCATATCAAAGTATGCTGTAGAGAAAGGAGGAGGAGAAAGAGAAGGAAGAAACCATTATTATTATTATTATTTTTTGCAGTTGCAGCAGTAGTAGTAGTAGTAGTAGTAGTAGTAATGGTAGTGTCTTTTCCGGTAAGGACCAGGGCAACTTGAGATCGAAATCCAACATTTTCTAACGCAAATTATCCGATCTTGTAAGCACCAGGAGAAAACAGGAAGATAGCCCTGCTTCATAAGTCCACATTCACGGTGTCCCGTTTTTCACCGTCACCTACATTATGTCTGGCAGTGAAAAATGGCCGGCTCAGAAGTGGCCCATGAAAAAGATTGTTCTTCTTCCAACTTTTATGACAGGACAATCTGCGCCAGGATATGTTTTATTTTGGTCTCACTGTGAGCACGTTCTAGAGCTTCTTTCACCTGTATTATATGTATATTTCATATTTCACGATAAGCATATTTTTGCCAGATGACAGCAGACCATTTAGGATCTCCACATCAGTGCATTTGGAAAACAAAGTCTCTCAACGTGACTAATACTAAAACACTGTCAATTCTTTTTTCGTTGTGTCATACTAATTTATATAAAGGAAGGCTCTCGAGCGATTGTGGTATGTAGGGACGCTCACCATTCATTCACTCTCCTTCATGAATCTCTACTTATAAGTGACATGCCAGATGGTTACTGTAACACAGGAGGCCATTATTACGCTGGGTGGTAATCGTATAATCAAATAACGCCCGGTGATCTAGTGGGTTAGGGCGTCCCAACCGAATTAGGCCCATAGGGGTTAGCATCCGAGGAATGGCTGGGGTTTATTGCTTACATAATGCCACTCAGGGACGAGTGAGGCTAGTCACCCTGTCCTTAAATGTCGGGACAGAGGAGTATCAGTGTACTAAAATTAACTAAAAAACCAACACATATAAATATAGACCACACAATATGAAAGTTTACACATGAAGATTATAATAGGCTTTATCACTGAGGACGTGTGAAGGTTATGTGTATATGAAATGCAAACGAAATGACAGTCACTCCCCCTTACATGCCAAGGTCACCCGCATTACTCTTGCACAGCTGCATGCATATATTATCACACAGACAGCCCCCTGCAAGCACACTGTTTACCATCCTAGCTTCACCATATTTCATAGCAACACAGCCAGGTAACATTCAGTAATTTCTCTTTTGCCTTCCATATACATCTCAGTACGTCCAGGAATCCTCAATGTTAACCTCTTTTTAGAATGAGAGGTCCTTCCTCAAATGCATACAATCCTCCGGTGTTATTACAAATCGATAAAGAAACGGCGTCATCACAGTGAAAGGGTTAAAGGTGACTATTTCTCATAATCATCCTCTTCACTTCATTTTGCCACCTAAGGATGGGGTGAGGTAGAGTCCAGAAAGCAAGTCAACAGCAATCACGACAAAGGCAGAACTATCAACGGTATGCCCTTTGACATGGCCCAGACACTCATTCACTCGCCACTGAAGTTCCCGGAATCCTGGCCCTACCTTACTGACATAACCCCTTCAAAATGAAAGGACTTTTGCTGACGCAAATCTCTTCCCTGTGATGTTTCTTTTTTCAGTATTATTTTTGCTATCTCCAGACTATTTTATTCAGCTAAATAGGGAATCTTCGAACAGGTGGGGTCAAATGCATCCTTCATTAACCCCTTCATAATCAGGGTCCTTTAAGTTGAATAAAATCATCGGCGACAAGAATGTAATATAAATAACGTTTTCTTGGATCCGACGCTAAATGCTAAGCTCGTTATTTTTACTGGAATTATGCGAAATTGTTTTGGCCTCCCCCATCAAGTTCGAGTATTTACTCACTTTTCATAGGAGAAAATATTACTTTATAATTCACGGCAATAAAAAATGTTCGGTATTTGCCAATGGAACGTGGGGATGGAGTGTGTAGCGTGTTCAAAACCATTAATATTTTTTTGTTCACCGAACTATTTTTTAGCGACGGTAGGATGAAAAGAATCGAGTCTTGTGATGCATTAAGGCCATTAAAATCAGCCAAGCATGCTAACTATGGCCAATTCACTATATAAACCTGAAATGATGAACACACTGCGTGTATATCAGGGCTAGTCAAATAATTACCTTAGTTATTTTCACACCACTATGTATAAATTAAGAAATATTTCATGTACTGTAATTTAAGCGAGTTGGTGTGCACAGAACAGCTTTCGCCTTAACAGTGTTCATAAAATTGTTACCAAAAAGTACTAAATAATATCACTGTAGGCTAACCCACCAAGCAGTATTAAATCAAATCCGCCCGTCTACCACGAACTGTACTTACATCGTGCCGGTATAGCTATCATATTTATGTGTCATTTAAAAAATTGTGTCAGCCAACACAGCCGTCGGGAGGTATAGTTTTCAGCCGGCATAGTGTCACAAGGCATAACTATGTCCTCCAACAATCTGGCAGCTGCATATCTATCAGCTGACAAACCGTCAGTTGAGAAAGCCAGCCAGCGTAACTGTTAATCAGTAACTAGTCAGTGGCACAAACGGCACAGCCTCTAGCCTGCGTAACTGTCTGAAGGACGTCAAAATAGCTTATGATGTTCCTGTCACTTCATGTACTGATATATCCATTTATGTTGGTCACATCAACATGTTTAACAACAAGTTTATCAACAACTGGAGCATATTTCTGTCAGTTCAGGTTCATTCATTTAATACTGGTCCATTAGGGCAAGTTAAGCGCCATTCAGGTTGAGGGCTTGGTTGTTTTTAGCATAATACAAATCTGCTGGTAACCGAAAATACTCTTTTTAGCTCCTCTACCGGCAGACCACTAACATAATGAAATCCCTTCCTTACGAGGCAGAGGACACAGTGGTCACGAAGGGACTAATGGGGGATGATTCTGGTTCTATCGCCACGTAGGGTTTTTCCACTGTGTGGTAAACTGAATCCACCTACGAAGTATCTGCAGCATATGAAACACTGGACTTCAAATAAACTGATGGGAAGCAGAGGAAACGAACGCCCAATGAATGAACATTATTTACATGTTAACATTAAATGAACATTATTCAATTTCACCATTAGTCAGAATAAGAGAACAATATTCAGTGAATGACATATGTGCTACTGTAAAAATAAAATATTAAACACTGGCCTTCAAAAATGTGAAGCGAATTAGAGAAACAAGCATAAAAACGATCAACCACTATTGTTCGGATAGTCACATTGATTACGTGTATGAATAGCAGCTGAAGCCATTGTCCTACCACAATATTATACTGTAACAAGCCAATCAACCATCATGTATTATTCCCATTTACCCTAATGGAGAATTATTCAGTCGGTCAGCTCCTATCCCTATAACTGTAACAATGGAATATAGGTAATTATTGAGTTTAACTGCGCAGTCTGATTACAAACCTAACACGACCTAACCTTCTAAAAAACATAAATATGCTTCAGTCCTAAACTTTGCATCCTCCGACCCTAATTCTGAAAATGGAAATACTGCACGAGGATTTCACAGTTAGGTTACATTATCGCAGGTTTTGACACTGACGGATTGAGGAGTTTGCCCTTGTTGCTTGGGGAGGCGTGACTGATGGATATAAATGGAGGTGTATCCATGCTTGTTGGGCACTTAAGTGGAATTGCTCTGCTTTCGTCAACTTTCTTCTTATCGTAATCATTCCGTTTCTAACAGCAAACGTAGGGTGAAGACGAGAACGACGACGACGGCGACGATGGTGATGATGGGAACTATTTTTATGCATGCAATATCTTAGGATGTCTTTTGTCGGGATCAGCTAAAGAAAAAAAAAATAGTCCATTGTGGGTGGATGGTTATATAACATCGCGTGGCAATCACAGGTCGTAAAAGATAATGTACACGCAATGAAACATAATTTCCTAATGAAATGAACTCTCTCTCTCTCTCTCTCTCTCTCTCTCTCTCTCTCTCTCTCTCTCTCTCTCTCTCTCAACAATAGAGCAACTGCAGGCGGGACATGCAACCAACAGTAATGCACTTGATCTTACCCTGTACTAGCACGATGATGATGATGATGATGATGATGATGACCAAATGCAACGATTCCTCGCACATCATCATCATCATCATCATCCCGCCAGATTCATCCCTGAAAATCCACAGCCACAATGTCCTCCGCTGAGCCAATATATACTTTACCTATGACTTATGGGCGAGGCTTGACAAATACCGAAGTCGCTGGGCACGTGTACGACCTCGCGAGCAGGAAGGAAATATATTCAGCGTTAGTTTTTCTTCACTAGTGATTGAGTGGATGGTTTTGGTAAATTCACCAGAGTCCTGGAGCAGTGAAATTCGAAGGTCTGGATGAAATGAAGGAAAGGGTGTGTCCATGGTGTATATTCACTGGGTGCTCTAATAACTGTGCAAAAAAAAAAAGAAAGAATGATAATTCCAAAAGTGGAAACAAATCCTTTTTTTTTTTCTTTTCTGGAGACAGTGCACATCATTTGTAAGATTGGAAAAGAAGTTCGTGGAAACGACGATTACGATGACGATGACGATGATGATGATGATGATGATGATGATGTCGATGATGATGACAGAATCGTCATGCACAAGGTATAGAAAATATAATGACCTTGAAGATACTAGGCCACCACCACGTCTTGTCTTCCTCCCTGGTCTTGCCCCACCAACTGGAGTTTACCAATTAATCCAGAGCTGAAGAGAAACTCGATCCAGTTTGCAGGGATCTCGAACACGGACTTCCTCCACTTCCAATGGCTCTTATCCACGACGAACAGATGGCTTCCTAATTCAAGGGTTTCATTTACGGAACCAGTGTGCCTTATTAATTAACGCTCGTTTGGGTGCGTTATTTTCCTCTAGCTTGGCCTAAAATTGCCATTTCTTCATCCTCAAGGCATAGCTGCAACAGTATTTGCACTAGACTATGATGCTAATCACGAACAAGTGCCATCTATCCTCTTAACTTTTACGAGTTTTAAGCAAGAGGTGTCAGAAACGTTACCATAAAAAAAGAAATTACTTTTTGGATGACGCATGTGAAATACGGGCAAAACAAGATGCATGGCAGTAAATCCAGTGAAGGGTGCGCTGGAGTGAATAGCTCCTCCTTCATTCAGTCTCTCGAGGAAAATTAAAGATAAATGTTGTGAGGGGAGAGACAGTTCTATTTCAAATGTTCTATTGTGTGTGTGTGTGTGTGTGTGTGTGTGTGTGTGTGTGTGTGTGTGTGTGTGTGTGTGTGTGTGTGTGTGTGTGTGTGTGTGTGTGTGTGTGCGTGTGCGCGCGCGTGCGCGCGTGCGCACACACACACACGCACACGCACACTCAGGCACTCTATGAAGTTAGTATTTGTTTTTCCCTGTCCTCTCTGTGGCTGTAATAAGCTAATGGAAATACTTCTCCTAATCCTCCAACTTTTCGTCCCAGTTGTAACGAACGTAACTCCAGGAGAAAAATATAAGCTCCTTGCACACTTCCTTCTCATAAATATATCAGGTAGGCAAGCATGGCGGATTACAGCTCGTCCACATTACGCTGTTGGTGATTTTCGTCCTTTTGCAGCTTATTTCACGAGATTCAGTGGCAGAAAACACAATGCTACGACTTACACTTTCCCCACAAAACTAATTCGTGACTTAAAACACATTTAAGTTAAAATGCAGAGACGACAATTCCACGACAAGCTAAAGGAGTTAATGCATCCTTCCCACTGCAGTTCCTCGTAAACAGCATCACATTCAATTATTCACCTCCTGTTACAGCTCAGCATTCAGAACGAAGAGACGGCAAATTTAGTCCAAGATAAAGTGGACAGAGTATAATCCCTCTCGTTCTGGAGTTTGGCAAAGTGCTGAGCACACACACAGGACAACAATGTGCGCCCGACTCCATATGTGTGCACAGCGTCTATCATTTTGCTCTCCTGTGCATTTTTGAAGCGAGTGCTGGACCGGGCCGGCGTAGCTGCCCTTCCACTCCCTGATTGAGGAGCGAAGTTACTGGGGCGTATAAAGCAAATTATTATTGTTGCTTTACTTTCACTACGCTTACTTGCAGATTTAAACTACACATATTATTAAACGTCGTGGGAGTTTTGGAAGCTTTGCAGTCGTCTTCCCTCCGATAATGGATTCCAACTTGCATTTTATTCGGACTTCCTTCACAGGGTTGCTGGAGACGGGGGCCTTCGCGCGGTGGCACTGACATAGCTGGACACCTTCCCTGCCTGGTTATGTAAACACCCCTCATGGTGTCGTATCTGGTGAGATGTGACCTCCAATTTTATTCTTACTCAGTATCGACCCCTCCCCTCCCCAACAACACACAGCCCCCCCTTTCATACCCCTGTACCTTACCTCTTTACCTCGTTCTCAGTCTTCCTCTCCTTTTCTTCCCAACAGCATCACTCTCATTCACTCTCCTAATCAATCTTTCTCACTCTCCATTCGGTCCACATGGCCATACCATCAATTGCCACACGACATACCTCACGAGTCCTCACATTTGTCCACCTCTCTCTCAATGTCAGTCCACGGAAACTTTTGAGATAGATAACATATTTCAAAAGCTCTCATTTTCGTTTACGTCTCCCCATATATAAATAAATTCATCTATTAGTGGCAAAAATACGATATCAAAAAGACGTCACAGTACTATGAGGGTTAGTGAAGATAGAGGTTAAGTAGAATTTGGGAAGCTTAACTGATGGATATGTTTGTCATGCAACGAGGACTCGACCCGTTTAATGGAAAAAATATGTATATACAGGGATGCACTTCTATCTGTGGACGAGATCGCAGTAACAAGAGGAATTAAGGAGCTACAATAACAGCAGCAGTAATAGCAAAGGTAAGAAAACTAAAAACATGCAAAGGTATAGTCAGGTAAAAAGAACAATAACAATGAAAAGACCGAGTACAGACAAATAATAACAATAATAATAATAATAATAATAATCTGCACGGAATGACCCTAACGTAATAAAAGAAAATGATGCAACAACCCTCCCCCCCAAAAAAAATTGAACATTCCCTTAATTACGGTCCAGCATTTATTTTAGGGATGTTCCTTATTTTTATCAGTTATCATCAATACAAAAAATCCAAGCCAAATAAACGAAATTTGTTTTATTTTTTAAATGTGGTATAAAAGAGAAACAGTATGCCACACAAAATAATAGGTGCTTTAAACTCTCTCTCTCTCTCTCTCTCTCTCTCTCTCTTCCCCGTTATCAGTTTGTCCCTGGCGCTCTTTATTACGTTAGTCTGATAAATTCGTCAGCGGCTGGGAGAGTAGGCAGCGTGATCCCTCTTTTCCACTCAGTTCCATTTGTTTGGCTATTTCAACTTCTCACTCCTCGTTCCTCTCTTTTTTCCCCTTTCTCCCTCCAGTACCTTCCTTCTTTCCATCTTCTCCATTTCCCCCCTTTTCCTCTTCCACTATCATTCTCCTTCCCTTTTACCCCTTTCATCCTTCCTTCATATTTCTTCTCTTCTTCATCCTTCTCATCTCAGCGCCAAGCTATTTAATATTTCATTCATCAATTTCATTCACTCTCGTTCCCCCCTCCCCCGTCTTTTCTTTCTCCCACCTTTTCCTCCTCTTTCATTTTTTTCTCACTTTCCCCACCTCTCCACCTTTTTCTTTCCGTTTCCCTTACTCTCCCTCCTGCCTTATCCCTCCTTTCTCCCTCCCTTTCCTCCACCATTTCTCCACTTTTTGCTTTCTCTGAACTTCTTACTCCCTATCCTTTTCATTACCCTCCCCTCACCCTTCTCCTTCCCCTCTTCCCGTCTTACCCCTTTCCCTCCCCATTCATTTTCTTCCTCCTTTCCTCATCTCCTCCCGTTTTGTCCACTATCCCTTCCCCTTATTCATCTCTTCATGACCTCCCACTTTTATCCTGTTCTACCCCTCCGCAGTTCGCTTCCCTCTTTCCTCCTCTACCTCCTTCTTTCCTCTCCCTGCTCCTCTCTCCCCTCCCTTCTTTCTCCCCCTCTTCCCTCTTCCTTCCCCCTATCTCTTATCCCCCCCTCCGTTAATATTCAGGGCACGTCGCTTATTCCCATTAAGTATCATCGTTACGGACGCACACAGGCATTATATTCAGGCTAAGACCATATTTAGATGATCCATTATGACAAGCGGAAATGTTGGGTGGGAAAGAGACACAGGTTTGAGCTTCAACTCTTCACCTTCTCTTACATCCCAGGTAACACAGAACCTTCCTTCATAGAGTCTCGAAGATGGGCTCTATGTAGCGCGAAACGTTAAAGCAAATAAAGAATTCTAGCTCTAACTTGTGTCTTTCTCCCATCCAACATGAGACCATATTTTTTCTCCTCTTTGGAAACTCCCATAACGAATGATCTTTACTTCCTATGAACTTGTCTATTTAATCCCTCCAATCTAACAACAGATGGCTGGCTTACCTGAGAAACATCTACATATCAAAGTGTACAAAATTATCTCGACTGGGACTTCAGCTGTTACAGACTTGCCTAAACATCTGAGTCAGGCCCACATCAAGAGACAAAAAAATTCCTGCGACTTGAATAAAATCGTCTGGAGGCTGAAAGAGTAGCATAAAAAAAAATACATCACCAGACTGTAGGTTAAATTCCTTCATTACGAACTTTTCCCATGGAGAATAAAATCGTCTAGTTGCAGCAAAAATTAAAAAACAAATACCAATGAACGTCGCCCGGCCTCAAGGGGTTAATCGAGTGACAACAGGATCTAGCTTCCCTGTCACCTGTGAAAAATATAAATAAACAAATAAAGAAAGAAAGAAGTGAAGGATATTGAATGGACGGGTGAGTGAAAAGTGATTATTGTTTTTTACGGTCACTGCTTACTTTTTTACAAGTGGTTGGAAACAAGGCTCGACATTTTTCTAGCCCAACACAAAAATAAATGGTGAAAAAGGATAATGAATTAGTTTGGACTCCCATGACAATTACATCCACTGAAATTGCGATGGAAACTTGAATGGGATATGTCCTTGCATGAATTCCTGGGGGTCACATGGGTATATTTAACTAAGTACGTGACGGTGCGGCGCTGGAGAGGGACGTCTTTACGTGGTGGTGACGCAGCCCCGTTACACAAACGTCCCTTAATCCTTTCCCTATCCCTTCTTCTCATCCGCCTTTCTCTTGTCTCCTCCTTCTAACCATCCCCTCCACATTACCCCACTCCTCTTCCCTCCTCCCCCCCTCTTCCAAACCTGAACTCCCAACGAAAGGGCGGAAGTTTACTGGAAAACCAAATACAATTAAATGCATGTGAAATACGTGAGCATGCAATGAAATACACTGCACTAGAACGGAATATAGTAATGTACTGCGCTATCCGTACCACAGACTGAAAGAGAACATTGTACACGGAAATACTGTTTACCATACTGAAACAGGAGTGAAATGCTGCGAAGCGCTTTGTGAATTAAACACATCAAATCGCACATGACGTACACTGAGCTACACTGAATGGCATTACAGTACAGCGAATTACGTCGAATTAGTGAATGCAGGCGGGAAAGCGTTCAGTTGATTTTTCCCTGCAGTGGTCTCTCTATATGAAAAATACGGGAAAATAAAGAATATGGTGCTGTAATAAAAACATGCCTAGCTACAGTGAAACTCCCTTTGAAGATTAACGAGAAACTGTGTGAAAGGTTAACGACCATGGCAAAATAAAGTGAGTGTTGATTTATGGCAGAAACAGCCTTCATTAGCGAGACAATTGATGGACAAGTGTGGGAAAGATAAAACAGTCCACGTTCCTTACCGTGCATTTACGAAACACTGAAAAAGGAGAAAAAATGATCGTAGATTTACAACCCTAACATTGCCACCAACACATAGCTGAAAGATGGGGGTGTGAGTTGGAGAAAGGGCAGCCAAATAGCAAAGGACTAGTGATATGAGGGCGATATGGTTGTAGCCACATCTAATGGGACTAATGCACCTGGCGATAGATATATGGATACACAGATAGACAGACAGACAGATAGATAAACAGACTGACACAAGTTTTGAAGCACTCTCCCAATATTATCAGCCCAAGCGTTTGTTATCAGTTTGACCCAAAAAATAAAAGAAAAAGTAATCTGACGGAGGCTCGGCGTTTCAAAAGTTTGTTGCAAAAAATGGTTTCGTACTTTTTGCTGCGACTGTACAGTGATTTAATATGATAGAGGCAAGAACGGTAAATTCACATACCAGTACGTTTTACATACATACACACACGCATACGGTACATACATACGTACACAAACACTCACAAAATCAAGTAATCAAAATCCCCTTGCAGTTGCGCGCTCACACACACACACATACACATACACACACACACACACACACACACACACACACACACACACACATACACACACACACACACAGGGAGAGAAAGAGAGAGAGAGAGTGAGAGTTAGTATGCATCCAAGCCTTTGGAATTAAAATAACTGAGAGATGTCGACAACATGTAAATCTGGTCATACACACATACATACACAAACGTACATCTAAACACACACACACACACACACACACACAGATTAGCTCCTACTGTTCATTCTCTCTCTCTCTCTCTCTCTCTCTCCCTCCCTCCAGCAGCGTACGTGACCCACCATTAAAAAAGTAATCTAAACACACACACACACACACACACACACACACACACACACACACACACACACACACACACACACAACGAATATAAATAAGCCAGTCAGCATTTTAATCACGCACATTCCCCACTTACATGCGCAATGAGAGAGAGAGAGAGAGAGAGAGAGAGAGAGAGAGAGAGAGAGAGAGAGAGAGAGAGAGAGAGAGAGACGGTAACAGAAAGATGAGAAAAATATATATATACACCCCACATCACTCAGCACAGTTTCCCTTTTAATTTTCCCCCTTAATAACAAATAAATTCAAGCCATCCTGTACACGCGATGAAATGATGATAGAGTAGAGCTGATGTGATGAAATAACGATAGAGCTGTGATGAAATGACGATAGAGTAGAGCTGACGTGATAAAATGACGATAGAGTAGAGCTGACGTGATAAAATGACGATAGAGCAGAGCTGACGTGATAAAATGACGATAGAGTTGAGCTGACGTGATAAAATGACGATAGAGCTGAGCTGACGTGATAAAATGACGATAGAGTAGAGCTGACGTGATAAAATGACGATAGAGTAGAGCTGACGTGATAAAATGACCATAGAGTAGAGCTTGCTTGATGAAATGACAATAGAGCTGATGTAATGAAATGGCGATAGAGCAAAGCTGATGTGATGAAATAACGATAGAGCTGTGATGAAATGACGATAGAGCTGATGTGATGAAATGACGATAGAGCTGACATGGTGAAATAACGATAGAGTATAGCTGATGTGATGAAATGATGTGATGAAATGACGACAGAGTTGACCTGATGTGATGGAAATGTCAAAGATGGCGGCCTACATTTACAAAGCGGCGGCCGGAATTAACTCGTGGAAATGCTTGGAACAAATTGGCTGCGATAAAGGATTCAGTCATGCATTTATTTATTTTTGCCTGACGCATGGAAATGTAATTGATGTTTACCTTTGGAAGGTATGTATAATGAATTAGTTATCAATTATATTTTGCTTCCTCTTTTGTAATTCCTGGGAAAATTTTACCTGGAATGATGACTCCAAGTTGAAAGGGGAGAATCAAACTTCATGTGAAAAAATCGATATCATAATCAAGTTTATAGTTTTTGCTGCTTTCTTACTTACCAGGAAATTATACGTGGAAATAATGACAGCAAGATGAAAATCCAGAACTGATGAATACATGATAATTTTGTATAATATATATATATATATATATATATATATATATATATATATATATATATATATATATATATATATATATATATATATATATATATATATATATATATATATATATATATATATATATATATATATATATATATATATATATATATATATATATATATATATATATATATATATATATATATATATATATATATATGATTATCTGGTTAATTGTGCTATTAATCATGGCAAAATTATACTTGAAAATAATGACCTGCAAACTAAAAGAGAAGCAAGCTCCATGAGAAATAATGCATATCGTAACGAACCACTTATTTTTAGCTCTGGGTTAATTGTTCTGTGAGTTGGGAATAAATGCAGTGCTTTATTTAATGATATATGGATAAAATAATACATAATGAACTGGATATATTTAGTTCTGGGTTCACTGTTTTTTGCTAATCACGCGTGAAAAATGTACATGTATTTCCTGAATTCACGAGGACAAGGTGAAATGATGGTGACACTCAATTTAGCACCCATGGAAGTGATGAAAAATCAATTAGCCACATTTACGATATCTCGGTGTTATTTGTTTTGCTAATCTGGGGTTAAAATATAGCTTCTTTGCATTGGCTGAGCTGATGACTATGATGAAAAGAGAAAATAGTAACTTTAAATTTAACGTCAATGACGGAGATAGATAGACAGACAGACAGATTGGTAAATAAATACGGTATTTATCATAAAAAAAAATATTAACCATATTTTGGTGTGAGTTAATTGTCGTGTTAATTAAGGGTGAAAAATATACCTGCAGTGCCTGAATGTACTAATGATAAGATGAAAAGCGAGGGGGACAGCTCATTATGCATCAGCCACGAGAATTAATACATAATGAAGAACACACACCAAAGCAAACTGTTTTGGTATTCCGGGAAAGGTAGTTTTGCAATGTCTAAATTCATTCCCCTTAAATTATTACCCACCGTGTCCTGACAATTTATTCTTAACTATGTTTTTACTCTTTATTTTCTACCGCCAGATAAGTTTGTTTATCTTACGAGACCCCTGTAGCGAAAGGGATTAAAGGACAGTGTAAGAACAATTAACTTATGCTATACGAGGGACCCTATAGTTAATAACAGGGTCTCCAGGCTACAACCATGAGATGAAATGCATAACGATACCTGTATGCCAGGGTTTGAGTCAGGCTTCCAGATAGACGCAAGGTCGATCTCCGGCTAAGACTTGGAAGGACTTGATGACTTGAGATATTTTTAAGTATATTTTGCTGCTCGTTTCACAAGACACACATAAATGTCATGAAAAAAATAAATTAAAAAAAACGTAAAACCATGACACCGGTCCTGAATGACACAGCCCCAGCGTGTATTCAGTATGGGCGGTGGGTGTTATCAACGGCAGTGACATGTGAAAGTGTCACCCACGAAACAGAGAACACAATATTTGAAAACGAAAGTGAAAACCCATAGGCAATATATTATAAGGCAGGTATATTTAGTTGTGGGATGTGAAATGCTCTTGTAGTCATGAGAACAAAAACTGTCTTTCCAATGCGTGAACAAAATAACTACAGGCAATCAGGATAAAAATACCGTATGCATGAGGCTCGTGTGAGTGACCTAAAATGAAAAATATCTCTCACCTATATTCAGCGTTTTCAGTACAATGACAATGTTTTCATTCTATTTTTGCTATCACCAGACGATTTTATTCAGTTCATGCGGGTCCACTAGTAATTAAATGGTTACAGAAAGCTGCATCCCTCCAGTCTGAAAGGCCTCTCTTACAATGAATACCATCGTCTAGGGTGGGAAGAGAATACGTAACATCATCAGTCGGAACAGGTTAAAACAAAATAGTGCATAAAAAACTAACGCAAGTATTCTATATTTAGGTTGGATTAACTGCCTGGCTAATCAAGAGTAAAAAATGTGTTGGAAATACGTGAATCCATTATCCTTTAAATTAAATGGCAAAGTGAGACCGCCTAAGCAATATATGTAATTAAACGCTCCACGGCTCCTGTGACTCACTCTCAGCTGAATAAAATCGACCGGTATTAGCTGGAATCGAGTAAGAGAGTTATCCCGACCACGAGAAGGGGTTCATTGCTCTCCTAGTCAGTCTCGAAATTATGTTCCCTGTGCCTGAGTCCATTCCCGAAAATCAGACGAGGAAGCGAGACCCCAAACCAAAACATAACCCCCTCATTGTCGGAGCAACTCTGGTCATTCCACACCTGCTAACGTGAGGCGATTTCCTTCAGCTGAGAGGTCATAGGAGGCTGAGTGTTAGTTGCTGTACAGGTATTAATCAGAGGTGAATATATGTTTAAAACTGTTGACTCCGCTGCCACAAAATTTAATGGGAAAGTTAGACCTCGATACCGGTATAAAATTAACTACTCTGTTTAGGCTGCATGACTTATTGCAACCTGTTCAGTCCGGGGATGTTTATGTACTTATACAGATAGATAAACAAGTAGATAAATGTTAGAATACTTCACAGGGTTAAGTGAGATTTATTTCCAGGCCTGAGTGTTAGTGGAGATAATTTTTTAATATTTTTGCCGTGGTGGGTTTCTTTGAGCTGGATAAAATAACTGGGTAAGACAACAACAAAAAAAGAAAAAAAAAAGAAAAAATGAGAGAAACAGCGCAAAATACGTGTGCCATCGCAAGCCGAGATCTAATAATAAACTAGCATGAAGGAATACATAATGAAGTCGGAATTATTAAAACTGAATTAATTGTTTTGGGTCTCTGAAGATAAATGTTTACACTACTCGAGTTAATCACTTCAAGATTTATGCATTCTTCTGTGGGGCGTCGTTTTCACTGTATTTTATCTATTTCTCAGACGTTTCATAGTATTTTATCTATTTTTTCAGACGTTTCACTATATTCTATCAATTTATCAAACGTTTCACAGTATTCTATTTCTCAGACGTTTCACTATATTTTATCTGTTTTTCAAACGTTTCCTATATTCTATCAACTTTTCAGATGTGTCGCCGTGCTTTATCTCTTTTTCACACGTTTCACTGTTTTATCTATTTTTTTCAAACGTTTCACTGTATTATATCTATTTGTCAGACGTTTCACTGTATTTCCTCTATTTCTCAGACATCTGGAATCTGCTTAAGAAAGATGGCTTACGGTGGAGGGGTTGACAAAGGCTCTATCTAACCCTATCAGCTCTAAAACTCTATCGTGAGAAAAACAAAATTGCCCATGGGTAACAGGAATTAAAAGAATAAAATCAACTTAAAGGCTTAAATAAAAAACAAGGCCTAGTTATAAGGAATGCATGAATGCATAAAGAAATCAATAACTAAGACTCGAGTAAGACGTTGTGGGCTTCCGGGGTAAAAAAAAAATAAGTCTGCCCTTCTTGAATTATTTACTTCAAGATTTACCAGTTTAACCCGTAGACTTTTTTTTCGTTTATTTACTTATTTTTTTCATTCACGGCATCTCCAGATAATTTTACTCAGCTTAGGAGGGATCTCTAGCAACAAAGGGGTTATTGAAGCCTGCATATAACCCCTCCAGTGCGAAAATTCTCCACTTAGGTTTACAAAATCGTCTGGAGATCGCAAGAAATAGCCAAAAAGGTATGTCATCGAAGTTTAAGTTTTTTTCATTCAGCCTGACCCCTCTCTCTCTCTCTCTCTCTCTCTCTCTCTCTCTCTCTCTCTCTCTCTTTCTCCCTCATTCTCCCCAGTCACAGGCTTCCTCAGTGCTAAATGTACTCGTGGGGTAGCAGCAAGAAAAAAATATACGGTATAATTAGACGTCCCTGCTATGACTGAATTAAGACTGCACTAAATGTTCTCAGGATAATTATGTCTCATTGGCTTTAATTACGTGCAGGCGGGGGTTATTCAACAACAACAGCAACAACTTGTCGATTTTACAGGTAATTATACGTCAGAGAGAGAGAGAGAGAGAGAGAGAGTAAAAGATAGATATTAACCCTGGATTCATCGGCCTTACCCCCCAGAAAAGAAAAGAAATCTGAACGACTATTTAGATCTTTTCTGAATTAACCCTATTACTGTTTTCATGTATTTATTTATTTATTTATTTTTTTTTTGCGTATCCAACTCTGGTAATAGACTAGACAGTTCGTTCCCTGAGGCCCGAAAGTCTTCCTACGTATCACACACCTCAAAAAAAAAAAAAGTATTAGCCTCACTATGGTACATCAATGTTAATTTTAATGCACCTATAAAACTATCTACTCGTTTGTACTTCGCTTAAATTTCTTCACTATGAGGCGGTCCAGGATCAGGTAAAATAAAAAGAAAGAAAGAAAGAAAATGAAAAGACAAGCCCTGCGGTAACAAGGGAAAAAAAATGATTATAACAATGTTTGCAAGGAGGAATCACAAAATGGAACACTGAGAAATATAATGGAAAACATGAACTCGACACTGCATATTCTTTTTTTTTTTTTTTTTGCTTCGACTCTCGACATCTTATCAAAGCTCAATAAGTCAGTATATTGGCATTAGCTTACAATTTACGACGGGATGAAGTTTGCTATTTACTATTTACTGCCTCTTACACTTATTCCACCGACAACCCAACTCAATCATTACCAGAACATTAGTATATTATTTCACTATCCTCCCTTCGTTTGTTCTTTAATATTCTGTTGATAATAATGCAGTGTTAAGATTTGTTTTGTTCCCTGATTCACATTTCTCACGATAGTTAACTTTAGCTCTTTTTGTTTTCTGAGTAAATGCTTCAGTGTGATGATGATTTATTTATTTATTTATTTTGGGGTTTCATTCAACACATGATTATTTTTTTAGGTTAAGGGGTGAGAGAGAGAGAGAGAGAGAGAGAGAGAGAGAGAGAGAGAGAGAGAGAGAGAGAGAATTATTAACCCATTCAATCCGATGAGGTAATTTCCACTTTATTGCTTCTATCTCCAGATGATCTGATTAAGTTTTGTAAAGGTTTTCTGAAATGTGGGATTTGAGCACAGCTTCCACTAACCCCTCCATTACTTAATATCCCTCCTAAGCTGATAAGGTTGGTAAGCAGATGAAACTGAGATACGTGATACAGTGAGGGAAGGAAGGAAGGAAGAATAAGAGCTAAGAGTGAAGGGAGTCAGAGAATAATTTCGGAGATAAGGTGAAGAAAGTGACGTGAATAAGTAGGCAATTAACATGAAGTAAGGATGTTGGCTAACGTTGGGGAAGGAAGGAAGACTGAGGGGGGGGGGTAAAGGGAGCAAGAAATGGGGCAGGAAAAATTTAGGGGATGATGAAAGAGCAATCCTGGGGCAAGACAGATGATATGATAAGGAGGGAAAACGATGATAATAGGTCAAAAGATGGAGGTCAAGGAATGGATGAAGGGTGAGGGTCGGAGTAGGGTGAACTGGGTGAAAAATGGGCTTGGGGGTCATGTGTGAGAAAGAAACTGGAGAGAATAGGGGTCGATGAAACAGGGATGATTGGGAAAGGGTGAGGGGAGAACAAGAGACAATACTTGAGAATGAAGGAAGTGAGGGAAAGGTGTTTAACTAAAGTGAAGAGATTATGAGAGGAAATATGAGGGTAAAGGCAAAGGAGGGCGTATGAAGACTATGGCTGAGAGAGAGAGAGAGAGAGAGAGAGGGGGGGAATGTGGAAAAACGGCCTGACGGAACGGGAAAAGAAATAGGAAGAGAGTTTTTGACATGCAATGGGAGGTTAATGGGAGAGGGTCACAAGCTAGATCCCAATATCCTTCAATATCCCACTCAATACTCCCAACATCACAATATCCCATACGTAGAGAGGTTGCAGAGTGTTGTATTTGTGGCGGATTACAGGGATTTTGAAACCGGAGAGCGTATGACTCGTTTTATTCATAGTTTTACGTTTCTTGTTTTCTGTATGTCCCGCAACATATCAATTTTTTTCTCGTTTAAATATTTGGTTCTGCTTGTAGACTTGAATGTATGCATTTTTTTTTTATTTCAGGTTTTCACTTATACCTTTGTTTGTTTTTTTTTTTTTTTTACTTCTGATACGTATATTTATTCCTCGTTCCTTTTCACGTCTGTTCCCTTTTCTTTCAGGTCAAATTGTTTCATTCACGTTTTTGCTTTATATGTTCTTCCTCGTTCGCAAATTTTTTCCCTCCTGTTTTCAACGCTTTTTAATAAACATTTCTCACAGCATTTCTCTCTCTCGGGAAATATTTCTCCAGCTCTCCTTGTTGTTCGACTCCTTTCTCGTATTTCGTTGTAAAATATTATCCTTATTTTCTCCCTCCCTCTCTCCCTCCCTCCCTCCCCTCTCTCTCTCTCTCTCTCTCTCTCTCTCTCTCTCTCTCTCTCTCTCTCTCTCTCTCTCTCTCTCTCCATTTACATCTAATTTCCACACCCATCCACTTCATCTTTTTCCCCTCTTTCCCTTGTTGCATCACCCTCTTCTTTCCCTTCCTTCCAATCGTCTCTTCCATATCGTTCCTTCCTCTCTTTTCTCCGCCGTCAATCTCACCCTCTTCAACACTATTTTTCTTTAAGTGGTCAAGGTTGATGGCTTCGGTTCCGTCACGGCTCGGACAGAGAGTAGATGATGAACTGAATGACTCTAAACTATGGGATTAATGCTTATTTTGGTCTAAACTTGCCATCTCCCCATCGTGAATGCTGAACTATAACAAGAGATTTACAAAAGAATGATGCTAGTCACGAAGAAGTGCTATGGCAAGGATGTACCTCTGCAATATAATCTAGTCTTATTCTGCACTGAGCTATGACAAATTGGCAGCAAAACGACAAAAAAAAAAAAAAAAAAAAAAAAAAAAAATGAAACTAACGAAAACGAAATGTCTAAAAATTCTACTGCGCTGCTTCAGAATATCCATCAACATTTCATACACAACCCCACTAAGATCATCACACCAGTCTTGAACAAGATAACTATTTAATACCTCCCGATAAACGGTTTCGAATTAGTGTGCAGGTGGTGATATGTGGAGGAGTGTGGCATCGTTTGTTGCTGCACTGGAGGACTACTGGACCTAAGACAGAGGGTTACCTAGTCTATACCCAGAATCACATACCAGTCAGTAAAATAAACTAAAAATCAGCACCTCAATAAAATATCTCGTTTGCTGTTTTTCCCTTCCTCACAGTACACTCCTCCTCTACTTTCTACCCAGCCCTTACCCGGAGTCGGTGCCGTGAAAAAGGTGAAAGAAATGGAAACCCGTTCTCTTCCTTCTATGTCATTTCCTTTCCCAGCGTTTCCAACATTCCAATACCTTCGTTCTCTTCCTTTGGCTCTTCAGCACCTACAGCCAGATGAATAAAAATAATAATAGATAAAAATGAAAATACTCTAGCTGTATAATGCAGAATTTAGTCCTATTCCTTCCTTCCCAGGCCATCTCATCTCTCAGGGTTCCCTTTCTTCCAATACCTTTCGTCTCTCACTCACTCTCTCCCCCTTCCCACTGTTATCTGTTTCTCTCGCTTCACCTATATTCCTCTCCCTCTCTCTCTCTCTCTCTCTCTCTCTCTCTCTCTCTCTCTAACTGAACAAACCCGTCCAGCAGTAACAACAACATGATATGCAGTAAATGACCTTACTGGGCTGAAGAGTTAATTTCTTTCCAAAGTTTCTCACTGCCCATATACATAATCCATTTAATTTCCACGTTATTTAAAGTTTTCAATACAAGATTATTTTTTCCATCCTAATCTCTCGTCTTTTTCACTTCGTGCTATCTCCTCCTTTTACATTCTATC